>NW_027457580.1:300000-600000 GCF_050624435.1 Tenrec ecaudatus | reverse complement strand
GTCAATCCAGGTACAGGACCCACCCAGGTGTACCTCCCCTTCATGGCCAGAAACCTGGACCTCTGAGCATGCAGAGGGTGCCTCTCCTAACTGGGCTCTTATCTTGGCCCTATGGGCATGCATAACGGATGCCCCAGTCCCTAGCATAGCTACCTAACATTTGCCCCCCTGAAGAGATCTGGACCCAAATCTTTGGGGTACTGGGCGACGACATCTCTAGCTACTTCCTGCTGGAAAAAGGGGCCCAGTGGGGCTTTGGGTCCATACCCTTCCTACACTGCTGGGAGGGGTTGTCCATTGAGGGCAACTTTATCCAGGATGGATAAGGTTGAGGTGGTCCAGGAGATGGTAGTCGTGGACCTGGCACACTTGGTTCGGAAGCTTCAGTCACCGATAACTTCTGGGAAAAACAAACGGTCTAAAAGGTGAACACTTTGGCTGTGACAAGGCTAAGCTTGTGTGATGGCAGTGGCCTTGAAATTAGGTGAGTGTCACAGGAAACAAAAAAAATCTTAGGAATACCAGACATGTGTGTTTGTGCATTGGAAGTACAGGAAGAGGGATAAAAGCATTCACACTTTCCCCTAGGAGGTTACAGGTTTGGGCACTACTAGGTGCAGTGGGATCACTGATTCATTTATGATGCTAAGGTCTTGGACCCGCTGATAAAACCCATCATTCTTTTTAACCCTATAACGCTTCAATTTTAATTTTGGGAAAAATTATTTTCTTTTAGTTGTGGACTTTCATAAATATAAATATATATATATATTAATATATACATTTTTAAAAATGTTATGAAAACATCCTGCTCCGCGTTATAGAGTTAAATGTAAATAATGGGCTAGTACAGGAGAAGTCAAAAGTGATCAAAATAGAGTAACTGCCTAAGTATTTTGAATTTTCTTGGGTTCAATTGGAGTAAAGGCTTGTAAATTACCCGGGGTCCAAATTCCCATTCTACAATGGGTAGAATGTTCAGGGATGTTTCAGGGCTGGGAGATTAGTAACCCCTAAGTCCAGGATACCTTAGGGCAGGGGTCCTAAAACTGTTTACCTAGGGGGCCAGTTCACTCTCCCTCAGGCAATTGCAGGGACATACTATAGTTTAAAAAAAAAATTACGAACAGATTCATTTGCACAATGCACATCTTGATTTGAAGTTCAAAAAAAAAAAATAAATGGGGCACATTCACCCGGCATAAAGAATCAATGTCCTTGGCTGTCTCCTTGGGGCCCACAGGCGGTAGTTTGAGAACACCTGCTCTCCGCGTTCACCAAGAGGATGTGGTTTCAACGCAAAAGCTTGGAGACTCTACAATTTGTTTAAAAGTGATGGGGCAGAAGGAGTCCCTGATTGAATCACGCAAGACTAGTTTTCCCATCCCCTATTACTAAGAGTCATAGTTATGGTTAAGGGGAACCAGGACATCCCAATCTGATCCCTTTAATTCAAATGTGGGCTGACATTGCCACTAGAGAATCCTGCAAATATAAAAGACTTACTCCCTCCCTCAAAGAAGGGTCCTTGTTTCCAAGTTTTCAGGAAACATGGCAGGACCGGAAAAACAAACGGTCCAAGTTCCCAAAACCACATGTGAGGAGGCCATCCCTCCCCGTACCTTCCCCCTCCCTCTATCCCTCCCCTTCCCTTCCGCTCCTCTCCCCTCCCGATCTCTCTCCCCTAATCGGCTTTATCCCATTTTGCAGGAGAACTCTGGGAATCAGAGAGCTGGCTTCAGACCCTTTAGTTCCACCCCCGCCCTATAAGGTTTCTAGGGGCCAGAAATAGAAAACTTCTAACAGGCCCTTATTGAGTCACTCCCTCCCACACCGGCCCCCCAACCTCACCCCCACCCTCAACCAGCAGACCCCACACACACTAGTACTGGTATTTCTTCCATACTCATTAGCCCACCTGGAATGATTGCCAGCAACTTCTCCAGGTGCTGTTCACAACGGAGGAAGGGTAGCCCTTCCAGACAGAGGCCCAGTAAGCAGTCAGTGAACCTGATGGTCAGCGAGCGGGCACTCCCCACTTGAGAGAAACTCTTTTGGCCACTACACGAACAATGTGGGATCTCAAATCCTAGCAAGGCCCAGTGGGCTTTACCAGGTATCAACTGTTGCTCTTACATGACCCTCTGCGGAAGAGCTAGGAAACCTATGAATTTATCTAAGGTCAGTGAGAATTTTCAGGCTCTTATAAAAGAATGTTCGCCTGCCTTTCTAGAGTGGATGATGGAAGCCTATGGGCTTTATACCCCTAATGGCCCTGAGGCGCCGAGAACAGGAGGGCAATAAGTATTGCCTTTATTACTCAGTGAATCTGGCTCAGAAATGAAAAAGAAGTGGGAAGGGTTTGAAGGGAAATATCTTAGTGATTTTGTACAAGTGGCTCATTGAGTGTATAACAATAGAGATGACCCTAGCACGACGAGACAAAGATACTAGCTAAAATACTAGTATTTGCCATGAGAGACCCCGAGACTCAGGAAAAGGAGAGCATGGCCCACTCAAGGAGAGACTAACCTGTGGGCACCGCCAAGCCATGGGGAAGGATCAATGTGCCTACTGCAGGAAAGAACGACACTAGAAAAATCAGTGCCTTGAAAACCCCAGGAGAGGTGCACGACCCTCCACTAGAGTGGACGGGCCTCATCTGCACCTAGAAAAACCCAAGTAAGAGACAATAATGCTTGAAGAAGCACAATGAAAGGGTCAGGGCTCTGTTTCCCTTCGCCGCCAAAAGCCCAGGCTAACTCTCCATATAGGAGGCCCGCCAGTAAATTTCTTGGTGGACACAGGGGCCACCTTCTCAGGTACAGAAAGGAATATGGGCACATTGTCAAAAAGAAAGATGTGAATTACTGTGAGTCTATGAATCCTTCCACAGATAACTCACACCAGAAGGTTTGCATGGAGGGTAGGTGGGCTTCCCAAGACAACAAGATAACAAATATCTATCTGCCCTTTCTCCCAGTTAGCCACTTGGTTATGATGGCACTGGCTCCTGGCTCAGCTGCTGAGCCAGTGAAGCAGTTATAGAGGAGAAGACTAGGTGGCCTGTGGCCATTAACGGAAGGACCAAATCTCCACAGTGGGCTTCCTGTTTCAATATGGAGCCACGTCTGTCACCTGCTGGACACCATCTCTATCCTGAGCGCATAATTGCCACCCCAGGTCTAGAATGCAGCGCGCAGGTACACACTATATGAAACAGTGTCTGATTAACACCTCTCGATAACTTGCTGACTTGGGAGTCTGGATAATCCAGTACATTTACTTTCCAGATGAGAAAACTCACTGAAAAACACACAGGAGTTGACCCAGAGACACACAACTGGTTAACAACCAAGTCATATTCACAACCAGCGTCTGGACCAAGAACCCGGTGCCCCACAGAACTGTGCCCATCGATCAGTCAATATCTCCTGGACTCTCAAAAGATCTGAGCTGCTACCCACCCCCCACATCCTTGCAGCCCACAAAGATTGTATTTCACAGGATGGCACCGGATCTGCAGCTCGCGGAGAGGGACATATCTGATCAGAGAACACAGGGCAGAACAAGGGGGAGGAGGGGAGAATGGAGCACATCCTGGCCCAATATACCTTGAGGATGATGTTCCCAATCAGAGAAGCCAGTGCACAGAGAAGACCACACGGGCAGCCCCACGATGAGAAACGTCCCTCAAAGACCCATAGCCCTAGAGTGGACAACCTTGGAGACACAGTGTGGGACGGCGCCCGAACTGATCTTGCCACATCGAGGCATGACACTAAGAGAGTGCAGCGGAAGAGAAAGAAAACGGAGCATCAAAGTCCCCAGGGAATGTCAAAGGTGGACTTTGTGGTCAGGGCTCGGTGCCCCAACAGACTGGACTGGAAAACATTCCTAAATTTCACCACACAGTCCTTGTACTTTTCTTTCTTGGTTAGTGTTGTTTTCTTTTAGTGACATTGGATTTTGGTTGGGTTTGTTTTCATTTTTGTTTGTTTTTTTTCTTTTTGCTGCTTGGTTTTACTCAGTCTTGTTTTGTGCATGTTATTACCTTTACAGGTCTGTCTAATTAAGAGAGGCTGGATGAACAATCTGGAGGAGTAAACATGTGACCGGTCCTTTCCATTGGGCATGGGAGTGAGGACAGTGGGGGGAAAGGAAGTGGTGTCAAGAAACCCAGAGACAAGGGAACAACAAGTGATGGAAATCGGTGGTGAGGGGGATGTAGGAGGACTGGTAGGGCGTGATCAAGGGTAATGTAACCAAGAGGAATTACTGAAACCCAAAGGAAGACTGAGCATGGCAGTGGGCACAAGAGGAAAATCAAAGGGTATAGGAGAGTGAGCTGGGAAGCAAGGGCCAGTTATAGACGTCTAAATAAAGGCATGTATATATAATTACAAA
This sequence comes from Tenrec ecaudatus, assembly GCF_050624435.1. NCBI lineage: Eukaryota > Metazoa > Chordata > Mammalia > Afrosoricida > Tenrecidae > Tenrec > Tenrec ecaudatus. The sequence continues at coordinate 595,593 of NW_027457580.1, read as the reverse complement.
GGGGCATGGGGAAATAGATCTATGTCCATATGTTTATAGATTTAGTATTAAGGTAGCAGATGGACATAGGGCCTCCGCTCAAGGACTCCCTCATTGCAAAAACACTCTTCTATTAAATTGGCATTCTACGATGCTCACCTTCCATACACGATCACTGACCGCAAAGCGGCTGCATAAGCACATGTGGTGAAGAAAGCCGATGGTGTCCAGCTACCAAAAGATATAGGGTGTGGGGTCTTAAAGGCTTGAAGGTAAAGAGGCAGCCATCTAGCTCCGAAGCAACAGAGCCCACATGGAGGAAGCATACCAGCCTGTGTGATCACAAAGTTTCAAAGGGATAAGGCAACAGGCATGATAAGAAAAAAAAAATCTTATCATGGAGAATGAGAGGGGACTGCCGGGTATAGACCCAAAACCTATTTGCAGTGCACTGGACATCCCCTTACAGAAGGATCTCAGAGAGGAGATTAAAGAATACAGGGTATGAGAGAGCAAAGATGAAACACAACTTTCCTCTAGTTCTTAATGCTTCCTCTTGCCCCACTATCATGCTCCCAGTTCTACCATACTAATCTGGCCAAACTAGAGAAGGTATTCTAGTAGCGATAGGAATTTCAAACAGGGGGAATCCAGGGTGGATGGGCCATTTAGGACCAGTGTTTTGAGTGGAGATACTGGGAAGGTGGAGGAAGGGCAGGATGGAAAGTGGGAACCGATTACAAGGATCTTCATTGACCTCAAAAGAAAGGTGGGTGAAGATATGACAAAAGAATTAGTACATTTCAAAAGATTGATTAGTGATGGGTGGCGGGCATTGAGTGGGGTGGGGGAAATGAGGAGCTGAAACCAGGGGATTGGGTGGAGAGTGGATATTTTGATAATAAGGAGGGCAATTAATGTACAGATGTGCTTCAAACAGCTGATGTATATATGGATTGTGGTTAGTGTTGTAGGAGCCCCTAATAAAAAGATCATAAAAGAAACAAAAATAATCTGGGCAAAGGGCTCATGCAAGGATGATCTCAGGCTTGATTAGACCAGTCAAAACAGCTACTGGAGTCTCCTCACCCTGTGTCTATTCCTGAGTCAGGTATGAAGCTTAGAGCCCACAGCCCCAGCAGCTGGCCATTGAGGGAGATGGGTCTCTGAGGCCATTCCACAGGGGGAATGGTCCTCTGTATTGCAGGGCCCACCCTCTTTTGTAAGCGTGCTGTCTGGGGCACGGCTTTCATGGAGTCCACACCATGGGAGCTCTACTACTCATGGGGGATTGGCAGGAAGCCTCTGCTCATGCGCACACACCACCAACTAGCTGGAGGATTTCCGTGAACAAAGCCTGAGGCAGACAACAAGCCCACTAACTGATGCTGTAAGAGATACAATAAGCATCCAGAAACCTGTAACTGGGAGTAAGAGGCAGTATTCCTTGGTGCCAGCCACTCCCACTGTAATCTACAAGGAGTGACATTGCAAAGCAGAGGGCTTTCATAAAGCACTGCCAGGACTGTGGAATGAGCAGCCTCATTTGTGGACATGGATACTCTGTGATCCAGACGTACTACCTCCTCCCTTACAGTCAGCTGAGACAAAAACCCCTGCAAGCAGAAAGCCATGCATCTGAACAGTATCCACCAGCCACTCATGTGCAGCCCTGCTGCCTCCAAAGAGCCTTCCTGAGTTAGAGAGAAATCACACAGAAGTCTGGTCTGTCACTCAAGTGAGTTTTATGAGCGTTAGGGAGGCGTGGTGCGTAAGTCTGGCCGATCCCAGTGGCTGAATTGAATTTACATGGCCTAGGTTGGTCAATCCAGGTACAGGACCCACCCAGGTGTACCTCCCCTTCATGGCCAGAAACCTGGACCTCTGAGCATGCACAGGGTGCCTCTCCTAACTGGGCTCTTATCTTGGCCCTATGGGCATGCATAACGGATACTCCAGTCCCTAGCATAGCTACCTAACATTTGCCCCCCTGAAGAGATATGGACCCAAATCTTTGGGGTACTGGGCGACGACATCTCTAGCTACTTCCTGCTGGAAAAAGGGGCCCAGTGGGGTTTTGGGTCCATACGCTTCTTACATTGCTGAGAGTGGTTGTCCATTGAAGGCAACTTTATCCAGTATGGATAAGGTTGAGGTGGTCCCGGAGATGGTAGTCGTGGACCTGGCACACTTGGTTCGGAAGCTTTAGTCACCCGATAACTTCTGGGAAAAACAAACGGTCTAAAAGGCAAACAGTTTGACTACGACAAGGCTAAGCTTGTGTGATGGAAATGGCCTTGAAATTAGGTGAGTGTCACAGGAAACAAAAAAAATCTTAGGATTACCAGACATATGTGTTTGTTCATTGGAAGTACAGGAAGAGGGATAAAAACATTCACACTTTCCCCTAGGAGGGCACAGGTTTGGGCACTACTAGGTGCAGTGGGATCACTGATTCATTTATGAGGTTAAAGTCTTGGACACTCTGATAAGACCCAACCTTCTTTTTAACCTTATAACGCTTCAATTTTAATTTTGGGAAAAAATTATTTTCTTTTTGTTGTGGATTTTTATACTTATAAATATATAAATATATATTAATATATACATTTTTAAATGTTAGGAAAACATCATGCCCCGCGTTATAGAGTTAAATGGAAATAATGGGCTAGTACAGGAGGAGTCAAAAGTGACCAAACTAGAGTAACTGCCTAAGTCATTTTGAATTTTCTTGGGATCAATTGGAGTAAAGGCTTGTAAATTACCCGGGGTCCAAATTCCCAGGGTCCCTCCTACAATGGGTAGAATGTTCAGGGATGTTTCAGGGCTGGGAAATTAGCAACCCCTAAGTCCAGGATACCTTAGGGCAGGGGTCCTGAAACTGTTTACCCAGGGGGCCAGTTCACTGTCCCTCAGGCCATTGGAGGGACAGAGTATAGTTTAAAAAAAACAAAATTTACGAACAAATTCATGTGCACAATGCTCATCTTGATTTGACGTTCAAAAAAAATAATAAATGGGGCACATAAACCCGGCAGAAAGGATCAAAGTCCTCGGCTGTCTGCATGTGGCCCACAGGTTGTAGTTTGAGGACCCCTGCTCTAGGCGTTCACCAAGAGGATGTGGTTTCAGCCCAAAAGCTTGGAGACTCTACAATTTGTTCAAAAGTGATTGGGCAGAAGGAGTCCCTGATTGACCCACGCAAGACTAGTTTTCCCATCCTCTATTACTAAGAGTTCATAGTTATGGTTAAGGGGAACCAGGACATCCCGATCTGTTCCCTTTAATTCAAGTGTGGGCTGACATTGCCACTAAGAAGCCTGCAAATATAAAAGACTTACTCCCGCCCTCAAAGAAAGGGTCCTTGTTTCCAAGGTTTCAGGAAACATGGCAGGACTGGAAAAACAAACGGTCCAATTTCCCAAAACCACATAGGTGGATGCCATCCCTCCGTCTCCCCCTCCCCCACCCCCTCCGCCACCACCTAGCTTCCCCTCCCCTGCCCCCCCCCCCGATCTCTCTCCCCTAATCGGCTCTATCCCATTTTGCAGGAGAACTCTGGGAATCGGAGAGCTGGCTTCAGACCCCTTGGTTCCACCCCCGCCCTATAAGGTTTCTAGGGGCCAGAAATAGAAAACTTCCAACAGGCCCTTATTGAGTCACTCCCTCCCCCACTGGCCCCCCAACCGCACCCCCACCCCCAACCAGCAGCCCCCCCCACACAGTAGTACTGGTATGTCTTCCATAATCATCAGCCCACCTGGAATGATTGCCAGCAACTTCTCCAGGTGCTGTTCACAACGCGGAAGGATAGCCCTTCCAGACAGAGGCCCAGTAAGCAGTCAGTGAATCTCATGGTCAGCGAGCAGGCACTCCCCTCTTGAGAGAAACTCTTTTGGCCACTACACGAACTATGTGGGATCTCAATTCCTAGCAAGGCCTAGAGGGCTTTACCAGGTATCAACTGTTGCTCTTACATGACCCACTGCGGAAGAGCTAGGAAACCTATGAATTTATCTAAGGTCAGTGAGAATTTTCAGGCTCTTATAAGAGAGTGTCTGCCTGCCTTTCTAGAGTGGATGATGGAAGCCTACGGGCTTTATACCCCTAACGGCCTGGAGGCCCTGAGAACAGGAGGGCAATAAGTATTGCCTTTATGACTCAGTCAGTCTGCCTCAGACATGAAAAAGAAGTGGGAAGGGTTTGAAGGGAAAAATCTTAGTGAGTTGGTACAAGTGGCTCATTGAGTGTATAACAACAGAGATGACCCTAGCACGACAGAGACAAAGAAATTAGCTAAAATACTAGTAATTGCCATGAGAGACCCCAGAGACTCAGGAAAAGGAGAGCATGGCCCACTCACGGAGAGACTAACCTGTTGGCACCGCCAAGCCATGGGGAAGGATCAATGTGCCTACTGCAGGAAAGAACGACACTGGAAAAATCAGTGCCTTGAAAACCCCAGGAGAGGTGCACGACCCTCCACTAGAGTGGACGGGCCTGATCTTCACCTAGAAAGACCCAAGCAAGAGACCATAATGCTTGAAGAAACTGAATGAAGGGGTCAGGGCTCTGTTTCACTTCGCCGCCAAAAGCCCAGGCTAACTCTCCATGTAGGAGGCCAGCCAGTAAATTTCTTTGTGGACGGATGGGTCACCTTCTCAGGTTCAGAAAGGAATACGGGCACATTTTCAAAAAGAAAGATGTGAATTACTGTGAGCCTATGATTCCTTCCACAGTTAACTCACACCAGAAGGTTTGCATGGTGGTTAGGTGGGCTTCCCAAGACAACAAGATAACAAATATCTATCTGCCCTTTGTCCCAGTTAGCCACTTGGTTATGATGGCACTGGCTCCTGGCTCAGCTGCTGAGCCAGTGAAGCAGTTATAGCAGGAGAAGACTAGGTGGCCGGTGGCCATCAACGGAAGGACCAAATCTCCACAGTGGGCTTCCTGTTTCAATATGGAGCCACGTATGTCACCTGCTGGACACCATCTCTATCCTGAGCGCATAATTGCCACCCCAGGTCTAGAATGCAGCGCGCAGGTACACACTATATGAAACAGTCTCTGATTAACCCCTCTCGATAACTTGCTGACATGGGAGTCTGGATAATCCAGTACATTTACTTTCCAGATGAGAAAACTCATTCAAAAACACACAGGAGTTTACCCAGAGACACACAACTGGTTAACAACAAAGTCATATTCACTACTGTCACGCGCTCAGTCTTGCCAGCAAGAAGGACGCACCACAACAGGATTCTACCACAGGCGTTTAATGCGGATTCGATTTGCAGATGCGGAAAAAAGACCCCAAAGCCCCAAACTACTGCTGCTTATATGCGCTCTATGGGGACGTGCTGTGCATTTATTGGTGCGTTCGCCAGAACCCTTATTAGCATACACCAGGGTGGAGTTATGACTACGTCATCTAAGCAGTGCGCATGCTCTAAGTGGTTGTTTACCACTTAACTGGGCCACTGCCCTGACTGCCCGGCGCCATCTTGTAATGGCGGCGAGAGCTGCGGCTTCCCACATCTCCTCCTTTCTTATTTATTTTAGGCCTAATCCATCGATCCACCCCGGAGCCTCCAGCAGCCCCAGGAGATGAAGATGGATAAAAGAACCCAAATCTGGTCACCCTGATGCGTGCAATGAGCAGAGCTCCGCATGGTGCAACGGCTGGCCATGATCCATTTTCTGTCACTCTTCCCAGTGCAATGGGGTCTTCCCCTTGGGGTGCGAGAGCTGACAACTTATGGGGGTTAGTTTTCTTTTAACAAAGGAAGCCAAAGATCATGGGAACCACCGCGCTCAATCGCTAAGAGCGCCTGCGCAATGATGACCTTGTCACGCCTTTGCTGTGCTTTCAGTTTGCAGAGCAACCATAGCAACAACACCCCTCCACAGCACATTATTGCAGCAAATGTAAACACCCCCACCCACTCCTTAAAGTAGGTAAATGCAGATGAAAGCCAAGAAGAAAAATTTTCAAGGGTAAGGGGTTCCACGCGTGTTCCATTCAATCGGACAACTTGATTCAGGAGGTCTTCTTGCAGCTGGTTCAACTCTTTGGTCCATTGTCCTGTGAGATACTGAGAAATATTATCACTCAATGCTCTAAAATTATCATATAACACTTGAGTGATGCAAAGCGCTGTGGTGGAAGAGACACAGCTTAATTGTACCATAGTGGTAAGCTGGTTGATTTGCTGCTGGAGCAAATCTGTTTTTTGATTTAATAATAAAATGCCAGAGGTCAGATGGGCATCCACACGCTGACATTGCAGTAACGCTTCAGCGGTTTGAGACACAATACTGTTCTTAATTCCCTGTGCTACCGGGGCCCATATCACCATTAGCATCAATAGTAGCGCTGGATGGATCGCTGTCCTCTTCATTCTTTCTGCTCCCACGATCTTCATCCTCCTTCTTAATTAGTCTCACCAGTCTCTCTGGCACCCAGATGGGGTTTTCTTCTTCCTGTGGAAAAACACAAATTGCTCCCCTGGACCTGATTAATATGGGGTCTGGGCCATACCATTTGTTGTCTAGGACATTTTTCCACCGGGCCATTTCCTTTGGTGGCTTTGGCCATTGCCCGTGTCTGTCTGCAGCTGATTGGCCTTTCTCATCCAAATTTTAAAAATTTAGGGTGAAAAGGGTTAGAGATAAAGCCATTCTAGGGGTAGTGACTGTCACGGTCTCTATTCCCCCTTTTTGCTTTGATAAATATTGCTTTAGAGTGCGATGACATCGTTCCACAATTCCTTGCCCTTGGGGATTGTACGGCAAACCCGTGAAGTGCTTCACTTGCATTTGCAAGCAAAACTGTCGGAACTTGGTGGAAGTGTATGCAGGCCCATTATCTGTTTTTAACATGGTGGGCTTGCCCCATGCACTCCAGGCTTCTAAGCAGTGTTGAATTATTGGCTGGATTTTTCCCCCGTTAGGGGTGTTGCATGTACAATGCCAGAACTGGTGTCCACTGACACATGCACGTACTGCAACTTTCCAAAAGCAGATACGTGGGTAACGTCCATTTGCCAGATGTCGAGAGGACGGACGCCTCGAGGGTTTACCCCGACCGAGGGTTTGGAAATAAATTCTGCACACTTGGCGCACTGCAACACAATAGTGCGAGCCTCTGCGCGAGTAATTGGAAACTTAATGCGTAGGGTGGCAGCAGGCACATGATACAGCTCATGAAAGTCTTTAGCAAGTTTAGCTTGATCAGCCAAATCATTACCTTTTACCATGGGTCCCGGGAGCAAGCTATGAGCACGTATATGCTGAATATAAAATGGGTGTTTTCGTTGCAAAATACATTTTCTAATTTGAGACAAGATGTCTGCTACCTTGCTGGATTGCTTAATGTAGCCAGCAATTTCCAGCTTAGACACCACGTTGACTACGTAATGGGAGTCAGATATGATGTTAATTGGCTCCGTGAATTTCTTAAAAACTTCTAAGACCACCAAACATTCTACTAATTGGGGTGCATCAGCTAAAAATTGTAATGTAGTCACTTGATCGTTTATTACATAACATCCTTTGCCTGTTTTAGAGCCATCTGTATAAATGTCTAAAGCTTCCTTAATGGGGTTGTTAACAGTGACACGGGGAAAAATTACTGGATGAGCAGTCACAAATTGCAACAAGGAATGTTTAGGATAATGGTTGTCTATTAGTCCATTAAAACTGCATTTAAAAATTGCCCACTCAGCCGTAGTGGCGCACAGTGTAGAAACTTGCTCACTAGTATATGGGACAATGACGCTGCTAGGCTCTCTTCCAAAATGCATAATAGCTGTCTTAACACCCCTTAGGGCCATTGTGGCTACCATAGAAGGGTAGTGTTCAATAGTTTTGGAAGGTGAGGAGTGGGCATGGATCCACAACAAAGGCCCAGTCTGCCACAAGACCGCAGTAGGAGCGCAGGCAGTTTTTAGAATGCACAGCTGAAAAGGAGATTTTATGTCTATTCTATCTAACTGCACTTCAGAAATGGCCTTTTCAACCTGTTCTAATACTTTCTGGGCTTGAGGAGTAATTTCTCGAGGAGAAGTAATATGGCTTTCTCCTTCCAAGATATTGAACAATGGCTTAAGGTCAGCAGTGGAAACCTTTAAATATGGGCGGAGCCAATTGATATCTCCTAGCAACTTTTGAAAATCATTTAATATCTTTAACTGATCCTTCCGTATAGTCAATTTTTGAGGCATTATGTGACATGGGCTTATTGTGGCTCCTAAAAACTGTCCAATTGAAGATTGTTGGACCTTATCTGGTGCTATGGCTAACTGATGGGATTCTAATTCCTTAACTACCTCGCTGTATCCCTGCTGCACATCTGGCTCCTCTTCTCCAGTTATTAATATGTCATCCATGTAATGGTAGATTTTTAACTGACCAAATTTTTCTCTGACGGGTGCTAGGGCGTGATCCACAAACAACTGGCACATAGTAGGACTAGTGGCCATTATCTGTGGCAAAATTCGCCACTGAAAGTGCTTGTCAGGTTCTTCATGATTAATGGAGGGTAGGGTAAAGGCAAATCTTTCCTTATCTTTCTTATGCAAAGGGATGGAGAAAAAACAATCCTTAATGTCTATTATAATGACGGTCCAGCCTTTGGTAGGTATTGCAGATAGCAATGGGAGGCCTTTCTGCACAGGGCCTTGAGTGACATTTGGGCGTTGATGGCTCTTAAATCATGCAACAATCTCCACTTCCCTGATTTTTTCTTAATAACAAATATGGGTGTGTTCCAGGGGGACACGGATGGTTCTAAATGTCCTAGTTCTAGCTGTTCCTTAACTAGCCTTTGTGCCGCAATTAATTTTTCTACTGGGAGCGGCCACTGTGGTACCCAAACTGGCTCTGCTGAGAGCCACGGAATGGGTAGCGGCTCCGCAGTGGCCCCTAGGAAAAACCCAGACCTGTGCGATCTTTCTTCACTGCTACCTCTACTGGTTCAGGACGACCCTGTAGGTGTTTCCCAACTCCCTTTCCCGGTACATATCCCATTTTTTGCATAAGTACTTGACTTATAGGTGAGTAATCATTGGTTAGTACTAATCCTAGGTGTGTCAACATGTCCCTTCCCCACAAATTTACAGGTAAGGGGAGGACATATGGTTGGAACTGGCCTGATTGTCCTTCCTCAGCTTTCCAGTGCAACCGTCTGGTGCTTATCATAGGCATGGATGCATACCCGAGTCCTTGTAGAGACTGTGAAGATTATGTTACCGGCCAACAGGAAGGCCACCATTTGGTGGATATAATGCTTTTGTCTGCCCCTGTGTCTAATATACCTTCAAAGGTTTTCCCTTCAATGTCCAATGTCAAAGTTGGGCGTTGATCCAACTGCACTGAGAAAAAGGCCCCAGCTTCTCCTGATGATCCAAAGCTCATTTTTTCTCTACTAACTTTAGTACTTGGGAACAGTGCATGCTTGCTAGGCAACACCAAGAGCTGCGCGATACGGTCTCCAGGTGAGATGGCATATATTCCCCGTGGGGAGGAGCACATTGCCTTCACTTGTCCTGTAAAATCCTGATCAATGACTCCTGGGTGCACAATTAAGCCTTTTAAGGTGGTGGAGGACCTACCAAGCAGCAAGCCCACGGTGCCTTCTGGAAGGGGACCATAAAAATCCATAGGGATGGGCTGGCATCCCTGCTATGGCGATAGTACTGCTCTGGTGGTGGCACTGAGGTCCACCCCTGCGGATCCTGCAGTGGCCCTTTTGGGAGTGGCCTCCCCAGTGGGCGGAGGCCGTCCTCCTGGATTGCCCCATACATCTGCGGGCCCTGGGGACGAGGGCCCCGCTTCCCGTTTTTTGGCTCCTGGTCATTTTGCTCTAGGGGGCGCCCCTTGCTATCTTTCACAGATCTGCATTCGTTGGCCCAATGTCTACCCTTACCACACCGAGGGCAAACTCCCGGGGTCCTTTTGGTCCCTATCCCAGTTTGACTCGCGGTGCCAGTAGGGCAATGTTTTTTAATGTGTCCTTCCTTACCACACTGAAAGCATTTTAGGGGGCCTCTTTTTTGGGCCTCCAATACTGCAGCAGCCAATCCTGCATTTGTCAAAGGACCACCAACTTCCCTGCAAGCCTTCATCCATGCCTGCAGTCCTTTGGACTTCCAGGGCGTTAGAACTGTTCTACATTCTTTAGTACACTGCTCAAAAACTAACTGCTCAATGAGAGGCATGGCTGTGTCCTGATCTCCAAAGATTTTTCCTGCCGCTTCCAACATACGGGCGACAAAATCTGAGAAAGGCTCAGTAGGTCCCTGTATAATTTTAGTTAAGTTACCTCTAACCTCTCCTTTATTAGGCAAGGTCCTCCATGCCTTGCTCGCGGCAGTATTTATTTGTTGATATACCTGTATTGGGAAGGCTGTTTGATTGTTAACCCATCTTCCCTGACCTGTCAGCATTTCAAAATTCCATGCGGGTTGCCCAGCTGTGGCATTTTCCCTAGCCTGAGCCATTAATAGGTCCTGCCACAAGGATTTCCACTCCAAATACTGTCCTGTTGTCAAGACTGCTTTTGTAACAAAAGTCCAATCAGCAGGTGTCATAGCATTGCCTGTAAGTCTCTCAATCAGGGACTGAGTATAATTTGCATTGACACCATAAGATCTTACTGCTTCAGCTAAGTCCTTCACTTGCTTATGCTCTAAAGGCGTATGATAACGAGCATTATTCTGGTCCTCAAATACTGGGTACATTTGTTGTATTGCTATGCGGGTACCGGGTGGGCAAAAGGAGTATCCACACCCTTTCTGCCTGTTCTCGCTATAAGGGGGTGGCACGGACGGGCTCACAGCGGTTACTTGAAAAGCATTATACCGTCCCTCCTTGTAGCGAGCGGCTGCCTCCTCTAACTGTTCCTCTTTTTCCTCTGATAACTCAAGAAGCTCTAGTTCTCGCCACGGGTACAATGGCTCCGAATGGCGGGCATGGCTCTTCTTCTGTTGATCAACTTCCTCTTTTAACTGCGCAGCCTCCTCATTTTTAACAGCTTTGTACTGCTTCCTACGAGCTCCTTGTTCTTCCTCCCGCTCTGTTTCTGACATGCCCTCTGAACATCTTCTAAAGCCTGCTGCCCTGGGCATAATGGCTGCTCACACTCTTTGTCCTCAATGCATACTTTCACTAGCTTCCAAATGGGTCTAATCCCCGGCTTCAACCGTCCGGCTTCAGCAGCTCGGTCTATGTCTCACCCTAGCTTATTCCAGCTCGCAGATGTTAGCGAGCCTGTGGAAACAAACCATGGTCCTATCTCATCTATGTTTTTTACAAATTTACACAGTCTGTTCTGAAATTTTTAATGCTCTCTTACTCAATAGGGCATCGAGAGCCGTAACCATAGTCTTTATTGCCGCGTTCCCCATGTTGCCTTCTTATGTATACAAGGACTTAACACACGGGCGTGCACGGATTTATCTACACCCGTTTTATGCGCGATAAAGAAAAAGCGGCTGGCTGCTCGCCGTTAAAACCGAAAGCGGAAGTATTCACACGCCGACACTCAAGCACCAGCAAGCGGCTTAACAATCATTCAGGCTCATGTCTCTCAGAACTTACCGTTTCTTGCCACGTCTTGCGGTTCTGAATCCTCCCTGATGACAGGGGGTCTCCGCTCCTGCCGGAGGTGGTCGTTCCCATGTTTCAGCACCACTTGTCGCGCGCTCAGTCTCGCCAGCAAGAAGGATGTGCGACAACAGGATTCATCCACAGGCATTTAATGCGGGTTCGATTTGCAGATGCGGAAAAAAACCCCGAAGCCCCAAACCACTGCTGCTTATATGCGCTCTATGGGGACGTGATGTGCATTGATTAGTGTGTTCACCAGAAACCTTATTAGCATACTCCAGGGTGGAGTTATGACTAGGTCATCTAAACAGTGCGCATGCTCTAAGTGGTTGTTTACCACATAATTGGGCCACCGCCCTGACTGACCGGCGCAATCTTGTAATGGCTGTGAAAGCTGTGGCTTTCCACATAAAACCAGCGTCTGGACCAAGAGCACGGTGCCCCACAGAACTGTGCCCATTGAACAGTCAATATCTCCTGGACTCTCAAAAGATCTGAGCTGACACCAACCCTCCCACATCCTTGCAGCCCCCAAAGATTGTATTTCGCAGGATGGCACCGGATCTGCAGCTCGTGGAGAGGGACATATCTGATCAGAGAACCCAGGGCAGAACAAGGAGGAGGAGGGGAGAATGGAGCACATCCTGGCCCAATACACCTGATGTTCCCAATCAGAGAAGCCAGTCCACAGAGAAGACCACACAGGCAGCCCCACGATGAGAAACGTCCCTCAAAGAACCATAGCCCTAGAGGGGACAACACTGGACACACAGTGTGGGAACTGCGCCCGAACTGATCCTGCCACATCGAGGCATGACACTAAGAGAGTGCAGCGGAAGAGAAAGAAAACGGAGCATCAAAGTCCCGGGGAATGCTAAAGGTGGACTTTGTGGTCAGGGCTCGGTGCCCCAAAAGACTACACTGGAAAACACTCCTAAAGTTCACCACACAGTCCTTGTACTTTTCTTTCTTGGTTAGTGTTGTTTTCGTCTAGTGTCATTGGATTTTGGTTGGGTTTTGTTTTCATTTTTGTTTGTTTTTTTTCTTTTTGTTGCTTGGTTTTGCTCAGTCTTGTTTTGTGCATGTTATTAGCTTTACAGGTGTGTCTAATTAAGAGAGGCTGGATGAACAATCTGGAGGAGTAAACATGTGACCGGCCCTTTCCATAGGGCAAGGGAGTGAGCACGGTGGGGGGAAAGGAAGTAGTGTCATGAAACCCAGAGACAAGGGAACAACAAGTGATGGAAATCGGTGGTGAGGGGGGATGTAGGAGGCCTGGTAGGGCGTGATCAAGGGTAATGTAACCAAGAGGAATTACTGAAACCCAAAGGAAGACTGAGCATAGCAGTGGGCACAAGAGGAAAATCAAAGGGTATAGAAGAGTGAGCTGGGAAGCAAGGGCCAGTTATAGACGTCCACATAAAGGCATGTACATATATTTACAAAGGGGCATGGGGAAATAGATCTATGTCCATATGTTTATAGATTTAGCATTAAGGTAGCAGATGGACATAGGGCCTCCGCTCAAGGACTCCCTCATTGCGAGAACACTGTTTTATTAAATTGGCATTCTACGATGCTCACCTTCCCTACACAATCACTGACCACAGAGTGGCTGCATAAGCAAATGTGGTGAAGAAAGCCGATAGTGTCCAGCTACCAAATGATATAGCGTGTGGGGTCTTAAAGGCTTGAAGGTAAAGAAGCAGCCATCTGGCTCAGAAGCAACAGAGCCCACATGGAGGAAGGATACCAGCCTGTGTGATCACAAATTTGAAAAGGGATAAGGCAACAGGCATCATGAGAACAAAAAAATCTTATCATGGAGAATGAGAGGGGACTGCCGGGTATAGACCCAAAACCTATTTGCAGTGCACTGGACATCCCCTTACAGAAGGATCTCAGAGAGGAGATGAAAGAATACAGGGTATGAGACAGCAAAGATGAAACACAACTTTCCTCTAGTTCTTAATGCTTCCTCTTGCCCAACTATCATGATCCCAGTTCTACCATACTAATCTGGCCAAACTAGAGAAGGTATTCTAGTACCGATAGGAATTTCAAACACGGGGAATCCAGGGTGGATGGGCCCTTTAGGACCAGTGTTATGAGAGGAGATACTGGGAGGGTGGAGGAAGGGCAGGATGGAAAGTGGGAACCGATTACAAGGATCTTCATTGACCTCAAAAGAAAGGTGGGTGAAGATATGACAAATGAATTAGTACATTTCCAAGGATTGATGAGGGATGGGTGGCGGGCATTGAGGGGGGGGAAATGAGGAGCTGAGGCCAGGGGCTTGGGTGGAGAGTGGAGATTTTGAGAATAATGAGGGCAATTAATGTACAGATGTGTTTCAAAAAGCTGATGTATATATGGATTGCGGTTAGTGTTGTAGGAGCCCCTAATGAAAAGATCATAAAAGAAACAAAAATAATCTGGGCAGAGGGCTCATGCAAGGATGATCTCAGGCTGGATTACACCAGTCAAAACAACTACTGGAGTCGCCTCACCCTGTGTCTATTCCTGAGTCAGGCATGAAGCTTAGGGCCCACAGCCCCAGCAGCTAGCCAGTGAGGGAGGTGGATCACTGAGGCCATTCCACAGGGGGAATGGTCCTCTGTCCTGCAGGGCCCACCCTCCTATGTAAGCGTGCTGTCTGGGGTACGGCTTACATGGAGTCCACTCCATGGGAGCTCTACTGCTCATGGGGGATTGGCAGGAAGCCTCTGCTCATGCCACACACCAACAACAAGCTGGAGGATCTCCGTGAACAAAGCCTGAGGCAGACAGCAAGCCCACTAACTGGTTCTGTAAGAGATACAATCAGCATCCAGAAACCTGCAACTGGGAGTAAGAGGCAGCATACCTTGGTCCCAGCCCCTCCCACTCTAATCTACAAGGAGTGATATTGCAAAGCAGAGGGTTTTCAGAAAGCACTGCCAGGACTGTGGAATGAGCAGCCTCATTTGTGGACATGGATACTCTGTGATCCAGACGTACTACCTCCTCCCTTCCAGTCAGCTGAGACAAAAACCCTTGCAAGCAGAAAGCCATGCATCTGAACAGTACCCACCAGCCACTCATGTGCAGCCCTGCTGCCTACAAAGAGCCTTTCTGAGTGAGAGAGAAATCATGCAGAAGTCTGGTCTGTCACTCAAGTGAGTATTATGAGCGTTAGGGAGGCATGGTGGGCAAGTCTGGCCGACCCCAATGGCTGAATTGAATTTACATGGCCTAGGTTGGTCAATCCAGGTACAGGACCTACCCAGGTGTACCTCCCCTTCATGGCCAGAAACCTGGACCTCTGAGCATGCACAGGGTGGCTCTCCTAACTGGGCTCTTATCTTGGCCCTATGGGCATGCATAACGGATGCCCCAGTCCCTAGGATAGCTACCTAACATTTGCCCCCCTGAAGAGATATGGACCCAAATCTTTGGGGTACTGGGCGAAGACATCTCTAGCTACTTCCTCCTGGCAAAAGGGGCGAGGTGGGGCTTTGGGTCCATACCCTTCCTACACTGCTGGGAGGGGTTGTCCATTGAGGGCAAGTTTATCCAGGATGGATAAGGTTGAGGTGGTCCAGGAGATGGTAGTCGTGGACCTGGCACACTTGGTTCAGAAGCTTTAGTCACCCGATAACTTCTGGGAAAAACAAACAGTCTAAAAGGTAAACAGTTTGACTACGACAAGGCTAAGCTTGTGAGTTGACAGTGGCCTTGAAATTAGGTGAGTGTCAAAAGGAAACAAAAAAAATCTTAGGAATACCAGACATGTGTGTTTGTTCATTGGAAGTACAGGAAGAGGGATAAAAGCATTCACACTTTCCCCTAGGAGGGCACAGGTTTGGGCACTACTAGGTTCAGTGGGATCACAGATTCATTTATGATGCTAAGGTCTTGGACCCGCTGATAAGACCCATCCTTCTTTTTAACCCTATAACGCTTCAATTTTAATTTTGGGAAAAAATTATTTTCTTTTTGTTGTGGACTTTCATAGTTATAAATATATATATATATATATATATATATATATATATATGAATATATACATTTTTTAAATGTTATGAAAACATCATGCTCTGTGTTATAGAGTTAAACGGAAATAATGGGGAAGTACAGGAGGAGTCAAAAGTGACCAAAATAGAGTAACTGCCGAAGTCATTTTGAATTTTCTTGGGTTCAATTGGAGTAAAGGCTTGTAAATTACCCGGTGTCCAAATTCCCATGGTGCCTCCTACAACGGGTAGAATGTTCAGGGATGTTTCAGGGCTGGGAGATTAGTAACCCCTAAGTCCAGGATACTTTAGGGCAGGGGTCCTGAAACTGTTTACCCAGGGGGCCAGTTCACTGTACCTCAGGCCATTGGAGGGACAGAGTATAGTTTAAAAAAAAAACAAAAATTACGAACAAATTCATGTACACACTGCAGATCTTGCTTTGAAGTTCAAAAAAAAAAAATAAATGGGGCACATACACCCAGTAGCAAGGATCAATGTCCTCGGCTGTCTGTATGTGGCCCACAGGTTGTAGTTGATGACCCCTGCTCTATGCGTTCACCAAGAAGATGTGGTTTCAACCCAAAAGCTTGGAGACTATACAATTTGTTTAAAAGTGATGGGGCAAAAGGAGTCCCTGATTGACCCACGCAAGACTAGTTTTCCCATGCCCTATTACTAAGAGTTCATAGATATGGTTAAGGGGAACCAGGACATCCTGATGTGATCCCTTTAATTCAAGTGTGGGCTGACATTGCCACTTAGAAGCCTGCAAATATAAAAGACTTACTCCCTCTCTCAAAGAAAGGGTCCTTGTTTCCAAAGTTTCAGGAAACATGGCAGGACCCGAAAAACAAACGGTCCAAGTTCCCAAACCACAAAGGTGGAGGCCATTCCTCCCCGTAACCCTCCCCCAATCCTTCCCCCCTCCCCTTCACTTCCCCTCCCCTTCCCCTCCTGATCTCTCTTCTCTAATCGGCTTTATCCCATTTTGCAGGAGAACTCTGGGAGACAGAGAGCTGGCTTCAGACCCCTTGGTTCCACCCCCGCCCTATAAGGTTTTTAAGGGCCAGAAATAGAAAACTTCTAACAGGAACTTATTGAGTCACTCCCTCCCCCACCGGCCCCCCAACCTCACCCCCAACCCGAACCAGCAGCCCCCCACATACACTAGTACTTGTATGCCTTCCATACTCATCAGCCCACCTGGAATGACTGCCAGCAACCTCTCCACGTGCTGTCCACAACAGAGGAATGGTAGCCCTTCCAGGCAGAGGCCCAGGAAGCAGTGAGTGAACCTGATGGTAAGCGAGAGGGCACTCCCCACTTGACAGAATCTGTTTTGGCCACTACACGAACAATGTGGGATCTCAATTCCTAGCAAGGCCTAGAGGGCTTTACCAGGTATCACCCGTTGCTCTTACATGACCCTCTGCGGAAGAGCTAAGAAACCTATGAATTTATCTAAGGTCAGTCAGAATTTTCAGGCTCTTATAAGAGAATGTCCGCCTATGTTTCTAGAGTGGCTGATGGAAGCCTACAGGCTTTATACCCCTAACGGCCTGGAGGTCCCGAGAACAGGAGGGCAATAAGTATTGCCTTTATTACTCAGTCAGTCTGCCTCAGACATGACAAAGAAGTGGGAAGGGTTTGAAGGGAAAAATCTTAGCGATTTGGTACAAGTGGCTCATTGAGTGTATAACAACAGAGATGACCCTAGCACGACAGAGACAAAGAAGCTAGCTAAAATAATCGTAATTGACATGAGATACCCCAGAGACTCAGGAAAAGGAGAGCATGGCCCACTTACGGAGAGACTAACCTGTGGGCACCGCCAAGCCATGGGGAAGGACCAATGTGCCTACTGCAGGAAAGAAGGACACTGGAAAAATCAGTGCCTTGAAAACCCCAGGAGAGGTGCACGACCCTCCACTAGAGTGGATGGGCCTCATCTGCACGTAGAAAGACCCAAGCAAGAGACAATAATGCTTGAAGAAGCTCAATGAAGGGGTCAGGGCTCTGTTTCACTTCGCCGCCAAAAGCCCAGGCTAACTCTCCAAGTAGGAGGCCAGGCAGTAAATTTCTTGGTGGACACAGGGGCCACCTTGTCAGGTTCAGAAAGGAATATGGGCACATTTTCAAGAAGAAAGATGTGAATTACTGTGAGCCTATGATTCCTTCCACAGATAACTCACACCAGAAGGTTTGCATGGAGGGTAGGTGGGTTTCCCAAGACAACAAAATAACAAATATCTATCAGCCCTTTGGCCCAGTTAGCCACCTGGTTATGATATCACTGGCTTCTGGCTCAGCTGCTGAGCCAGTGAAGCAGTTATAGCAGGAGAAGACTAGGTGGCCAGTGGCCATCAACGGAAGGAAGAAATCTCCACAGTGGGCTTCCTGTTTCAATATGGAGCCACGTATGTTACCTGCTGGACACCATCTCTATCCTGAGCTCATAATTGCCATCGCAGGTCTAGAATGCGGCGCGCAGGTACACACTATATGAAACAGTCTCTGATTAACCCCTCTCGATAACTTGCTGACATGGGAGTCTGGATAATCCTGTACATTTACTTTGCAGATTAGAAAACTCACTCAAAAACACACGGGAGTTGACCCAGAGACACACAACTGGTTAACAACAAAGTCATATTCACAACCAGCGTCTGGACCAAGAGCACGGTGCCCCACAGAACTGTGCCCATCGAGCAGTCAATATCTCCTGGACTCTCAAAAGATCTGAGCTGATACCCACCCCCCCACCCCCACATCCTTGCAGCCCCAAAAGATTGTATTTCACAGGATGGCACCGGATCTGCAGCTCGCGGAGAGGGACATATCTGATCAGAGAACACAGGGCAGAACAAGGGGGAGGAGGGGAGAATGGAGCACATCCTGGCCCAATACACCTTGAGGATGATGTTCCCAATCAGAGAAGCCAATCCACAGAGAAGACCACATGGGCAGCCCCACGATGAGAAACGTCCCTCAAAGACCCATAGCCTTAGAGGGGACAACACTGGACACACAGTGTGGGAACTGCGCCCGAACTGATCCTGCCACTTCGATGCATGACACTAAGAGAGTGCAGCGGAAGAGTAAGAAAATGGAGCATCAAAGTCCCCGGGGAATGCCAAAGGTGGACTTTGTGGTCAGGGTTCGGTGCCCCCACAGACTGGAGTGGAAAACACTCCTAAAGTTCACCACACAGTCCTTGTACTTTTCTTTCTGGTTAGTGTTGTTTTCTTTTAGTGTCATTGGATTTGGGTTGGGTTTTGTTTTCATTTTTGTTTGTTTTTTTTTCTTTTTGCTGCTTGGTTTAGCTCAGTCTTGTTTTGTGCATGTTATTACCTTTACAGGTCTGTCTAATTAAGAGAGGCTGGATGAACAATCTGGAGGAGTAAACATGTGACCGGCCCTTTCCATTGGGCATGGGAGTGAGCACGGTGGGGGGAAAGGAAGTGGTGTAAAGAAACCCAGAGACAAGGGTACAACAAGTGATGGAAAACGGTAGTGAGGGGGATGTAGGAGGCCTGGTAGAGCGTGATCAAAGGTAATGTAACCAAGAGGAATTACTGAAACCCAAAGGAAGACTGAGCATGTCAGTGGGCACAAGAGGAAAATCAAAGAGTATAGAAGAGTGAGCTGGGAAGCAAGGGCCAGTTATAGACGTCTAAATAAAGGCATGTACATATGTACATATATTTACAAAGCGGCATGGGGAAATAGATCTATGTCCATATGTTTATAGATTTAGTATTAAGGTAGCAGATGGACATAGGGCCTCCGCTCAAGGACTCCCTCATTGCAATAACACTGTTCTATTAAATTGGCATTCTAAGATGCTCACCTTCCCTACACAATCACTGACCACAAAGCGGCTGCATAAGCAAATGTGGTGAAGAAAGCCGATGGTGTCCAGCTACCTAAAGATATAGCGTGTGGGGTCTTAAAGGCCTGAGGGTAAAGAAACAGCCATCTGGCTCTGAAGCAACAGAGCCCACATGGAGAAAGCATACCAGCCTGTGTGATCACAAAGTTTTAAAGGGATAAGGCAACAGGCATCATGAGAACAAAAAAATCTTATCATGGAGAATGAGAGGGGACTGCCGGGTATAGACCCAAAACCTATTTGCAGTGCACTGGACATCCCCTTACAGAAGGATCTCAGAGTGGAGATTAAAGAATACAGGGTATGAGACAGCAAAGATGAAACACAACTTTCCTCTAGTTCTTAATGCTTTCTCTTGCCCCACTATCATGATCCCAGTTCTACCATACTAATCTGGCCAAACTAGAGAAGGTATTCTAGTACCGATAGGAATTTCAAACACGGGGGATCCAGAGTGGATGGGCCCTTTACCAGTGTTATGAGTGGAGATACTGGGAGGGTGGAGGAAGGGCAGGATGGAAAGTGGGAACCGATTACAAGGATCTTCATTGACCTCAAAAGAAAGGTGGGTGAAAATATGACAAAAGAATTAGTACATTTCCAAGGATTGATGAGGGATGGGTGGCGGGCATTGAGGGGGGGAAAAATGAGGAGCTGAGGCCAGGGGCTTGGGTGGAGAGTGGATATTTTGTGAATAAGGAGGGCAATTAATGTACAGATGGGCTTCAAACAGATGATGTATTTATGGATTGTGGTTAGTGTTGTAGGAGCCACTAATGAAAAGATCATAAAAGAAACAAAAATAATCTTGGCAGAGGGCTCATGCAAGGATGATCTCAGGCTGGATTAGACCAGTCAAAACAGCTACTGGAGTCGCCTCACCCTGTGTCTATTACTGAGTCAGCCATGATGCTTAGGACCCACAGCCCCAGCAGCTGGCCAGAGAGGGAGGTGGATCTCTGAGGCCATTCCACAGGGGGAATGGTCCTCTGTCCTGCAGGGCCCACCCTCCTTTGTAAGCATGCTGCCTGGGGCAAGGCTTTCATGGAGTCCACACCATGGGAGCTCTACTACTCATGGGGGATTGGCAGGAAGCCTCTGCTCATGCGCACACACCACCAACTAGCTGGAGGATCTCCGTGAACAAAGCCTGAGGCAGACAACAAGCCCACTAACTGATGCTGTAAGAGATACAATCAGCATCCAGAAACCTGCAACTGGGAGTAAGAGGCAGCATACCTTGGTCCCAGCCCCTCCCACTCTAATCTACAAGGAGTGACATTGCAAAGCAGAGGGTTTTCATAAAGCACTTCCAGGACTGTGGAATGAGCAGCCTCGTTTGTGGACATGGATACTCTGTGATCCAGACGTACTACCTCCTCCCTTACAGTCAGCTGAGACAAAAACCCTTGCAAGCAGAAAGCCATGCATCTGAACAGTATCCACCAGCCACTCATGTGCAGCACAGCTGCCTCCAAAGAGCCTTCCTGAGTGAGAGAGAAATCATGCAGAAGCCTGGTCTGCACTCAAGAGAGTTTTATGAGCGTTAGGGAGGCGTGGTGGGCAAGTCTGGCCGACCCCAGTGGCTGAATTGAATTTACATGGCCTAGATTGGTCAATCCAGGTACAGGAACCACCCAGGTGACCTCCCCTTCATGGCCAGAAATCTGGACCTCTGAGCATGCACAGGGTGCCTCTCCTAACTGGGCTCTTATCTTGGCCCTATGGGCATGCATAACGGATGCCCCAGTCCCTAGTATAGCTACCTAACATTTGCCCCCCTGAAGAGATATGGACCCAAATCTTTGGGGGTACTGGGCGACGACATCTCTAGCTGCTTCCTGCTGGCAAAAGGGGCGAGGTGGGGCTTTGGGTCCATACCCTTCCTACACTGCTGGGAGGGGTTGTCCATTGAGGGCAACTTTATCCAGGATGGATAAGGTTGAGGTGGTCCAGGAGATGGTAGTTGTGGACCTGGCACACTTGGTTCAGAAGCTTTAATCACCCGATAACTTCTGAGAAAAACAAACGGTCTAAAAGGTGAACAGTTTGACTACGACAAGGCTAAGCTTGTGAGGTGGCAGTGGCCTTGAAATTAGGTGAGTGTCACAGGAAACAAAAATAATCTTAGGATTACCAGACATGTGTGTTTGTTCATTGGAAGTACAGGAAGAGGGATAAAAGCATTCACACTTTCCCCTAGGAGGGCACAGGTTTGGGCACTACTAGGTGCAGTCGGATCACTGATTCATTTATGATGCTAAGGTCTTGGACCCGCTGATAAGACCCATCCTTCTTTTTAACCCTATAACGCTTCAATTTTAATTTTTGGAAAAAATTTTCTTTTTGTTGTGGACTTTCATAGTTATAAATATATATATATGTATTAATATATACATTTTTAATGTTATGAAAACATCATGCTTCGCGTTATAGAGTTAAATGGAAATAATGGGCTAGTGCAGGACGAGTCAAAAGTGACCAAAATAGAGTAACTGCCTAAGTCATTTTGAATTTTCTTGGGTTCAATTGGAGTAAAGGCTTGTAAATTACCCGGGGTCCAAATTCCCATGGTGCCTCCTACAACGGGTAGAATGTTCAGGGATGTTTCAGGGCTAGGAGATTAATAACCCCTAAGTCCAGGATACCTTAGGGCAGGGGTCCTTAAACTGTTTACCCAGGGGGCCAGTTCACTATCCCTCGGGCCTTTTGAAGGAAAGACTATAGTTTAAAAAAACAAATATTACGAACAAATTCATGTGCACACTGCACATCTTGATTTGAAGTTCAAAAAAAAAGGGGCACATACACCCGGCAGAAAGGATCAACGTCCTCGGCTGTCTGCATGTGGCCCACAGGTTGTAGTTTGAGGACCCCTGCTCTCGGCATTCACCAAGAGGATGTGGTTTCAACCCAAAAGCTTGGAGACTCTACAATTTGTTTAAAAGTGATGGGGCAGAAGGAGTCCCTGATTGACCCACGCAAGACTAGTTTTCCCATCCCCTGTTACTAAGAGTTCATAGTTATGGTTAAAGGGAAACAGGATATCCCGATCTGATCCCGTTACTTCAAGTGTGGGCTGACATTGCCACTAAGAAGCCTGCAAATATAAAAGACTTACTCCCTCCCGCAAAGAAAGGGCCCTTGTTTCCAAGGTTTCAGGAAACATGGAAGGACCGGAAAAACAAACGGTCCAAGTTCCCAAAACCACATAGGTGGAGGCCATCCCTCCCCATCACCCACCCCCACCCCTCCCCTCCCTCACCCCTCCCCTCCCCTCCCCTCCCCATCACTCTCCCCTAATCGGCTTTATCCCATTTTGCAGGAGAACTCTGGGAGTGGGAGAGCTGGCTTCAAACCCTTTCTTTCAACCCCCGCCCTATAAGGTTTCTAGGGTCCAGAAATAGAAAACTTCTAACAGGCCCTTATTGAGTCACTCCCTCCCCCACCGGCCCCCCAAACTCACCCCCACCCCTAACAAGCAGCCCCCCCACACACACTAGTACTGGTATGACTTCCATACTCATCAGCCCACCTGGAATGCTTGCCAACAACTTCTCCAGGTGCTGTTCACAACGGAGGAGGGTAGCCCTTCCAGACAGAGGCCCAGTAAGCAGTCAGTGAACCTGATGGTCAGCGAGCGGGCACTCCCCACTTGAGAGAAACTCTTTTGGCCACTACACCAACAATGTGGGATCTCAATTCCTAGCAAGGCCCAGAGGACTTTACCAGGTATCAACCATTGCTCTTACATGACCCTCTGCAGAAGAGCTAGGAAACCTATGAATTTATCTAAGGTCAGTGAGAATTTTCAGGTTCCTATAAGAGAATATCCGCCTGCCTTTCTAGAGTGGCTGAGGGAAGCCTACGGGCTTTATACCCCTAACGGCCCGGAGGCACTGAAAACAGGAGGGCAATAAGTATTGCCTTTATTACTCAGTCAGTCTGCCTCAGACATGACAAAGAAGTGGGAAGGGTTTGAAGGGAAAAATCTTAGCGATTTGGTACAAGTGGCTCATTGAGTGTATAACAACAGAGATGACCCTAGCACGACAGAGACAAAGAAGCTAGCTAAAATAATCGTAATTGACATGAGATACCCCAGAGACTCAGGAAAAGGAGAGCATGGCCCACTTACGGAGAGACTAACCTGTGGGCACCGCCAAGCCATGGGGAAGGACCAATGTGCCTACTGCAGGAAAGAAGGACACTGGAAAAATCAGTGCCTTGAAAACCCCAGGAGAGGTGCACGACCCTCCACTAGAGTGGATGGGCCTCATCTGCACGTAGAAAGACCCAAGCAAGAGACAATAATGCTTGAAGAAGCTCAATGAAGGGGTCAGGGCTCTGTTTCACTTCGCCGCCAAAAGCCCAGGCTAACTCTCCAAGTAGGAGGCCAGGCAGTAAATTTCTTGGTGGACACAGGGGCCACCTTGTCAGGTTCAGAAAGGAATATGGGCACATTTTCAAGAAGAAAGATGTGAATTACTGTGAGCCTATGATTCCTTCCACAGATAACTCACACCAGAAGGTTTGCATGGAGGGTAGGTGGGTTTCCCAAGACAACAAAATAACAAATATCTATCAGCCCTTTGGCCCAGTTAGCCACCTGGTTATGATATCACTGGCTTCTGGCTCAGCTGCTGAGCCAGTGAAGCAGTTATAGCAGGAGAAGACTAGGTGGCCAGTGGCCATCAACGGAAGGAAGAAATCTCCACAGTGGGCTTCCTGTTTCAATATGGAGCCACGTATGTTACCTGCTGGACACCATCTCTATCCTGAGCTCATAATTGCCATCGCAGGTCTAGAATGCGGCGCGCAGGTACACACTATATGAAACAGTCTCTGATTAACCCCTCTCGATAACTTGCTGACATGGGAGTCTGGATAATCCTGTACATTTACTTTGCAGATTAGAAAACTCACTCAAAAACACACGGGAGTTGACCCAGAGACACACAACTGGTTAACAACAAAGTCATATTCACAACCAGCGTCTGGACCAAGAGCACGGTGCCCCACAGAACTGTGCCCATCGAGCAGTCAATATCTCCTGGACTCTCAAAAGATCTGAGCTGATACCCACCCCCCCACCCCCACATCCTTGCAGCCCCAAAAGATTGTATTTCACAGGATGGCACCGGATCTGCAGCTCGCGGAGAGGGACATATCTGATCAGAGAACACAGGGCAGAACAAGGGGGAGGAGGGGAGAATGGAGCACATCCTGGCCCAATACACCTTGAGGATGATGTTCCCAATCAGAGAAGCCAATCCACAGAGAAGACCACATGGGCAGCCCCACGATGAGAAACGTCCCTCAAAGACCCATAGCCTTAGAGGGGACAACACTGGACACACAGTGTGGGAACTGCGCCCGAACTGATCCTGCCACTTCGATGCATGACACTAAGAGAGTGCAGCGGAAGAGTAAGAAAATGGAGCATCAAAGTCCCCGGGGAATGCCAAAGGTGGACTTTGTGGTCAGGGTTCGGTGCCCCCACAGACTGGAGTGGAAAACACTCCTAAAGTTCACCACACAGTCCTTGTACTTTTCTTTCTGGTTAGTGTTGTTTTCTTTTAGTGTCATTGGATTTGGGTTGGGTTTTGTTTTCATTTTTGTTTGTTTTTTTTTCTTTTTGCTGCTTGGTTTAGCTCAGTCTTGTTTTGTGCATGTTATTACCTTTACAGGTCTGTCTAATTAAGAGAGGCTGGATGAACAATCTGGAGGAGTAAACATGTGACCGGCCCTTTCCATTGGGCATGGGAGTGAGCACGGTGGGGGGAAAGGAAGTGGTGTAAAGAAACCCAGAGACAAGGGTACAACAAGTGATGGAAAACGGTAGTGAGGGGGATGTAGGAGGCCTGGTAGAGCGTGATCAAAGGTAATGTAACCAAGAGGAATTACTGAAACCCAAAGGAAGACTGAGCATGTCAGTGGGCACAAGAGGAAAATCAAAGAGTATAGAAGAGTGAGCTGGGAAGCAAGGGCCAGTTATAGACGTCTAAATAAAGGCATGTACATATGTACATATATTTACAAAGCGGCATGGGGAAATAGATCTATGTCCATATGTTTATAGATTTAGTATTAAGGTAGCAGATGGACATAGGGCCTCCGCTCAAGGACTCCCTCATTGCAATAACACTGTTCTATTAAATTGGCATTCTAAGATGCTCACCTTCCCTACACAATCACTGACCACAAAGCGGCTGCATAAGCAAATGTGGTGAAGAAAGCCGATGGTGTCCAGCTACCTAAAGATATAGCGTGTGGGGTCTTAAAGGCCTGAGGGTAAAGAAACAGCCATCTGGCTCTGAAGCAACAGAGCCCACATGGAGAAAGCATACCAGCCTGTGTGATCACAAAGTTTTAAAGGGATAAGGCAACAGGCATCATGAGAACAAAAAAATCTTATCATGGAGAATGAGAGGGGACTGCCGGGTATAGACCCAAAACCTATTTGCAGTGCACTGGACATCCCCTTACAGAAGGATCTCAGAGTGGAGATTAAAGAATACAGGGTATGAGACAGCAAAGATGAAACACAACTTTCCTCTAGTTCTTAATGCTTTCTCTTGCCCCACTATCATGATCCCAGTTCTACCATACTAATCTGGCCAAACTAGAGAAGGTATTCTAGTACCGATAGGAATTTCAAACACGGGGGATCCAGAGTGGATGGGCCCTTTACCAGTGTTATGAGTGGAGATACTGGGAGGGTGGAGGAAGGGCAGGATGGAAAGTGGGAACCGATTACAAGGATCTTCATTGACCTCAAAAGAAAGGTGGGTGAAAATATGACAAAAGAATTAGTACATTTCCAA
The DNA here is from genome assembly GCF_050624435.1 of Tenrec ecaudatus. Taxonomy (NCBI): domain Eukaryota; kingdom Metazoa; phylum Chordata; class Mammalia; order Afrosoricida; family Tenrecidae; genus Tenrec; species Tenrec ecaudatus. The sequence continues at coordinate 569,284 of NW_027457580.1, read as the reverse complement.
GGAATGATGAGGGATGGGTGGCGGGCATTGAGGGGGGGAAAAATGAGGAGCTGAGGCCAGGGGCTTGGGTGGAGAGTGGATATTTTGTGAATAAGGAGGGCAATTAATGTACAGATGGGCTTCAAACAGATGATGTATTTATGGATTGTGGTTAGTGTTGTAGGAGCCACTAATGAAAAGATCATAAAAGAAACAAAAATAATCTTGGCAGAGGGCTCATGCAAGGATGATCTCAGGCTGGATTAGACCAGTCAAAACAGCTACTGGAGTCGCCTCACCCTGTGTCTATTAATGAGTCAGCCATGATGCTTAGGACCCACAGCCCCAGCAGCTGGCCAGAGAGGGAGGTGGATCTCTGAGGCCATTCCACAGGGGGAATGGTCCTCTGTCCTGCAGGGCCCACCCTCCTTTGTAAGCATGCTGCCTGGGGCAAGGCTTTCATGGAGTCCACACCATGGGAGCTCTACTACTCATGGGGGATTGGCAGGAAGCCTCTGCTCATGCGCACACACCACCAACTAGCTGGAGGATCTCCGTGAACAAAGCCTGAGGCAGACAACAAGCCCACTAACTGATGCTGTAAGAGATACAATCAGCATCCAGAAACCTGCAACTGGGAGTAAGAGGCAGCATACCTTGGTCCCAGCCCCTCCCACTCTAATCTACAAGGAGTGACATTGCAAAGCAGAGGGTTTTCATAAAGCACTTCCAGGACTGTGGAATGAGCAGCCTCGTTTGTGGACATGGATACTCTGTGATCCAGACGTACTACCTCCTCCCTTACAGTCAGCTGAGACAAAAACCCTTGCAAGCAGAAAGCCATGCATCTGAACAGTATCCACCAGCCACTCATGTGCAGCACAGCTGCCTCCAAAGAGCCTTCCTGAGTGAGAGAGAAATCATGCAGAAGCCTGGTCTGCACTCAAGAGAGTTTTATGAGCGTTAGGGAGGCGTGGTGGGCAAGTCTGGCCGACCCCAGTGGCTGAATTGAATTTACATGGCCTAGATTGGTCAATCCAGGTACAGGAACCACCCAGGTGACCTCCCCTTCATGGCCAGAAATCTGGACCTCTGAGCATGCACAGGGTGCCTCTCCTAACTGGGCTCTTATCTTGGCCCTATGGGCATGCATAACGGATGCCCCAGTCCCTAGTATAGCTACCTAACATTTGCCCCCCTGAAGAGATATGGACCCAAATCTTTGGGGGTACTGGGCGACGACATCTCTAGCTGCTTCCTGCTGGCAAAAGGGGCGAGGTGGGGCTTTGGGTCCATACCCTTCCTACACTGCTGGGAGGGGTTGTCCATTGAGGGCAACTTTATCCAGGATGGATAAGGTTGAGGTGGTCCAGGAGATGGTAGTCGTGGACCTGGCACACTTGGTTCAGAAGCTTTAATCACCCGATAACTTCTGAGAAAAACAAACGGTCTAAAAGGTGAACAGTTTGACTACGACAAGGCTAAGCTTGTGAGGTGGCAGTGGCCTTGAAATTAGGTGAGTGTCACAGGAAACAAAAATAATCTTAGGATTACCAGACATGTGTGTTTGTTCATTGGAAGTACAGGAAGAGGGATAAAAGCATTCACACTTTCCCCTAGGAGGGCACAGGTTTGGGCACTACTAGGTGCAGTCGGATCACTGATTCATTTATGATGCTAAGGTCTTGGACCCGCTGATAAGACCCATCCTTCTTTTTAACCCTATAACGCTTCAATTTTAATTTTTGGAAAAAATTTTCTTTTTGTTGTGGACTTTCATAGTTATAAATATATATATATGTATTAATATATACATTTTTAATGTTATGAAAACATCATGCTTCGCGTTATAGAGTTAAATGGAAATAATGGGCTAGTGCAGGACGAGTCAAAAGTGACCAAAATAGAGTAACTGCCTAAGTCATTTTGAATTTTCTTGGGTTCAATTGGAGTAAAGGCTTGTAAATTACCCGGGGTCCAAATTCCCATGGTGCCTCCTACAACGGGTAGAATGTTCAGGGATGTTTCAGGGCTAGGAGATTAATAACCCCTAAGTCCAGGATACCTTAGGGCAGGGGTCCTTAAACTGTTTACCCAGGGGGCCAGTTCACTATCCCTCGGGCCTTTTGAAGGAAAGACTATAGTTTAAAAAAACAAATATTACGAACAAATTCATGTGCACACTGCACATCTTGATTTGAAGTTCAAAAAAAAAGGGGCACATACACCCGGCAGAAAGGATCAACGTCCTCGGCTGTCTGCATGTGGCCCACAGGTTGTAGTTTGAGGACCCCTGCTCTCGGCATTCACCAAGAGGATGTGGTTTCAACCCAAAAGCTTGGAGACTCTACAATTTGTTTAAAAGTGATGGGGCAGAAGGAGTCCCTGATTGACCCACGCAAGACTAGTTTTCCCATCCCCTGTTACTAAGAGTTCATAGTTATGGTTAAAGGGAACCAGGATATCCCGATCTGATCCCGTTACTTCAAGTGTGGGCTGACATTGCCACTAAGAAGCCTGCAAATATAAAAGACTTACTCCCTCCCGCAAAGAAAGGGCCCTTGTTTCCAAGGTTTCAGGAAACATGGAAGGACCGGAAAAACAAACGGTCCAAGTTCCCAAAACCACATAGGTGGAGGCCATCCCTCCCCATCACCCTCCCCCACCCCTCCCCTCCCTCACCCCTCCCCTCCCCTCCCTTCCCCATCACTCTCCCCTAATCGGCTTTATCCCATTTTGCAGGAGAACTCTGGGAGTGGGAGAGCTGACTTCAAACCCTTTCTTTCAACCCCCGCCCTATAAGGTTTCTAGGGTCCAGAAATAGAAAACTTCTAACAGGCCCTTATTGAGTCACTCCCTCCCCCACCGGCCCCCCAAACTCACCCCCACCCCTAACAAGCAGCCCCCCACACACACTAGTACTGGTATGACTTCCATACTCATCAGCCCACCTGGAATGCTTGCCAACAACTTCTCCAGGTGCTGTTCACAACGGAGGAGGGTAGCCCTTCCAGACAGAGGCCCAGTAAGCAGTCAGTGAACCTGATGGTCAGCGAGCGGGCACTCCCCACTTGAGAGAAACTCTTTTGGCCACTACACCAACAATGTGGGATCTCAATTCCTAGCAAGGCCCAGAGGACTTTACCAGGTATCAACCATTGCTCTTACATGACCCTCTGCAGAAGAGCTAGGAAACCTATGAATTTATCTAAGGTCAGTGAGAATTTTCAGGTTCCTATAAGAGAATATCCGCCTGCCTTTCTAGAGTGGCTGAGGGAAGCCTACGGGCTTTATACCCCTAACGGCCCGGAGGCACTGAAAACAGGAGGGCAATAAGTATTGCCTTTATTACTCAGTCAGTCTGCCTCAGACATGACAAAGAAGTGGGAAGGGTTTGAAGGGAAAAATCTAAGCGATTTGGTACAAGTGGCTCATTGAGTGTATAACAACAGAGATGACCCTAGCACGAGAGAGACAAAGAAGCTAGCTAAAATAATCGTAATTGACATGAGATACCCCAGAGACTCAGGAAAAGGAGAGCATGGCCCACTCACGGAGAGACTAACCTGTGGGCACCGCCAAGCCATGGGGAAGGACCAATGTGCCTACTGCAGGAAAGAAGGACACTGGAAAAATCAGTGCCTTGAAAACCCCAGGAGAGGTGCACGACCCTCCACTAGAGTGGATGGGCCTCATCTGCACGTAGAAAGACCCAAGCAAGAGACAATAATGCTTGAAGAAGCTCAATGAAGGGGTCAGGGCTCTGTTTCACTTCGCCGCCAAAAGCCCAGGCTAACTCTCCAAGTAGGAGGCCAGGCAGTAAATTTCTTGGTGGACACAGGGGCCACCTTGTCAGGTTCAGAAAGGAATATGGGCACATTTTCAAGAAGAAAGATGTGAATTACTGTGAGCCTATGATTCCTTCCACAGATAACTCACACCAGAAGGTTTGCATGGAGGGTAGGTGGGTTTCCCAAGACAACAAAATAACAAATATCTATCAGCCCTTTGGCCCAGTTAGCCACCTGGTTATGATATCACTGGCTTCTGGCTCAGCTGCTGAGCCAGTGAAGCAGTTATAGCAGGAGAAGACTAGGTGGCCAGTGGCCATCAACGGAAGGAAGAAATCTCCACAGTGGGCTTCCTGTTTCAATATGGAGCCACGTATGTTACCTGCTGGACACCATCTCTATCCTGAGCTCATAATTGCCATCGCAGGTCTAGAATGCGGCGCGCAGGTACACACTATATGAAACAGTCTCTGATTAACCCCTCTCGATAACTTGCTGACATGGGAGTCTGGATAATCCTGTACATTTACTTTGCAGATTAGAAAACTCACTCAAAAACACACGGGAGTTGACCCAGAGACACACAACTGGTTAACAACAAAGTCATATTCACAACCAGCGTCTGGACCAAGAGCACGGTGCCCCACAGAACTGTGCCCATCGAGCAGTCAATATCTCCTGGACTCTCAAAAGATCTGAGCTGATACCCACCCCCCCACCCCCACATCCTTGCAGCCCCAAAAGATTGTATTTCACAGGATGGCACCGGATCTGCAGCTCGCGGAGAGGGACATATCTGATCAGAGAACACAGGGCAGAACAAGGGGGAGGAGGGGAGAATGGAGCACATCCTGGCCCAATACACCTTGAGGATGATGTTCCCAATCAGAGAAGCCAATCCACAGAGAAGACCACATGGGCAGCCCCACGATGAGAAACGTCCCTCAAAGACCCATAGCCTTAGAGGGGACAACACTGGACACACAGTGTGGGAACTGCGCCCGAACTGATCCTGCCACTTCGATGCATGACACTAAGAGAGTGCAGCGGAAGAGTAAGAAAATGGAGCATCAAAGTCCCCGGGGAATGCCAAAGGTGGACTTTGTGGTCAGGGTTCGGTGCCCCCACAGACTGGACTGGAAAACACTCCTAAAGTTCACCACACAGTCCTTGTACTTTTCTTTCTGGTTAGTGTTGTTTTCTTTTAGTGTCATTGGATTTGGGTTGGGTTTTGTGTTCATTTTTGTTTGTTTTTTTTTCTTTTTGCTGCTTGGTTTAGCTCAGTCTTGTTTTGTGCATGTTATTACCTTTACAGGTCTGTCTAATTAAGAGAGGCTGGATGAACAATCTGGAGGAGTAAACATGTGACCGGCCCTTTCCATTGGGCATGGGAGTGAGCACGGTGGGGGGAAAGGAAGTGGTGTAAAGAAACCCAGAGACAAGGGTACAACAAGTGATGGAAAACGGTAGTGAGGGGGATGTAGGAGGCCTGGTAGGGCGTGATCAAAGGTAATGTAACCAAGAGGAATTACTGAAACCCAAAGGAAGACTGAGCATGTCAGTGGGCACAAGAGGAAAATCAAAGAGTATAGAAGAGTGAGCTGGGAAGCAAGGGCCAGTTATAGACGTCTAAATAAAGGCATGTACATATGTACATATATTTACAAAGGGGCATGGGGAAATAGATCTATGTCCATATGTTTATAGATTTAGTATTAAGGTAGCAGATGGACATAGGGCCTCCGCTCAAGGACTCCCTCATTGCAATAACACTGTTCTATTAAATTGGCATTCTAAGATGCTCACCTTCCCTACACAATCACTGACCACAAAGCGGCTGCATAAGCAAATGTGGTGAAGAAAGCCGATGGTGTCCAGCTACCTAAAGATATAGCGTGTGGGGTCTTAAAGGCCTGAGGGTAAAGAAACAGCCATCTGGCTCTGAAGCAACAGAGCCCACATGGAGAAAGCATACCAGCCTGTGTGATCACAAAGTTTTAAAGGGATAAGGCAACAGGCATCATGAGAACAAAAAAATCTTATCATGGAGAATGAGAGGGGACTGCCGGGTATAGACCCAAAACCTATTTGCAGTGCACTGGACATCCCCTTACAGAAGGATCTCAGAGTGGAGATTAAAGAATACAGGGTATGAGACAGCAAAGATGAAACACAACTTTCCTCTAGTTCTTAATGCTTTCTCTTGCCCCACTATCATGATCCCAGTTCTACCATACTAATCTGGCCAAACTAGAGAAGGTATTCTAGTACCGATAGGAATTTCAAACACGGGGGATCCAGAGTGGATGGGCCCTTTACCAGTGTTATGAGTGGAGATACTGGGAGGGTGGAGGAAGGGCAGGATGGAAAGTGGGAACCGATTACAAGGATCTTCATTGACCTCAAAAGAAAGGTGGGTGAAAATATGACAAAAGAATTAGTACATTTCCAAGGATTGATGAGGGATGGGTGGCGGGCATTGAGGGGGGAAAAATGAGGAGCTGAGGCCAGGGGCTTGGGTGGAGAGTGGATATTTTGTGAATAAGGAGGGCAATTAATGTACAGATGGGCTTCAAACAGATGATGTATTTATGGATTGTGGTTAGTGTTGTAGGAGCCACTAATGAAAAGATCATAAAAGAAACAAAAATAATCTTGGCAGAGGGCTCATGCAAGGATGATCTCAGGCTGGATTAGACCAGTCAAAACAGCTACTGGAGTCGCCTCACCCTGTGTCTATTACTGAGTCAGCCATGATGCTTGGGACCCACAGCCCCAGCAGCTGGCCAGAGAGGGAGGTGGATCTCTGAGGCCATTCCACAGGGGGAATGGTCCTCTGTCCTGCAGGGCCCACCCTCCTTTGTAAGCATGCTGCCTGGGGCAAGGCTTTCATGGAGTCCACACCATGGGAGCTCTACTACTCATGGGGGATTGGCAGGAAGCCTCTGCTCATGCGCACACACCACCAACTAGCTGGAGGATCTCCGTGAACAAAGCCTGAGGCAGGCAACAAGCCCACTAACTGATGCTGTAAGAGATACAATCAGCATCCAGAAACCTGCAACTGGGAGTAAGAGGCAGCATACCTTGGTCCCAGCCCCTCCCACTCTAATCTACAAGGAGTGACATTGCAAAGCAGAGGGTTTTCATAAAGCACTTCCAGGACTGTGGAATGAGCAGCCTCGTTTGTGGACATGGATACTCTGTGATCCAGACGTACTACCTCCTCCCTTACAGTCAGCTGAGACAAAAACCCTTGCAAGCAGAAAGCCATGCATCTGAACAGTATCCACCAGCCACTCATGTGCAGCACAGCTGCCTCCAAAGAGCCTTCCTGAGTGAGAGAGAAATCATGCAGAAGCCTGGTCTGCACTCAAGAGAGTTTTATGAGCGTTAGGGAGGCGTGGTGGGCAAGTCTGGCCGACCCCAGTGGCTGAATAGAATTTACATGGCCTAGATTGGTCAATCCAGGTACAGGAACCACCCAGGTGACCTCCCCTTCATGGCCAGAAATCTGGACCTCTGAGCATGCACAGGGTGCCTCTCCTAACTGGGCTCTTATCTTGGCCCTATGGGCATGCATAACGGATGCCCCAGTCCCTAGTATAGCTACCTAACATTTGCCCCCCTGAAGAGATATGGACCCAAATCTTTGGGGGTACTGGGCGACGACATCTCTAGCTGCTTCCTGCTGGCAAAAGGGGCGAGGTGGGGCTTTGGGTCCATACCCTTCCTACACTGCTGGGAGGGGTTGTCCATTGAGGGCAACTTTATCCAGGATGGATAAGGTTGAGGTGGTCCAGGAGATGGTAGTCGTGGACCTGGCACACTTGGTTCAGAAGCTTTAATCACCCGATAACTTCTGAGAAAAACAAACGGTCTAAAAGGTGAACAGTTTGACTACGACAAGGCTAAGCTTGTGAGGTGGCAGTGGCCTTGAAATTAGGTGAGTGTCACAGGAAACAAAAATAATCTTAGGATTACCAGACATGTGTGTTTGTTCATTGGAAGTACAGGAAGAGGGATAAAAGCATTCACACTTTCCCCTAGGAGGGCACAGGTTTGGGCACTACTAGGTGCAGTCGGATCACTGATTCATTTATGATGCTAAGGTCTTGGACCCGCTGATAAGACCCATCCTTCTTTTTAACCCTATAACGCTTCAATTTTAATTTTGGGAAAAAATTTTCTTTTTGTTGTGGACTTTCATAGTTATAAATATATATATGTATTAATATATACATTTTTTAATGTTATGAAAACATCATGCTTCGCGTTATACAGTTAAATGGAAATAATGGGCTAGTGCAGGACGAGTCAAAAGTGACCAAAATAGAGTAACTGCCTAAGTCATTTTGAATTTTCTTGGGTTCAATTGGAGTAAAGGCTTGTAAATTACCCGGGGTCCAAATTCCCATGGTGCCTCCTACAATGGGTAGAATGTTCAGGGATGTTTCAGGGCTGGGAGATTAATAACCCCTAAGTCCAGGATACCTTAGGGCAGGGGTCCTTAAACTGTTTACCCAGGGGGCCAGTTCACTATCCCTCAGGCCTTTTGAAGGAAAGACTATAGTTTAAAAAAACAAATATTACGAACAAATTCATGTGCACACTGCACATCTTGATTTGAAGTTCAAAAAAAAAATAAATGGGGCACATACACCCGGCAGAAAGGATCAACGTCCTCGGCTGTCTGCATGTGGCCCACAGGTTGTAGTTTGAGGACCCCTGCTCTCGGCATTCACCAAGAGGATGTGGTTTCAACCCAAAAGCTTGGAGACTCTACAATTTGTTTAAAAGTGATGGGGCAGAAGGAGTCCCTGATTGACCCACGCAAGACTAGTTTTCCCATCCCCTGTTACTAAGAGTTCATAGTTATGGTTAAAGGGAAACAGGATATCCCGATCTGATCCCGTTACTTCAAGTGTGGGCTGACATTGCCACTAAGAAGCCTGCAAATATAAAAGACTTACTCCCTCCCGCAAAGAAAGGGCCCTTGTTTCCAAGGTTTCAGGAAACATGGAAGGACCGGAAAAACAAACGGTCCAAGTTCCCAAAACCACATAGGTGGAGGCCATCCCTCCCCATCACCCTCCCCCACCCCTCCCCTCCCCCATCCCTCCCCCACCCCTCCCCTCCTCTGCCCTCCCCATCACTCTCCCCTAATCGGCTTTATCCCATTTTGCAGGAGAACTCTGGGAGTGGGAGAGCTGGCTTCAAACCCTTTCTTTCAACCCCCGCCCTATAAGGTTTCTAGGGTCCAGAAATAGAAAACTTCTAACAGGCCCTTATTGAGTCACTCCCTCCCCCACCGGCCCCCCAAACTCACCCCCACCCCTAACAAGCAGCCCCCCACACACACTAGTACTGGTATGACTTCCATACTCATCAGCCCACCTGGAATGCTTGCCAACAACTTCTCCAGGTGCTGTTCACAACGGAGGAGGGTAGCCCTTCCAGACAGAGGCCCAGTAAGCAGTCAGTGAACCTGATGGTCAGCGAGCGGGCACTCCCCACTTGAGAGAAACTCTTTTGGCCACTACACCAACAATGTGGGATCTCAATTCCTAGCAAGGCCCAGAGGACTTTACCAGGTATCAACCATTGCTCTTACATGACCCTCTGCAGAAGAGCTAGGAAACCTATGAATTTATCTAAGGTCAGTGAGAATTTTCAGGTTCCTATAAGAGAATATCCGCCTGCCTTTCTAGAGTGGCTGAGGGAAGCCTACGGGCTTTATACCCCTAACGGCCCGGAGGCACTGAAAACAGGAGGGCAATAAGTATTGCCTTTATTACTCAGTCAGTCTGCCTCAGACATGACAAAGAAGTGGGAAGGGTTTGAAGGGAAAAATCTAAGCGATTTGGTACAAGTGGCTCATTGAGTGTATAACAACAGAGATGACCCTAGCACGAGAGAGACAAAGAAGCTAGCTAAAATAATCGTAATTGACATGAGATACCCCAGAGACTCAGGAAAAGGAGAGCATGGCCCACTCACGGAGAGACTAACCTGTGGGCACCGCCAAGCCATGGGGAAGGACCAATGTGCCTACTGCAGGAAAGAAGGACACTGGAAAAATCAGTGCCTTGAAAACCCCAGGAGAGGTGCACGACCCTCCACTAGAGTGGATGGGCCTCATCTGCACGTAGAAAGACCCAAGCAAGAGACAATAATGCTTGAAGAAGCTCAATGAAGGGGTCAGGGCTCTGTTTCACTTCGCCGCCAAAAGCCCAGGCTAACTCTCCAAGTAGGAGGCCAGGCAGTAAATTTCTTGGTGGACACAGGGGCCACCTTGTCAGGTTCAGAAAGGAATATGGGCACATTTTCAAGAAGAAAGATGTGAATTACTGTGAGCCTATGATTCCTTCCACAGATAACTCACACCAGAAGGTTTGCATGGAGGGTAGGTGGGTTTCCCAAGACAACAAAATAACAAATATCTATCAGCCCTTTGGCCCAGTTAGCCACCTGGTTATGATATCACTGGCTTCTGGCTCAGCTGCTGAGCCAGTGAAGCAGTTATAGCAGGAGAAGACTAGGTGGCCAGTGGCCATCAACGGAAGGAAGAAATCTCCACAGTGGGCTTCCTGTTTCAATATGGAGCCACGTATGTTACCTGCTGGACACCATCTCTATCCTGAGCTCATAATTGCCATCGCAGGTCTAGAATGCGGCGCGCAGGTACACACTATATGAAACAGTCTCTGATTAACCCCTCTCGATAACTTGCTGACATGGGAGTCTGGATAATCCTGTACATTTACTTTGCAGATTAGAAAACTCACTCAAAAACACACGGGAGTTGACCCAGAGACACACAACTGGTTAACAACAAAGTCATATTCACAACCAGCGTCTGGACCAAGAGCACGGTGCCCCACAGAACTGTGCCCATCGAGCAGTCAATATCTCCTGGACTCTCAAAAGATCTGAGCTGATACCCACCCCCCCACCCCCACATCCTTGCAGCCCCAAAAGATTGTATTTCACAGGATGGCACCGGATCTGCAGCTCGCGGAGAGGGACATATCTGATAAGAGAACACAGGGCAGAACAAGGGGGAGGAGGGGAGAATGGAGCACATCCTGGCCCAATACACCTTGAGGATGATGTTCCCAATCAGAGAAGCCAATCCACAGAGAAGACCACATGGGCAGCCCCACGATGAGAAACGTCCCTCAAAGACCCATAGCCTTAGAGGGGACAACACTGGACACACAGTGTGGGAACTGCGCCCGAACTGATCCTGCCACTTCGATGCATGACACTAAGAGAGTGCAGCGGAAGAGTAAGAAAATGGAGCATCAAAGTCCCCGGGGAATGCCAAAGGTGGACTTTGTGGTCAGGGTTCGGTGCCCCCACAGACTGGACTGGAAAACACTCCTAAAGTTCACCACACAGTCCTTGTACTTTTCTTTCTGGTTAGTGTTGTTTTCTTTTAGTGTCATTGGATTTGGGTTGGGTTTTGTGTTCATTTTTGTTTGTTTTTTTTTCTTTTTGCTGCTTGGTTTAGCTCAGTCTTGTTTTGTGCATGTTATTACCTTTACAGGTCTGTCTAATTAAGAGAGGCTGGATGAACAATCTGGAGGAGTAAACATGTGACCGGCCCTTTCCATTGGGCATGGGAGTGAGCACGGTGGGGGGAAAGGAAGTGGTGTAAAGAAACCCAGAGACAAGGGTACAACAAGTGATGGAAAACGGTAGTGAGGGGGATGTAGGAGGCCTGGTAGGGCGTGATCAAAGGTAATGTAACCAAGAGGAATTACTGAAACCCAAAGGAAGACTGAGCATGTCAGTGGGCACAAGAGGAAAATCAAAGAGTATAGAAGAGTGAGCTGGGAAGCAAGGGCCAGTTATAGACGTCTAAATAAAGGCATGTACATATGTACATATATTTACAAAGGGGCATGGGGAAATAGATCTATGTCCATATGTTTATAGATTTAGTATTAAGGTAGCAGATGGACATAGGGCCTCCGCTCAAGGACTCCCTCATTGCAATAACACTGTTCTATTAAATTGGCATTCTAAGATGCTCACCTTCCCTACACAATCACTGACCACAAAGCGGCTGCATAAGCAAATGTGGTGAAGAAAGCCGATGGTGTCCAGCTACCTAAAGATATAGCGTGTGGGGTCTTAAAGGCCTGAGGGTAAAGAAACAGCCATCTGGCTCTGAAGCAACAGAGCCCACATGGAGAAAGCATACCAGCCTGTGTGATCACAAAGTTTTAAAGGGATAAGGCAACAGGCATCATGAGAACAAAAAAATCTTATCATGGAGAATGAGAGGGGACTGCCGGGTATAGACCCAAAACCTATTTGCAGTGCACTGGACATCCCCTTACAGAAGGATCTCAGAGTGGAGATTAAAGAATACAGGGTATGAGACAGCAAAGATGAAACACAACTTTCCTCTAGTTCTTAATGCTTTCTCTTGCCCCACTATCATGATCCCAGTTCTACCATACTAATCTGGCCAAACTAGAGAAGGTATTCTAGTACCGATAGGAATTTCAAACACGGGGGATCCAGAGTGGATGGGCCCTTTACCAGTGTTATGAGTGGAGATACTGGGAGGGTGGAGGAAGGGCAGGATGGAAAGTGGGAACCGATTACAAGGATCTTCATTGACCTCAAAAGAAAGGTGGGTGAAAATATGACAAAAGAATTAGTACATTTCCAAGGATTGATGAGGGATGGGTTGCGGGCATTGAGGGGGGAAAAATGAGGAGCTGAGGCCAGGGGCTTGGGTGGAGAGTGGATATTTTGTGAATAAGGAGGGCAATTAATGTACAGATGGGCTTCAAACAGATGATGTATTTATGGATTGTGGTTAGTGTTGTAGGAGCCACTAATGAAAAGATCATAAAAGAAACAAAAATAATCTTGGCAGAGGGCTCATGCAAGGATGATCTCAGGCTGGATTAGACCAGTCAAAACAGCTACTGGAGTCGCCTCACCCTGTGTCTATTACTGAGTCAGCCATGATGCTTAGGACCCACAGCCCCAGCAGCTGGCCAGAGAGGGAGGTGGATCTCTGAGGCCATTCCACAGGGGGAATGGTCCTCTGTCCTGCAGGGCCCACCCTCCTTTGTAAGCATGCTGCCTGGGGCAAGGCTTTCATGGAGTCCACACCATGGGAGCTCTACTACTCATGGGGGATTGGCAGGAAGCCTCTGCTCATGCGCACACACCACCAACTAGCTGGAGGATCTCCGTGAACAAAGCCTGAGGCAGGCAACAAGCCCACTAACTGATGCTGTAAGAGATACAATCAGCATCCAGAAACCTGCAACTGGGAGTAAGAGGCAGCATACCTTGGTCCCAGCCCCTCCCACTCTAATCTACAAGGAGTGACATTGCAAAGCAGAGGGTTTTCATAAAGCACTTCCAGGACTGTGGAATGAGCAGCCTCGTTTGTGGACATGGATACTCTGTGATCCAGACGTACTACCTCCTCCCTTACAGTCAGCTGAGACAAAAACCCTTGCAAGCAGAAAGCCATGCATCTGAACAGTATCCACCAGCCACTCATGTGCAGCACAGCTGCCTCCAAAGAGCCTTCCTGAGTGAGAGAGAAATCATGCAGAAGCCTGGTCTGCACTCAAGAGAGTTTTATGAGCGTTAGGGAGGCGTGGTGGGCAAGTCTGGCCGACCCCAGTGGCTGAATAGAATTTACATGGCCTAGATTGGTCAATCCAGGTACAGGAACCACCCAGGTGACCTCCCCTTCATGGCTAGAAATCTGGACCTCTGAGCATGCACAGGGTGCCTCTCCTAACTGGGCTCTTATCTTGGCCCTATGGGCATGCATAACGGATGCCCCAGTCCCTAGTATAGCTACCTAACATTTGCCCCCCTGAAGAGATATGGACCCAAATCTTTGGGGGTACTGGGCGACGACATCTCTAGCTGCTTCCTGCTGGCAAAAGGGGCGAGGTGGGGCTTTGGGTCCATACCCTTCCTACACTGCTGGGAGGGGTTGTCCATTGAGGGCAACTTTATCCAGGATGGATAAGGTTGAGGTGGTCCAGGAGATGGTAGTCGTGGACCTGGCACACTTGGTTCAGAAGCTTTAATCACCCGATAACTTCTGAGAAAAACAAACGGTCTAAAAGGTGAACAGTTTGACTACGACAAGGCTAAGCTTGTGAGGTGGCAGTGGCCTTGAAATTAGGTGAGTGTCACAGGAAACAAAAATAATCTTAGGATTACCAGACATGTGTGTTTGTTCATTGGAAGTACAGGAAGAGGGATAAAAGCATTCACACTTTCCCCTAGGAGGGCACAGGTTTGGGCACTACTAGGTGCAGTCGGATCACTGATTCATTTATGATGCTAAGGTCTTGGACCCGCTGATAAGACCCATCCTTCTTTTTAACCCTATAACGCTTCAATTTTAATTTTGGGAAAAAATTTTCTTTTTGTTGTGGACTTTCATAGTTATAAATATATATATGTATTAATATATACATTTTTTAATGTTATGAAAACATCATGCTTCGCGTTATAGAGTTAAATGGAAATAATGGGCTAGTGCAGGACGAGTCAAAAGTGACCAAAATAGAGTAACTGCCTAAGTCATTTTGAATTTTCTTGGGTTCAATTGGAGTAAAGGCTTGTAAATTACCCGGGGTCCAAATTCCCATGGTGCCTCCTACAATGGGTAGAATGTTCAGGGATGTTTCAGGGCTGGGAGATTAATAACCCCTAAGTCCAGGATACCTTAGGGCAGGGGTCCTTAAACTGTTTACCCAGGGGGCCAGTTCACTATCCCTCAGGCCTTTTGAAGGAAAGACTATAGTTTAAAAAAACAAATATTACGAACAAATTCATGTGCACACTGCACATCTTGATTTGAAGTTCAAAAAAAAAATAAATGGGGCACATACACCCGGCAGAAAGGATCAACGTCCTCGGCTGTCTGCATGTGGCCCACAGGTTGTAGTTTGAGGACCCCTGCTCTCGGCATTCACCAAGAGGATGTGGTTTCAACCCAAAAGCTTGGAGACTCTACAATTTGTTTAAAAGTGATGGGGCAGAAGGAGTCCCTGATTGACCCACGCAAGACTAGTTTTCCCATCCCCTGTTACTAAGAGTTCATAGTTATGGTTAAAGGGAAACAGGATATCCCGATCTGATCCCGTTACTTCAAGTGTGGGCTGACATTGCCACTAAGAAGCCTGCAAATATAAAAGACTTACTCCCTCCCGCAAAGAAAGGGCCCTTGTTTCCAAGGTTTCAGGAAACATGGAAGGACCGGAAAAACAAACGGTCCAAGTTCCCAAAACCACATAGGTGGAGGCCATCCCTCCCCATCACCCTCCCCCACCCCTCCCCTCCCCCATCCCTCCCCCACCCCTCCCCTCCTCTGCCCTCCCCATCACTCTCCCCTAATCGGCTTTATCCCATTTTGCAGGAGAACTCTGGGAGTGGGAGAGCTGGCTTCAAACCCTTTCTTTCAACCCCCGCCCTATAAGGTTTCTAGGGTCCAGAAATAGAAAACTTCTAACAGGCCCTTATTGAGTCACTCCCTCCCCCACCGGCCCCCCAAACTCACCCCCACCCCTAACAAGCAGCCCCCCACACACACTAGTACTGGTATGACTTCCATACTCATCAGCCCACCTGGAATGCTTGCCAACAACTTCTCCAGGTGATGTTCACAACGGAGGAGGGTAGCCCTTCCAGACAGAGGCCCAGTAAGCAGTCAGTGAACCTGATGGTCAGCGAGCGGGCACTCCCCACTTGAGAGAAACTCTTTTGGCCACTACACCAACAATGTGGGATCTCAATTCCTAGCAAGGCCCAGAGGACTTTACCAGGTATCAACCATTGCTCTTACATGACCCTCTGCAGAAGAGCTAGGAAACCTATGAATTTATCTAAGGTCAGTGAGAATTTTCAGGTTCCTATAAGAGAATATCCGCCTGCCTTTCTAGAGTGGCTGAGGGAAGCCTACGGGCTTTATACCCCTAACGGCCCGGAGACACTGAAAACAGGAGGGCAATAAGTATTGCCTTTATTACTCAGTCAGTCTGCCTCAGACATGACAAAGAAGTGGGAAGGGTTTGAAGGGAAAAATCTAAGCGATTTGGTACAAGTGGCTCATTGAGTGTATAACAACAGAGATGACCCTAGCACGAGAGAGACAAAGAAGCTAGCTAAAATAATCGTAATTGACATGAGATACCCCAGAGACTCAGGAAAAGGAGAGCATGGCCCACTCACGGAGAGACTAACCTGTGGGCACCGCCAAGCCATGGGGAAGGACCAATGTGCCTACTGCAGGAAAGAAGGACACTGGAAAAATCAGTGCCTTGAAAACCCCAGGAGAGGTGCACGACCCTCCACTAGAGTGGATGGGCCTCATCTGCACGTAGAAAGACCCAAGCAAGAGACAATAATGCTTGAAGAAGCTCAATGAAGGGGTCAGGGCTCTGTTTCACTTCGCCGCCAAAAGCCCAGGCTAACTCTCCAAGTAGGAGGCCAGGCAGTAAATTTCTTGGTGGACACAGGGGCCACCTTGTCAGGTTCAGAAAGAAATATGGGCACATTTTCAAGAAGAAAGATGTGAATTACTGTGAGCCTATGATTCCTTCCACAGATAACTCACACCAGAAGGTTTGCATGGAGGGTAGGTGGGTTTCCCAAGACAACAAAATAACAAATATCTATCAGCCCTTTGGCCCAGTTAGCCACCTGGTTATGATATCACTGGCTTCTGGCTCAGCTGCTGAGCCAGTGAAGCAGTTATAGCAGGAGAAGACTAGGTGGCCAGTGGCCATCAACGGAAGGAAGAAATCTCCACAGTGGGCTTCCTGTTTCAATATGGAGCCACGTATGTTACCTGCTGGACACCATCTCTATCCTGAGCTCATAATTGCCATCGCAGGTCTAGAATGCGGCGCGCAGGTACACACTATATGAAACAGTCTCTGATTAACCCCTCTCGATAACTTGCTGACATGGGAGTCTGGATAATCCTGTACATTTACTTTGCAGATTAGAAAACTCACTCAAAAACACACGGTAGTTGACCCAGAGACACACAACTGGTTAACAACAAAGTCATATTCACAACCAGCGTCTGGACCAAGAGCACGGTGCCCCACAGAACTGTGCCCATCGAGCAGTCAATATCTCCTGGACTCTCAAAAGATCTGAGCTGATACCCACCCCCCCACCCCCACATCCTTGCAGCCCCAAAAGATTGTATTTCACAGGATGGCACCGGATCTGCAGCTCGCGGAGAGGGACATATCTGATCAGAGAACACAGGGCAGAACAAGGGGGAGGAGGGGAGAATGGAGCACATCCTGGCCCAATACACCTTGAGGATGATGTTCCCAATCAGAGAAGCCAATCCACAGAGAAGACCACATGGGCAGCCCCACGATGAGAAACGTCCCTCAAAGACCCATAGCCTTAGAGGGGACAACACTGGACACACAGTGTGGGAACTGCGCCCGAACTGATCCTGCCACTTCGATGCATGACACTAAGAGAGTGCAGCGGAAGAGTAAGAAAATGGAGCATCAAAGTCCCCGGGGAATGCCAAAGGTGGACTTTGTGGTCAGGGTTCGGTGCCCCCACAGACTGGACTGGAAAACACTCCTAAAGTTCACCACACAGTCCTTGTACTTTTCTTTCTGGTTAGTGTTGTTTTCTTTTAGTGTCATTGGATTTGGGTTGGGTTTTGTTTTCATTTTTGTTTGTTTTTTTTTCTTTTTGCTGCTTGGTTTAGCTCAGTCTTGTTTTGTGCATGTTATTACCTTTACAGGTCTGTCTAATTAAGAGAGGCTGGATGAACAATCTGGAGGAGTAAACATGTGACCGGCCCTTTCCATTGGGCATGGGAGTGAGCACGGTGGGGGGAAAGGAAGTGGTGTAAAGAAACCCAGAGACAAGGGTACAACAAGTGATGGAAAACGGTAGTGAGGGGGATGTAGGAGGCCTGGTAGAGCGTGATCAAAGGTAATGTAACCAAGAGGAATTACTGAAACCCAAAGGAAGACTGAGCATGTCAGTGAGCACAAGAGGAAAATCAAAGAGTATAGAAGAGTGAGCTGGGAAGCAAGGGCCAGTTATAGACGTCTAAATAAAGGCATGTACATATGTACATATATTTACAAAGCGGCATGGGGAAATAGATCTATGTCCATATGTTTATAGATTTAGTATTAAGGTAGCAGATGGACATAGGGCCTCCGCTCAAGGACTCCCTCATTGCAATAACACTGTTCTATTAAATTGGCATTCTAAGATGCTCACCTTCCCTACACAATCACTGACCACAAAGCGGCTGCATAAGCAAATGTGGTGAAGAAAGCCGATGGTGTCCAGCTACCTAAAGATATAGCGTGTGGGGTCTTAAAGGCCTGAGGGTAAAGAAACAGCCATCTGGCTCTGAAGCAACAGAGCCCACATGGAGAAAGCATACCAGCCTGTGTGATCACAAAGTTTTAAAGGGATAAGGCAACAGGCATCATGAGAACAAAAAAATCTTATCATGGAGAATGAGAGGGGACTGCCGGGTATAGACCCAAAACCTATTTGCAGTGCACTGGACATCCCCTTACAGAAGGATCTCAGAGTGGAGATTAAAGAATACAGGGTATGAGACAGCAAAGATGAAACACAACTTTCCTCTAGTTCTTAATGCTTTCTCTTGCCCCACTATCATGATCCCAGTTCTACCATACTAATCTGGCCAAACTAGAGAAGGTATTCTAGTACCGATAGGAATTTCAAACACGGGGGATCCAGAGTGGATGGGCCCTTTACCAGTGTTATGAGTGGAGATACTGGGAGGGTGGAGGAAGGGCAGGATGGAAAGTGGGAACCGATTACAAGGATCTTCATTGACCTCAAAAGAAAGGTGGGTGAAAATATGACAAAAGAATTAGTACATTTCCAAGGATTGATGAGGGATGGGTGGCGGGCATTGAGGGGGGGAAAAATGAGGAGCTGAGGCCAGGGGCTTGGGTGGAGAGTGGATATTTTGTGAATAAGGAGGGCAATTAATGTACAGATGGGCTTCAAACAGATGATGTATTTATGGATTGTGGTTAGTGTTGTAGGAGCCACTAATGAAAAGATCATAAAAGAAACAAAAATAATCTTGGCAGAGGGCTCATGCAAGGATGATCTCAGGCTGGATTAGACCAGTCAAAACAGCTACTGGAGTCGCCTCACCCTGTGTCTATTACTGAGTCAGCCATGATGCTTAGGACCCACAGCCCCAGCAGCTGGCCAGAGAGGGAGGTGGATCTCTGAGGCCATTCCACAGGGGGAATGGTCCTCTGTCCTGCAGGGCCCACCCTCCTTTGTAAGCATGCTGCCTGGGGCAAGGCTTTCATGGAGTCCACACCATGGGAGCTCTACTACTCATGGGGGATTGGCAGGAAGCCTCTGCTCATGCGCACACACCACCAACTAGCTGGAGGATCTCCGTGAACAAAGCCTGAGGCAGACAACAAGCCCACTAACTGATGCTGTAAGAGATACAATCAGCATCCAGAAACCTGCAACTGGGAGTAAGAGGCAGCATACCTTGGTCCCAGCCCCTCCCACTCTAATCTACAAGGAGTGACATTGCAAAGCAGAGGGTTTTCATAAAGCACTTCCAGGACTGTGGAATGAGCAGCCTCGTTTGTGGACATGGATACTCTGTGATCCAGACGTACTACCTCCTCCCTTACAGTCAGCTGAGACAAAAACCCTTGCAAGCAGAAAGCCATGCATCTGAACAGTATCCACCAGCCACTCATGTGCAGCACAGCTGCCTCCAAAGAGCCTTCCTGAGTGAGAGAGAAATCATGCAGAAGCCTGGTCTGCACTCAAGAGAGTTTTATGAGCGTTAGGGAGGCGTGGTGGGCAAGTCTGGCCGACCCCAGTGGCTGAATTGAATTTACATGGCCTAGATTGGTCAATCCAGGTACAGGAACCACCCAGGTGACCTCCCCTTCATGGCCAGAAATCTGGACCTCTGAGCATGCACAGGGTGCCTCTCCTAACTGGGCTCTTATCTTGGCCCTATGGGCATGCATAACGGATGCCCCAGTCCCTAGTATAGCTACCTAACATTTGCCCCCCTGAAGAGATATGGACCCAAATCTTTGGGGGTACTGGGCGACGACATCTCTAGCTGCTTCCTGCTGGCAAAAGGGGCGAGGTTGGGCTTTGGGTCCATACCCTTCCTACACTGCTGGGAGGGGTTGTCCATTGAGGGCAACTTTATCCAGGATGGATAAGGTTGAGGTGGTCCAGGAGATGGTAGTCGTGGACCTGGCACACTTGGTTCAGAAGCTTTAATCACCCGATAACTTCTGAGAAAAACAAACGGTCTAAAAGGTGAACAGTTTGACTACGACAAGGCTAAGCTTGTGAGGTGGCAGTGGCCTTGAAATTAGGTGAGTGTCACAGGAAACAAAAATAATCTTAGGATTACCAGACATGTGTGTTTGTTCATTGGAAGTACAGGAAGAGGGATAAAAGCATTCACACTTTCCCCTAGGAGGGCACAGGTTTGGGCACTACTAGGTGCAGTCGGATCACTGATTCATTTATGATGCTAAGGTCTTGGACCCGCTGATAAGACCCATCCTTCTTTTTAACCCTATAACGCTTCAATTTTAATTTTGGGAAAAAATTTTCTTTTTGTTGTGGACTTTCATAGTTATAAATATATATATATGTATTAATATATACATTTTTTAATGTTATGAAAACATCATGCTTCGCGTTATAGAGTTAAATGGAAATAATGGGCTAGTGCAGGACGAGTCAAAAGTGACCAAAATAGAGTAACTGCCTAAGTCATTTTGAATTTTCTTGGGTTCAATTGGAGTAAAGGCTTGTAAATTACCCGGGGTCCAAATTCCCATGGTGCCTCCTACAATGGGTAGAATGTTCAGGGATGTTTCAGGGCTGGGAGATTAATAACCCCTAAGTCCAGGATACCTTAGGGCAGGGGTCCTTAAACTGTTTACCCAGGGGGCCAGTTCACTATCCCTCAGGCCTTTTGAAGGAAAGACTATAGTTTAAAAAAACAAATATTACGAACAAATTCATGTGCACACTGCACATCTTGATTTGAAGTTCAAAAAAAAATAAATGGGGCACATACACCCGGCAGAAAGGATCAACGTCCTCGGCTGTCTGCATGTGGCCCACAGGTTGTAGTTTGAGGACCCCTGCTCTCGGCATTCACCAAGAGGATGTGGTTTCAACCCAAAAGCTTGGAGACTACAATTTGTTTAAAAGTGATGGGGCAGAAGGAGTCCCTGATTGACCCACGCAAGACTAGTTTTCCCATCCCCTGTTACTAAGAGTTCATAGTTATGGTTAAAGGGAAACAGGATATCCCGATCTGATCCCGTTACTTCAAGTGTGGGCTGACATTGCCACTAAGAAGCCTGCAAATATAAAAGACTTACTCCCTCCCGCAAAGAAAGGGCCCTTGTTTCCAAGGTTTCAGGAAACATGGAAGGACCGGAAAAACAAACGGTCCAAGTTCCCAAAACCACATAGGTGGAGGCCATCCCTCCCCATCACCCTCCCCCACCCCTCCCCTCCCCCATCCCTCCCCCACCCCTCCCCTCCCCTGCCCTCCCCATCACTCTCCCCTAATCGGCTTTATCCCATTTTGCAGGAGAACTCTGGGAGTGGGAGAGCTGGCTTCAAACCCTTTCTTTCAACCCCCGCCCTATAAGGTTTCTAGGGTCCAGAAATAGAAAACTTCTAACAGGCCCTTATTGAGTCACTCCCTCCCCCACCGGCCCCCCAAACTCACCCCCACCCCTAACAAGCAGCCCCCCCACACACACTAGTACTGGTATGACTTCCATACTCATCAGCCCACCTGGAATGCTTGCCAACAACTTCTCCAGGTGCTGTTCACAACGGAGGAGGGTAGCCCTTCCAGACAGAGGCCCAGTAAGCAGTCAGTGAACCTGATGGTCAGCGAGCGGGCACTCCCCACTTGAGAGAAACTCTTTTGGCCACTACACCAACAATGTGGGATCTCAATTCCTAGCAAGGCCCAGAGGACTTTACCAGGTATCAACCATTGCTCTTACATGACCCTCTGCAGAAGAGCTAGGAAACCTATGAATTTATCTAAGGTCAGTGAGAATTTTCAGGTTCCTATAAGAGAATATCCGCCTGCCTTTCTAGAGTGGCTGAGGGAAGCCTACGGGCTTTATACCCCTAACGGCCCGGAGGCACTGAAAACAGGAGGGCAATAAGTATTGCCTTTATTACTCAGTCAGTCTGCCTCAGACATGACAAAGAAGTGGGAAGGGTTTGAAGGGAAAAATCTTAGCGATTTGGTACAAGTGGCTCATTGAGTGTATAACAACAGAGATGACCCTAGCACGAGAGAGACAAAGAAGCTAGCTAAAATAATCGTAATTGACATGAGATACCCCAGAGACTCAGGAAAAGGAGAGCATGGCCCACTCACGGAGAGACTAACCTGTGGGCACCGCCAAGCCATGGGGAAGGACCAATGTGCCTACTGCAGGAAAGAAGGACACTGGAAAAATCAGTGCCTTGAAAACCCCAGGAGAGGTGCACGACCCTCCACTAGAGTGGATGGGCCTCATCTGCACGTAGAAAGACCCAAGCAAGAGACAATAATGCTTGAAGAAGCTCAATGAAGGGGTCAGGGCTCTGTTTCACTTCGCCGCCAAAAGCCCAGGCTAACTCTCCAAGTAGGAGGCCAGGCAGTAAATTTCTTGGTGGACACAGGGGCCACCTTGTCAGGTTCAGAAAGGAATATGGGCACATTTTCAAGAAGAAAGATGTGAATTACTGTGAGCCTATGATTCCTTCCACAGATAACTCACACCAGAAGGTTTGCATGGAGGGTAGGTGGGTTTCCCAAGACAACAAAATAACAAATATCTATCAGCCCTTTGGCCCAGTTAGCCACCTGGTTATGATATCACTGGCTTCTGGCTCAGCTGCTGAGCCAGTGAAGCAGTTATAGCAGGAGAAGACTAGGTGGCCAGTGGCCATCAACGGAAGGAAGAAATCTCCACAGTGGGCTTCCTGTTTCAATATGGAGCCACGTATGTTACCTGCTGGACACCATCTCTATCCTGAGCTCATAATTGCCATCGCAGGTCTAGAATGCGGCGCGCAGGTACACACTATATGAAACAGTCTCTGATTAACCCCTCTCGATAACTTGCTGACATGGGAGTCTGGATAATCCTGTACATTTACTTTGCAGATTAGAAAACTCACTCAAAAACACACGGGAGTTGACCCAGAGACACACAACTGGTTAACAACAAAGTCATATTCACAACCAGCGTCTGGACCAAGAGCACGGTGCCCCACAGAACTGTGCCCATCGAGCAGTCAATATCTCCTGGACTCTCAAAAGATCTGAGCTGATACCCACCCCCCCACCCCCACATCCTTGCAGCCCCAAAAGATTGTATTTCACAGGATGGCACCGGATCTGCAGCTCGCGGAGAGGGACATATCTGATCAGAGAACACAGGGCAGAACAAGGGGGAGGAGGGGAGAATGGAGCACATCCTGGCCCAATACACCTTGAGGATGATGTTCCCAATCAGAGAAGCCAATCCACAGAGAAGACCACATGGGCAGCCCCACGATGAGAAACGTCCCTCAAAGACCCATAGCCTTAGAGGGGACAACACTGGACACACAGTGTGGGAACTGCGCCCGAACTGATCCTGCCACTTCGATGCATGACACTAAGAGAGTGCAGCGGAAGAGTAAGAAAATGGAGCATCAAAGTCCCCGGGGAATGCCAAAGGTGGACTTTGTGGTCAGGGTTCGGTGCCCCCACAGACTGGACTGGAAAACACTCCTAAAGTTCACCACACAGTCCTTGTACTTTTCTTTCTGGTTAGTGTTGTTTTCTTTTAGTGTCATTGGATTTGGGTTGGGTTTTGTTTTCATTTTTGTTTGTTTTTTTTTCTTTTTGCTGCTTGGTTTAGCTCAGTCTTGTTTTGTGCATGTTATTACCTTTACAGGTCTGTCTAATTAAGAGAGGCTGGATGAACAATCTGGAGGAGTAAACATGTGACCGGCCCTTTCCATTGGGCATGGGAGTGAGCACGGTGGGGGGAAAGGAAGTGGTGTAAAGAAACCCAGAGACAAGGGTACAACAAGTGATGGAAAACGGTAGTGAGGGGGATGTAGGAGGCCTGGTAGAGCGTGATCAAAGGTAATGTAACCAAGAGGAATTACTGAAACCCAAAGGAAGACTGAGCATGTCAGTGGGCACAAGAGGAAAATCAAAGAGTATAGAAGAGTGAGCTGGGAAGCAAGGGCCAGTTATAGACGTCTAAATAAAGGCATGTACATATGTACATATATTTACAAAGGGGCATGGGGAAATAGATCTATGTCCATATGTTTATAGATTTAGTATTAAGGTAGCAGATGGACATAGGGCCTCCGCTCAAGGACTCCCTCATTGCAATAACACTGTTCTATTAAATTGGCATTCTAAGATGCTCACCTTCCCTACACAATCACTGACCACAAAGCGGCTGCATAAGCAAATGTGGTGAAGAAAGCCGATGGTGTCCAGCTACCTAAAGATATAGCGTGTGGGGTCTTAAAGGCCTGAGGGTAAAGAAACAGCCATCTGGCTCTGAAGCAACAGAGCCCACATGGAGAAAGCATACCAGCCTGTGTGATCACAAAGTTTTAAAGGGATAAGGCAACAGGCATCATGAGAACAAAAAAATCTTATCATGGAGAATGAGAGGGGACTGCCGGGTATAGACCCAAAACCTATTTGCAGTGCACTGGACATCCCCTTACAGAAGGATCTCAGAGTGGAGATTAAAGAATACAGGGTATGAGACAGCAAAGATGAAACACAACTTTCCTCTAGTTCTTAATGCTTTCTCTTGCCCCACTATCATGATCCCAGTTCTACCATACTAATCTGGCCAAACTAGAGAAGGTATTCTAGTACCGATAGGAATTTCAAACACGGGGGATCCAGAGTGGATGGGCCCTTTACCAGTGTTATGAGTGGAGATACTGGGAGGGTGGAGGAAGGGCAGGATGGAAAGTGGGAACCGATTACAAGGATCTTCATTGACCTCAAAAGAAAGGTGGGTGAAAATATGACAAAAGAATTAGTACATTTCCAAGGATTGATGAGGGATGGGTGGCGGGCATTGAGGGGGGGAAAAATGAGGAGCTGAGGCCAGGGGCTTGGGTGGAGAGTGGATATTTTGTGAATAAGGAGGGCAATTAATGTACAGATGGGCTTCAAACAGATGATGTATTTATGGATTGTGGTTAGTGTTGTAGGAGCCACTAATGAAAAGATCATAAAAGAAACAAAAATAATCTTGGCAGAGGGCTCATGCAAGGATGATCTCAGGCTGGATTAGACCAGTCAAAACAGCTACTGGAGTCGCCTCACCCTGTGTCTATTACTGAGTCAGCCATGATGCTTAGGACCCACAGCCCCAGCAGCTGGCCAGAGAGGGAGGTGGATCTCTGAGGCCATTCCACAGGGGGAATGGTCCTCTGTCCTGCAGGGCCCACCCTCCTTTGTAAGCATGCTGCCTGGGGCAAGGCTTTCATGGAGTCCACACCATGGGAGCTCTACTACTCATGGGGGATTGGCAGGAAGCCTCTGCTCATGCGCACACACCACCAACTAGCTGGAGGATCTCCGTGAACAAAGCCTGAGGCAGGCAACAAGCCCACTAACTGATGCTGTAAGAGATACAATCAGCATCCAGAAACCTGCAACTGGGAGTAAGAGGCAGCATACCTTGGTCCCAGCCCCTCCCACTCTAATCTACAAGGAGTGACATTGCAAAGCAGAGGGTTTTCATAAAGCACTTCCAGGACTGTGGAATGAGCAGCCTCGTTTGTGGACATGGATACTCTGTGATCCAGACGTACTACCTCCTCCCTTACAGTCAGCTGAGACAAAAACCCTTGCAAGCAGAAAGCCATGCATCTGAACAGTATCCACCAGCCACTCATGTGCAGCACAGCTGCCTCCAAAGAGCCTTCCTGAGTGAGAGAGAAATCATGCAGAAGCCTGGTCTGCACTCAAGAGAGTTTTATGAGCGTTAGGGAGGCGTGGTGGGCAAGTCTGGCCGACCCCAGTGGCTGAATTGAATTTACATGGCCTAGATTGGTCAATCCAGGTACAGGAACCACCCAGGTGACCTCCCCTTCATGGCCAGAAATCTGGACCTCTGAGCATGCACAGGGTGCCTCTCCTAACTGGGCTCTTATCTTGGCCCTATGGGCATGCATAACGGATGCCCCAGTCCCTAGTATAGCTACCTAACATTTGCCCCCCTGAAGAGATATGGACCCAAATCTTTGGGGGTACTGGGCGACGACATCTCTAGCTGCTTCCTGCTGGCAAAAGGGGCGAGGTTGGGCTTTGGGTCCATACCCTTCCTACACTGCTGGGAGGGGTTGTCCATTGAGGGCAACTTTATCCAGGATGGATAAGGTTGAGGTGGTCCAGGAGATGGTAGTCGTGGACCTGGCACACTTGGTTCAGAAGCTTTAATCACCCGATAACTTCTGAGAAAAACAAACGGTCTAAAAGGTGAACAGTTTGACTACGACAAGGCTAAGCTTGTGAGGTGGCAGTGGCCTTGAAATTAGGTGAGTGTCACAGGAAACAAAAATAATCTTAGGATTACCAGACATGTGTGTTTGTTCATTGGAAGTACAGGAAGAGGGATAAAAGCATTCACACTTTCCCCTAGGAGGGCACAGGTTTGGGCACTACTAGGTGCAGTCGGATCACTGATTCATTTATGATGCTAAGGTCTTGGACCCGCTGATAAGACCCATCCTTCTTTTTAACCCTATAACGCTTCAATTTTAATTTTGGGAAAAAATTTTCTTTTTGTTGTGGACTTTCATAGTTATAAATATATATATATGTATTAATATATACATTTTTTAATGTTATGAAAACATCATGCTTCGCGTTATAGAGTTAAATGGAAATAATGGGCTAGTGCAGGACGAGTCAAAAGTGACCAAAATAGAGTAACTGCCTAAGTCATTTTGAATTTTCTTGGGTTCAATTGGAGTAAAGGCTTGTAAATTACCCGGGGTCCAAATTCCCATGGTGCCTCCTACAATGGGTAGAATGTTCAGGGATGTTTCAGGGCTAGGAGATTAATAACCCCTAAGTCCAGGATACCTTAGGGCAGGGGTCCTTAAACTGTTTACCCAGGGGGCCAGTTCACTATCCCTCAGGCCTTTTGAAGGAAAGACTATAGTTTAAAAAAACAAATATTACGAACAAATTCATGTGCACACTGCACATCTTGATTTGAAGTTCAAAAAAAAATAAATGGGGCACATACACCCGGCAGAAAGGATCAACGTCCTCGGCTGTCTGCATGTGGCCCACAGGTTGTAGTTTGAGGACCCCTGCTCTCGGCATTCACCAAGAGGATGTGGTTTCAACCCAAAAGCTTGGAGACTCTACAATTTGTTTAAAAGTGATGGGGCAGAAGGAGTCCCTGATTGACCCACGCAAGACTAGTTTTCCCATCCCCTGTTACTAAGAGTTCATAGTTATGGTTAAAGAGAAACAGGATATCCCGATCTGATCCCGTTACTTCAAGTGTGGGCTGACATTGCCACTAAGAAGCCTGCAAATATAAAAGACTTACTCCCTCCCGCAAAGAAAGGGCCCTTGTTTCCAAGGTTTCAGGAAACATGGAAGGACCGGAAAAACAAACGGTCCAAGTTCCCAAAACCACATAGGTGGAGGCCATCCCTCCCCATCACCCTCCCCCACCCCTCCCCTCCCCCATCCCTCCCCCACTCCTCCCCTCCTCTGCCCTCCCCATCACTCTCCCCTAATAGGCTTTATCCCATTTTGCAGGAGAACTCTGGGAGTGGGAGAGCTGGCTTCAAACCCTTTCTTTCAACCCCCGCCCTATAAGGTTTCTAGGGTCCAGAAATAGAAAACTTCTAACAGGCCCTTATTGAGTCACTCCCTCCCCCACCGGCCCCCCAAACTCACCCCCACCCCTAACAAGCAGCCCCCCCCACACACTAGTACTGGTATGACTTCCATACTCATCAGCCCACCTGGAATGCTTGCCAACAACTTCTCCAGGTGCTGTTCACAATGGAGGAGGGTAGCCCTTCCAGACAGAGGCCCAGTAAGCAGTCAGTGAACCTGATGGTCAGCGAGCGGGCACTCCCCACTTGAGAGAAACTCTTTTGGCCACTACACCAACAATGTGGGATCTCAATTCCTAGCAAGGTCCAGAGGAATTTACCAGGTATCAACCATTGCTCTTACATGACCCTCTGCAGAAGAGCTAGGAAACCTATGAATTTATCTAAGGTCAGTGAGAATTTTCAGGTTCCTATAAGAGAATATCCGCCTGCCTTTCTAGAGTGGCTGAGGGAAGCCTACGGGCTTTATACCCCTAACGGCCCGGAGGCACTGAAAACAGGAGGGCAATAAGTATTGCCTTTATTACTCAGTCAGTCTGCCTCAGACATGACAAAGAAGTGGGAAGGGTTTGAAGGGAAAAATCTAAGCGATTTGGTACAAGTAGCTCATTGAGTGTATAACAACAGAGATGACCCTAGCACGAGAGAGACAAAGAAGCTAGCTAAAATAATCGTAATTGACATGAGATACCCCAGAGACTCAGGAAAAGGAGAGCATGGCCCACTCACGGAGAGACTAACCTGTGGGCACCGCCAAGCCATGGGGAAGGACCAATGTGCCTACTGCAGGAAAGAAGGACACTGGAAAAATCAGTGCCTTGAAAACCCCAGGAGAGGTGCACGACCCTCCACTAGAGTGGATGGGCCTCATCTGCACGTAGAAAGACCCAAGCAAGAGACAATAATGCTTGAAGAAGCTCAATGAAGGGGTCAGGGCTCTGTTTCACTTCGCCGCCAAAAGCCCAGGCTAACTCTCCAAGTAGGAGGCCAGGCAGTAAATTTCTTGGTGGACACAGGGGCCACCTTGTCAGGTTCAGAAAGGAATATGGGCACATTTTCAAGAAGAAAGATGTGAATTACTGTGAGCCTATGATTCCTTCCACAGATAACTCACACCAGAAGGTTTGCATGGAGGGTAGGTGGGTTTCCCAAGACAACAAAATAACAAATATCTATCAGCCCTTTGGCCCAGTTAGCCACCTGGTTATGATATCACTGGCTTCTGGCTCAGCTGCTGAGCCAGTGAAGCAGTTATAGCAGGAGAAGACTAGGTGGCCAGTGGCCATCAACGGAAGGAAGAAATCTCCACAGTGGGCTTCCTGTTTCAATATGGAGCCACGTATGTTACCTGCTGGACACCATCTCTATCCTGAGCTCATAATTGCCATCGCAGGTCTAGAATGCGGCGCGCAGGTACACACTATATGAAACAGTCTCTGATTAACCCCTCTCGATAACTTGCTGACATGGGAGTCTGGATAATCCTGTACATTTACTTTGCAGATTAGAAAACTCACTCAAAAACACACGGGAGTTGACCCAGAGACACACAACTGGTTAACAACAAAGTCATATTCACAACCAGCGTCTGGACCAAGAGCACGGTGCCCCACAGAACTGTGCCCATCGAGCAGTCAATATCTCCTGGACTCTCAAAAGATCTGAGCTGATACCCACCCCCCCACCCCCACATCCTTGCAGCCCCAAAAGATTGTATTTCACAGGATGGCACCGGATCTGCAGCTCGCGGAGAGGGACATATCTGATCAGAGAACACAGGGCAGAACAAGGGGGAGGAGGGGAGAATGGAGCACATCCTGGCCCAATACACCTTGAGGATGATGTTCCCAATCAGAGAAGCCAATCCACAGAGAAGACCACATGGGCAGCCCCACGATGAGAAACGTCCCTCAAAGACCCATAGCCTTAGAGGGGACAACACTGGACACACAGTGTGGGAACTGCGCCCGAACTGATCCTGCCACTTCGATGCATGACACTAAGAGAGTGCAGCGGAAGAGTAAGAAAATGGAGCATCAAAGTCCCCGGGGAATGCCAAAGGTGGACTTTGTGGTCAGGGTTCGGTGCCCCCACAGACTGGACTGGAAAACACTCCTAAATTTCACCACACAGTCCTTGTACTTTTCTTTCTGGTTAGTGTTGTTTTCTTTTAGTGTCATTGGATTTGGGTTGGGTTTTGTTTTCATTTTTGTTTGTTTTTTTTTCTTTTTGCTGCTTGGTTTAGCTCAGTCTTGTTTTGTGCATGTTATTACCTTTACAGGTCTGTCTAATTAAGAGAGGCTGGATGAACAATCTGGAGGAGTAAACATGTGACCGGCCCTTTCCATTGGGCATGGGAGTGAGCACGGTGGGGGGAAAGGAAGTGGTGTAAAGAAACCCAGAGACAAGGGTACAACAAGTGATGGAAAACGGTAGTGAGGGGGATGTAGGAGGCCTGGTAGAGCGTGATCAAAGGTAATGTAACCAAGAGGAATTACTGAAACCCAAAGGAAGACTGAGCATGTCAGTGGGCACAAGAGGAAAATCAAAGAGTATAGAAGAGTGAGCTGGGAAGCAAGGGCCAGTTATAGACGTCTAAATAAAGGCATGTACATATGTACATATATTTACAAAGGGGCATGGGGAAATAGATCTATGTCCATATGTTTATAGATTTAGTATTAAGGTAGCAGATGGACATAGGGCCTCCGCTCAAGGACTCCCTCATTGCAATAACACTGTTCTATTAAATTGGCATTCTAAGATGCTCACCTTCCCTACACAATCACTGACCACAAAGCGGCTGCATAAGCAAATGTGGTGAAGAAAGCCGATGGTGTCCAGCTACCTAAAGATATAGCGTGTGGGGTCTTAAAGGCCTGAGGGTAAAGAAACAGCCATCTGGCTCTGAAGCAACAGAGCCCACATGGAGAAAGCATACCAGCCTGTGTGATCACAAAGTTTTAAAGGGATAAGGCAACAGGCATCATGAGAACAAAAAAATCTTATCATGGAGAATGAGAGGGGACTGCCGGGTATAGACCCAAAACCTATTTGCAGTGCACTGGACATCCCCTTACAGAAGGATCTCAGAGTGGAGATTAAAGAATACAGGGTATGAGACAGCAAAGATGAAACACAACTTTCCTCTAGTTCTTAATGCTTTCTCTTGCCCCACTATCATGATCCCAGTTCTACCATACTAATCTGGCCAAACTAGAGAAGGTATTCTAGTACCGATAGGAATTTCAAACACGGGGGATCCAGAGTGGATGGGCCCTTTACCAGTGTTATGAGTGGAGATACTGGGAGGGTGGAGGAAGGGCAGGATGGAAAGTGGGAACCGATTACAAGGATCTTCATTGACCTCAAAAGAAAGGTGGGTGAAAATATGACAAAAGAATTAGTACATTTCCAAGGATTGATGAGGGATGGGTGGCGGGCATTGAGGGGGGAAAAATGAGGAGCTGAGGCCAGGGGCTTGGGTGGAGAGTGGATATTTTGTGAATAAGGAGGGCAATTAATGTACAGATGGGCTTCAAACAGATGATGTATTTATGGATTGTGGTTAGTGTTGTAGGAGCCACTAATGAAAAGATCATAAAAGAAACAAAAATAATCTTGGCAGAGGGCTCATGCAAGGATGATCTCAGGCTGGATTAGACCAGTCAAAACAGCTACTGGAGTCGCCTCACCCTGTGTCTATTACTGAGTCAGCCATGATGCTTAGGACCCACAGCCCCAGCAGCTGGCCAGAGAGGGAGGTGGATCTCTGAGGCCATTCCACAGGGGGAATGGTCCTCTGTCCTGCAGGGCCCACCCTCCTTTGTAAGCATGCTGCCTGGGGCAAGGCTTTCATGGAGTCCACACCATGGGAGCTCTACTACTCATGGGGGATTGGCAGGAAGCCTCTGCTCATGCGCACACACCACCAACTAGCTGGAGGATCTCCGTGAACAAAGCCTGAGGCAGACAACAAGCCCACTAACTGATGCTGTAAGAGATACAATCAGCATCCAGAAACCTGCAACTGGGAGTAAGAGGCAGCATACCTTGGTCCCAGCCCCTCCCACTCTAATCTACAAGGAGTGACATTGCAAAGCAGAGGGTTTTCATAAAGCACTTCCAGGACTGTGGAATGAGCAGCCTCGTTTGTGGACATGGATACTCTGTGATCCAGACGTACTACCTCCTCCCTTACAGTCAGCTGAGACA
Source organism: Tenrec ecaudatus (assembly GCF_050624435.1). Taxonomy (NCBI): domain Eukaryota; kingdom Metazoa; phylum Chordata; class Mammalia; order Afrosoricida; family Tenrecidae; genus Tenrec; species Tenrec ecaudatus. The sequence goes on along the minus strand of NW_027457580.1, from coordinate 537,314 downwards.
AAAACCCTTGCAAGCAGAAAGCCATGCATCTGAACAGTATCCACCAGCCACTCATGTGCAGCACAGCTGCCTCCAAAGAGCCTTCCTGAGTGAGAGAGAAATCATGCAGAAGCCTGGTCTGCACTCAAGAGAGTTTTATGAGCGTTAGGGAGGCGTGGTGGGCAAGTCTGGCCGACCCCAGTGGCTGAATTGAATTTACATGGCCTAGATTGGTCAATCCAGGTACAGGAACCACCCAGGTGACCTCCCCTTCATGGCCAGAAATCTGGACCTCTGAGCATGCACAGGGTGCCTCTCCTAACTGGGCTCTTATCTTGGCCCTATGGGCATGCATAACGGATGCCCCAGTCCCTAGTATAGCTACCTAACATTTGCCCCCCTGAAGAGATATGGACCCAAATCTTTGGGGGTACTGGGCGACGACATCTCTAGCTGCTTCCTGCTGGCAAAAGGGGCGAGGTGGGGCTTTGGGTCCATACCCTTCCTACACTGCTGGGAGGGGTTGTCCATTGAGGGCAACTTTATCCAGGATGGATAAGGTTGAGGTGGTCCAGGAGATGGTAGTCGTGGACCTGGCACACTTGGTTCAGAAGCTTTAATCACCCGATAACTTCTGAGAAAAACAAACGGTCTAAAAGGTGAACAGTTTGACTACGACAAGGCTAAGCTTGTGAGGTGGCAGTGGCCTTGAAATTAGGTGAGTGTCACAGGAAACAAAAATAATCTTAGGATTACCAGACATGTGTGTTTGTTCATTGGAAGTACAGGAAGAGGGATAAAAGCATTCACACTTTCCCCTAGGAGGGCACAGGTTTGGGCACTACTAGGTGCAGTCGGATCACTGATTCATTTATGATGCTAAGGTCTTGGACCCGCTGATAAGACCCATCCTTCTTTTTAACCCTATAACGCTTCAATTTTAATTTTGGGAAAAAATTTTCTTTTTGTTGTGGACTTTCATAGTTATAAATATATATATGTATTAATATATACATTTTTTAATGTTATGAAAACATCATGCTTCGCGTTATAGAGTTAAATGGAAATAATGGGCTAGTGCAGGACGAGTCAAAAGTGACCAAAATAGAGTAACTGCCTAAGTCATTTTGAATTTTCTTGGGTTCAATTGGAGTAAAGGCTTGTAAATTACCCGGGGTCCAAATTCCCATGGTGCCTCCTACAATGGGTAGAATGTTCAGGGATGTTTCAGGGCTGGGAGATTAATAACCCCTAAGTCCAGGATACCTTAGGGCAGGGGTCCTTAAACTGTTTACCCAGGGGGCCAGTTCACTATCCCTCAGGCCTTTTGAAGGAAAGACTATAGTTTAAAAAAACAAATATTACGAACAAATTCATGTGCACACTGCACATCTTGATTTGAAGTTCAAAAAAAAAATAAATGGGGCACATACACCCGGCAGAAAGGATCAACGTCCTCGGCTGTCTGCATGTGGCCCACAGGTTGTAGTTTGAGGACCCCTGCTCTCGGCATTCACCAAGAGGATGTGGTTTCAACCCAAAAGCTTGGAGACTCTACAATTTGTTTAAAAGTGATGGGGCAGAAGGAGTCCCTGATTGACCCACGCAAGACTAGTTTTCCCATCCCCTGTTACTAAGAGTTCATAGTTATGGTTAAAGGGAAACAGGATATCCCGATCTGATCCCGTTACTTCAAGTGTGGGCTGACATTGCCACTAAGAAGCCTGCAAATATAAAAGACTTACTCCCTCCCGCAAAGAAAGGGCCCTTGTTTCCAAGGTTTCAGGAAACATGGAAGGACCGGAAAAACAAACGGTCCAAGTTCCCAAAACCACATAGGTGGAGGCCATCCCTCCCCATCACCCTCCCCCACCCCTCCCCTCCCCCATCCCTCCCCCACCCCTCCCCTCCTCTGCCCTCCCCATCACTCTCCCCTAATCGGCTTTATCCCATTTTGCAGGAGAACTCTGGGAGTGGGAGAGCTGGCTTCAAACCCTTTCTTTCAACCCCCGCCCTATAAGGTTTCTAGGGTCCAGAAATAGAAAACTTCTAACAGGCCCTTATTGAGTCACTCCCTCCCCCACCGGCCCCCCAAACTCACCCCCACCCCTAACAAGCAGCCCCCCACACACACTAGTACTGGTATGACTTCCATACTCATCAGCCCACCTGGAATGCTTGCCAACAACTTCTCCAGGTGCTGTTCACAACGGAGGAGGGTAGCCCTTCCAGACAGAGGCCCAGTAAGCAGTCAGTGAACCTGATGGTCAGCGAGCGGGCACTCCCCACTTGAGAGAAACTCTTTTGGCCACTACACCAACAATGTGGGATCTCAATTCCTAGCAAGGCCCAGAGGACTTTACCAGGTATCAACCATTGCTCTTACATGACCCTCTGCAGAAGAGCTAGGAAACCTATGAATTTATCTAAGGTCAGTGAGAATTTTCAGGTTCCTATAAGAGAATATCCGCCTGCCTTTCTAGAGTGGCTGAGGGAAGCCTACGGGCTTTATACCCCTAACGGCCCGGAGGCACTGAAAACAGGAGGGCAATAAGTATTGCCTTTATTACTCAGTCAGTCTGCCTCAGACATGACAAAGAAGTGGGAAGGGTTTGAAGGGAAAAATCTAAGCGATTTGGTACAAGTAGCTCATTGAGTGTATAACAACAGAGATGACCCTAGCACGAGAGAGACAAAGAAGCTAGCTAAAATAATCGTAATTGACATGAGATACCCCAGAGACTCAGGAAAAGGAGAGCATGGCCCACTCACGGAGAGACTAACCTGTGGGCACCGCCAAGCCATGGGGAAGGACCAATGTGCCTACTGCAGGAAAGAAGGACACTGGAAAAATCAGTGCCTTGAAAACCCCAGGAGAGGTGCACGACCCTCCACTAGAGTGGATGGGCCTCATCTGCACGTAGAAAGACCCAAGCAAGAGACAATAATGCTTGAAGAAGCTCAATGAAGGGGTCAGGGCTCTGTTTCACTTCGCCGCCAAAAGCCCAGGCTAACTCTCCAAGTAGGAGGCCAGGCAGTAAATTTCTTGGTGGACACAGGGGCCACCTTGTCAGGTTCAGAAAGGAATATGGGCACATTTTCAAGAAGAAAGATGTGAATTACTGTGAGCCTATGATTCCTTCCACAGATAACTCACACCAGAAGGTTTGCATGGAGGGTAGGTGGGTTTCCCAAGACAACAAAATAACAAATATCTATCAGCCCTTTGGCCCAGTTAGCCACCTGGTTATGATATCACTGGCTTCTGGCTCAGCTGCTGAGCCAGTGAAGCAGTTATAGCAGGAGAAGACTAGGTGGCCAGTGGCCATCAACGGAAGGAAGAAATCTCCACAGTGGGCTTCCTGTTTCAATATGGAGCCACGTATGTTACCTGCTGGACACCATCTCTATCCTGAGCTCATAATTGCCATCGCAGGTCTAGAATGCGGCGCGCAGGTACACACTATATGAAACAGTCTCTGATTAACCCCTCTCGATAACTTGCTGACATGGGAGTCTGGATAATCCTGTACATTTACTTTGCAGATTAGAAAACTCACTCAAAAACACACGGGAGTTGACCCAGAGACACACAACTGGTTAACAACAAAGTCATATTCACAACCAGCGTCTGGACCAAGAGCACGGTGCCCCACAGAACTGTGCCCATCGAGCAGTCAATATCTCCTGGACTCTCAAAAGATCTGAGCTGATACCCACCCCCCCACCCCCACATCCTTGCAGCCCCAAAAGATTGTATTTCACAGGATGGCACCGGATCTGCAGCTCGCGGAGAGGGACATATCTGATCAGAGAACACAGGGCAGAACAAGGGGGAGGAGGGGAGAATGGAGCACATCCTGGCCCAATACACCTTGAGGATGATGTTCCCAATCAGAGAAGCCAATCCACAGAGAAGACCACATGGGCAGCCCCACGATGAGAAACGTCCCTCAAAGACCCATAGCCTTAGAGGGGACAACACTGGACACACAGTGTGGGAACTGCGCCCGAACTGATCCTGCCACTTCGATGCATGACACTAAGAGAGTGCAGCGGAAGAGTAAGAAAATGGAGCATCAAAGTCCCCGGGGAATGCCAAAGGTGGACTTTGTGGTCAGGGTTCGGTGCCCCCACAGACTGGACTGGAAAACACTCCTAAAGTTCACCACACAGTCCTTGTACTTTTCTTTCTGGTTAGTGTTGTTTTCTTTTAGTGTCATTGGATTTGGGTTGGGTTTTGTGTTCATTTTTGTTTGTTTTTTTTTCTTTTTGCTGCTTGGTTTAGCTCAGTCTTGTTTTGTGCATGTTATTACCTTTACAGGTCTGTCTAATTAAGAGAGGCTGGATGAACAATCTGGAGGAGTAAACATGTGACCGGCCCTTTCCATTGGGCATGGGAGTGAGCACGGTGGGGGGAAAGGAAGTGGTGTAAAGAAACCCAGAGACAAGGGTACAACAAGTGATGGAAAACGGTAGTGAGGGGGATGTAGGAGGCCTGGTAGGGCGTGATCAAAGGTAATGTAACCAAGAGGAATTACTGAAACCCAAAGGAAGACTGAGCATGTCAGTGGGCACAAGAGGAAAATCAAAGAGTATAGAAGAGTGAGCTGGGAAGCAAGGGCCAGTTATAGACGTCTAAATAAAGGCATGTACATATATTTACAAAGGGGCATGGGGAAATAGATCTATGTCCATATGTTTATAGATTTAGTATTAAGGTAGCAGATGGACATAGGGCCTCCGCTCAAGGACTCCCTCATTGCAATAACACTGTTCTATTAAATTGGCATTCTAAGATGCTCACCTTCCCTACACAATCACTGACCACAAAGCGGCTGCATAAGCAAATGTGGTGAAGAAAGCCGATGGTGTCCAGCTACCTAAAGATATAGCGTGTGGGGTCTTAAAGGCCTGAGGGTAAAGAAACAGCCATCTGGCTCTGAAGCAACAGAGCCCACATGGAGAAAGCATACCAGCCTGTGTGATCACAAAGTTTTAAAGGGATAAGGCAACAGGCATCATGAGAACAAAAAAATCTTATCATGGAGAATGAGAGGGGACTGCCGGGTATAGACCCAAAACCTATTTGCAGTGCACTGGACATCCCCTTACAGAAGGATCTCAGAGTGGAGATTAAAGAATACAGGGTATGAGACAGCAAAGATGAAACACAACTTTCCTCTAGTTCTTAATGCTTTCTCTTGCCCCACTATCATGATCCCAGTTCTACCATACTAATCTGGCCAAACTAGAGAAGGTATTCTAGTACCGATAGGAATTTCAAACACGGGGGATCCAGAGTGGATGGGCCCTTTACCAGTGTTATGAGTGGAGATACTGGGAGGGTGGAGGAAGGGCAGGATGGAAAGTGGGAACCGATTACAAGGATCTTCATTGACCTCAAAAGAAAGGTGGGTGAAAATATGACAAAAGAATTAGTACATTTCCAAGGATTGATGAGGGATGGGTGGCGGGCATTGAGGGGGGAAAAATGAGGAGCTGAGGCCAGGGGCTTGGGTGGAGAGTGGATATTTTGTGAATAAGGAGGGCAATTAATGTACAGATGGGCTTCAAACAGATGATGTATTTATGGATTGTGGTTAGTGTTGTAGGAGCCACTAATGAAAAGATCATAAAAGAAACAAAAATAATCTTGGCAGAGGGCTCATGCAAGGATGATCTCAGGCTGGATTAGACCAGTCAAAACAGCTACTGGAGTCGCCTCACCCTGTGTCTATTACTGAGTCAGCCATGATGCTTAGGACCCACAGCCCCAGCAGCTGGCCAGAGAGGGAGGTGGATCTCTGAGGCCATTCCACAGGGGGAATGGTCCTCTGTCCTGCAGGGCCCACCCTCCTTTGTAAGCATGCTGCCTGGGGCAAGGCTTTCATGGAGTCCACACCATGGGAGCTCTACTACTCATGGGGGATTGGCAGGAAGCCTCTGCTCATGCGCACACACCACCAACTAGCTGGAGGATCTCCGTGAACAAAGCCTGAGGCAGGCAACAAGCCCACTAACTGATGCTGTAAGAGATACAATCAGCATCCAGAAACCTGCAACTGGGAGTAAGAGGCAGCATACCTTGGTCCCAGCCCCTCCCACTCTAATCTACAAGGAGTGACATTGCAAAGCAGAGGGTTTTCATAAAGCACTTCCAGGACTGTGGAATGAGCAGCCTCGTTTGTGGACATGGATACTCTGTGATCCAGACGTACTACCTCCTCCCTTACAGTCAGCTGAGACAAAAACCCTTGCAAGCAGAAAGCCATGCATCTGAACAGTATCCACCAGCCACTCATGTGCAGCACAGCTGCCTCCAAAGAGCCTTCCTGAGTGAGAGAGAAATCATGCAGAAGCCTGGTCTGCACTCAAGAGAGTTTTATGAGCGTTAGGGAGGCGTGGTGGGCAAGTCTGGCCGACCCCAGTGGCTGAATTGAATTTACATGGCCTAGATTGGTCAATCCAGGTACAGGAACCACCCAGGTGACCTCCCCTTCATGGCCAGAAATCTGGACCTCTGAGCATGCACAGGGTGCCTCTCCTAACTGGGCTCTTATCTTGGCCCTATGGGCATGCATAACGGATGCCCCAGTCCCTAGTATAGCTACCTAACATTTGCCCCCCTGAAGAGATATGGACCCAAATCTTTGGGGGTACTGGGCGACGACATCTCTAGCTGCTTCCTGCTGGCAAAAGGGGCGAGGTGGGGCTTTGGGTCCATACCCTTCCTACACTGCTGGGAGGGGTTGTCCATTGAGGGCAACTTTATCCAGGATGGATAAGGTTGAGGTGGTCCAGGAGATGGTAGTCGTGGACCTGGCACACTTGGTTCAGAAGCTTTAATCACCCGATAACTTCTGAGAAAAACAAACGGTCTAAAAGGTGAACAGTTTGACTACGACAAGGCTAAGCTTGTGAGGTGGCAGTGGCCTTGAAATTAGGTGAGTGTCACAGGAAACAAAAATAATCTTAGGATTACCAGACATGTGTGTTTGTTCATTGGAAGTACAGGAAGAGGGATAAAAGCATTCACACTTTCCCCTAGGAGGGCACAGGTTTGGGCACTACTAGGTGCAGTCGGATCACTGATTCATTTATGATGCTAAGGTCTTGGACCCGCTGATAAGACCCATCCTTCTTTTTAACCCTATAACGCTTCAATTTTAATTTTGGGAAAAAATTTTCTTTTTGTTGTGGACTTTCATAGTTATAAATATATATATATGTATTAATATATACATTTTTTAATGTTATGAAAACATCATGCTTCGCGTTATAGAGTTAAATGGAAATAATGGGCTAGTGCAGGACGAGTCAAAAGTGACCAAAATAGAGTAACTGCCTAAGTCATTTTGAATTTTCTTGGGTTCAATTGGAGTAAAGGCTTGTAAATTACCCGGGGTCCAAATTCCCATGGTGCCTCCTACAATGGGTAGAATGTTCAGGGATGTTTCAGGGCTGGGAGATTAATAACCCCTAAGTCCAGGATACCTTAGGGCAGGGGTCCTTAAACTGTTTACCCAGGGGGCCAGTTCACTATCCCTCAGGCCTTTTGAAGGAAAGACTATAGTTTAAAAAAACAAATATTACGAACAAATTCATGTGCACACTGCACATCTTGATTTGAAGTTCAAAAAAAAAAATAAATGGGGCACATACACCCGGCAGAAAGGATCAACGTCCTCGGCTGTCTGCATGTGGCCCACAGGTTGTAGTTTGAGGACCCCTGCTCTCGGCATTCACCAAGAGGATGTGGTTTCAACCCAAAAGCTTGGAGACTCTACAATTTGTTTAAAATTGATGGGGCAGAAGGAGTCCCTGATTGACGCACGCAAGACTAGTTTTCCCATCCCCTGTTACTAAGAGTTCATAGTTATGGTTAAAGGGAAACAGGATATCCCGATCTGATCCCGTTACTTCAAGTGTGGGCTGACATTGCCACTAAGAAGCCTGCAAATATAAAAGACTTACTCCCTCCCGCAAAGAAAGGGCCCTTGTTTCCAAGGTTTCAGGAAACATGGAAGGACCGGAAAAACAAACGGTCCAAGTTCCCAAAACCACATAGGTGGAGGCCATCCCTCCCCATCACCCTCCCCCACCCCTCCCCTCCCCCATCCCTCCCCCACCCCTCCCCTCCCCTGCCCTCCCCATCACTCTCCCCTAATCGGCTTTATCCCATTTTGCAGGAGAACTCTGGGAGTGGGAGAGCTGGCTTCAAACCCTTTCTTTCAACCCCCGCCCTATAAGGTTTCTAGGGTCCAGAAATAGAAAACTTCTAACAGGCCCTTATTGAGTCACTCCCTCCCCCACCGGCCCCCCAAACTCACCCCCACCCCTAACAAGCAGCCCCCCACACACACTAGTACTGGTATGACTTCCATACTCATCAGCCCACCTGGAATGCTTGCCAACAACTTCTCCAGGTGCTGTTCACAACGGAGGAGGGTAGCCCTTCCAGACAGAGGCCCAGTAAGCAGTCAGTGAACCTGATGGTCAGCGAGCGGGCACTCCCCACTTGAGAGAAACTCTTTTGGCCACTACACCAACAATGTGGGATCTCAATTCCTAGCAAGGCCCAGAGGACTTTACCAGGTATCAACCATTGCTCTTACATGACCCTCTGCAGAAGAGCTAGGAAACCTATGAATTTATCTAAGGTCAGTGAGAATTTTCAGGTTCCTATAAGAGAATATCCGCCTGCCTTTCTAGAGTGGCTGAGGGAAGCCTACGGGCTTTATACCCCTAACGGCCCGGAGGCACTGAAAACAGGAGGGCAATAAGTATTGCCTTTATTACTCAGTCAGTCTGCCTCAGACATGACAAAGAAGTGGGAAGGGTTTGAAGGGAAAAATCTTAGCGATTTGGTACAAGTGGCTCATTGAGTGTATAACAACAGAGATGACCCTAGCACGACAGAGACAAAGAAGCTAGCTAAAATAATCGTAATTGACATGAGATACCCCAGAGACTCAGGAAAAGGAGAGCATGGCCCACTCACGGAGAGACTAACCTGTGGGCACCGCCAAGCCATGGGGAAGGACCAATGTGCCTACTGCAGGAAAGAAGGACACTGGAAAAATCAGTGCCTTGAAAACCCCAGGAGAGGTGCACGACCCTCCACTAGAGTGGATGGGCCTCATCTGCACGTAGAAAGACCCAAGCAAGAGACAATAATGCTTGAAGAAGCTCAATGAAGGGGTCAGGGCTCTGTTTCACTTCGCCGCCAAAAGCCCAGGCTAACTCTCCAAGTAGGAGGCCAGGCAGTAAATTTCTTGGTGGACACAGGGGCCACCTTGTCAGGTTCAGAAAGGAATATGGGCACATTTTCAAGAAGAAAGATGTGAATTACTGTGAGCCTATGATTCCTTCCACAGATAACTCACACCAGAAGGTTTGCATGGAGGGTAGGTGGGTTTCCCAAGACAACAAAATAACAAATATCTATCAGCCCTTTGGCCCAGTTAGCCACCTGGTTATGATATCACTGGCTTCTGGCTCAGCTGCTGAGCCAGTGAAGCAGTTATAGCAGGAGAAGACTAGGTGGCCAGTGGCCATCAACGGAAGGAAGAAATCTCCACAGTGGGCTTCCTGTTTCAATATGGAGCCACGTATGTTACCTGCTGGACACCATCTCTATCCTGAGCTCATAATTGCCATCGCAGGTCTAGAATGCGGCGCGCAGGTACACACTATATGAAACAGTCTCTGATTAACCCCTCTCGATAACTTGCTGACATGGGAGTCTGGATAATCCTGTACATTTACTTTGCAGATTAGAAAACTCACTCAAAAACACACGGGAGTTGACCCAGAGACACACAACTGGTTAACAACAAAGTCATATTCACAACCAGCGTCTGGACCAAGAGCACGGTGCCCCACAGAACTGTGCCCATCGAGCAGTCAATATCTCCTGGACTCTCAAAAGATCTGAGCTGATACCCACCCCCCCGTCCCCCACATCCTTGCAGCCCCAAAAGATTGTATTTCACAGGATGGCACCGGATCTGCAGCTCGCGGAGAGGGACATATCTGATCAGAGAACACAGAGCAGAACAAGGGGGAGGAGGGGAGAATGGAGCACACCCTGGCCCAATACACCTTGAGGATGATGTTCCCAATCAGAGAAGCCAATCCACAGAGAAGACCACATGGGCAGCCCCACGATGAGAAACGTCCCTCAAAGACCCATAGCCTTAGAGGGGACAACACTGGACACACAGTGTGGGAACTGCGCCCGAACTGATCCTGCCACTTCGATGCATGACACTAAGAGAGTGCAGCGGAAGAGTAAGAAAACGGAGCATCAAAGTCCCCGGGGAATGCCAAAGGTGGACTTTGTGGTCAGGGTTCGGTGCCCCCACAGACTGGACTGGAAAACACTCCTAAAGTTCACCACACAGTCCTTGTATTTTCTTTTTGGTTAGTGTTGTTTTCTTTTAGTGTCATTGGATTTGGGTTGGGTTTTGTTTTCATTTTTGTTTGTTTTTTTTTCTTTTTGCTGCTTGGTTTAGCTCAGTCTTGTTTTGTGCATGTTATTACCTTTACAGGTCTGTCTAATTAAGAGAGGCTGGATGAACAATCTGGAGGAGTAAACATGTGACCGGCCCTTTCCATTGGGCATGGGAGTGAGCACGGTGGGGCGAAAGGAAGTGGTGTAAAGAAACCCAGAGACAAGGGTACAACAAGTGATGGAAAACGGTAGTGAGGGGGATGTAGGAGGCCTGGTAGGGCGTGATCAAAGGTAATGTAACCAAGAGGAATTACTGAAACCCAAAGGAAGACTGAGCATGTCAGTGGGCACAAGAGGAAAATCAAAGAGTATAGAAGAGTGAGCTGGGAAGCAAGGGCCAGTTATAGACGTCTAAATAAAGGCATGTACATATGTACATATATTTACAAAGGGGCATGGGGAAATAGATCTATGTCCATATGTTTATAGATTTAGTATTAAGGTAGCAGATGGACATAGGGCCTCCGCTCAAGGACTCCCTCATTGCAATAACACTGTTCTATTAAATTGGCATTCTAAGATGCTCACCTTCCCTACACAATCACTGACCACAAAGCGGCTGCATAAGCAAATGTGGTGAAGAAAGCCGATGGTGTCCAGCTACCTAAAGATATGGCGTGTGCGGTCTTAAAGGCCTGAGGGTAAAGAAACAGCCATCTGGCTCTGAAGCAACAGAGCCCACATGGAGAAAGCATACCAGCCTGTGTGATCACAAAGTTTTAAAGGGATAAGGCAACAGGCATCATGAGAACAAAAAAATCTTATCATGGAGAATGAGAGGGGACTCCCGGGTATAGACCCAAAACCTATTTGCAGTGCACTGGACATCCCCTTACAGAAGGATCTCAGAGTGGAGATTAAAGAATACAGGGTATGAGACAGCAAAGATGAAACACAACTTTCCTCTAGTTCTTAATGCTTTCTCTTGCCCCACTATCATGATCCCAGTTCTACCATACTAATCTGGCCAAACTAGAGAAGGTATTCTAGTACCGATAGGAATTTCAAACACGGGGGATCCAGAGTGGATGGGCCCTTTACCAGTGTTATGAGTGGAGATACTGGGAGGGTGGAGGAAGGGCAGGATGGAAAGTGAGAACCGATTACAAGGATCTTCATTGACCTCAAAAGAAAGGTGGGTGAAAATATGACAAAAGAATTAGTACATTTCCAAGGATTGATGAGGGATGGGTGGCGGGCATTGAGGGGGGAAAAATGAGGAGCTGAGGCCAGGGGCTTGGGTGGAGAGTGGATATTTTGTGAATAAGGAGGGCATTTAATGTACAGATGGGCTTCAAACAGATGATGTATTTATGGATTGTGGTTAGTGTTGTAGGAGCCACTAATGAAAAGATCATAAAAGAAACAAAAATAATCTTGGCAGAGGGCTCATGCAAGGATGATCTCAGGCTGGATTAGACCAGTCAAAACAGCTACTGGAGTCGCCTCACCCTGTGTCTATTACTGAGTCAGCCATGATGCTTAGGACCCACAGCCCCAGCAGCTGGCCAGAGAGGGAGGTGGATCTCTGAGGCCATTCCACAGGGGGAATGGTCCTCTGTCCTGCAGGGCCCACCCTCCTTTGTAAGCATGCTGCCTGGGGCAAGGCTTTCATGGAGTCCACACCATGGGAGCTCTACTACTCATGGGGGATTGGCAGGAAGCCTCTGCTCATGCGCACACACCACCAACTAGCTGGAGGATCTCCGTGAACAAAGCCTGAGGCAGACAACAAGCCCACTAACTGATGCTGTAAGAGATACAATCAGCATCCAGAAACCTGCAACTGGGAGTAAGAGGCAGCATACCTTGGTCCCAGCCCCTCCCACTCTAATCTACAAGGAGTGACATTGCAAAGCAGAGGGTTTTCATAAAGCACTTCCAGGACTGTGGAATGAGCAGCCTCGTTTGTGGACATGGATACTCTGTGATCCAGATGTACTACCTCCTCCCTTACAGTCAGCTGAGACAAAAACCCTTGCAAGCAGAAAGCCATGCATCTGAACAGTATCCACCAGCCACTCATGTGCAGCACAGCTGCCTCCAAAGAGCCTTCCTGAGTGAGAGAGAAATCATGCAGAAGCCTGGTCTGCACTCAAGAGAGTTTTATGAGCGTTAGGGAGGCGTGGTGGGCAAGTCTGGCCGACCCCAGTGGCTGAATTGAATTTACATGGCCTAGATTGGTCAATCCAGGTACAGGAACCACCCAGGTGACCTCCCCTTCATGGCCAGAAATCTGGACCTCTGAGCATGCACAGGGTGCCTCTCCTAACTGGGCTCTTATCTTGGCCCTATGGGCATGCATAACGGATGCCCCAGTCCCTAGTATAGCTACCTAACATTTGCCCCCCTGAAGAGATATGGACCCAAATCTTTGGGGGTACTGGGCGACGACATCTCTAGCTGCTTCCTGCTGGCAAAAGGGGCGAGGTGGGGCTTTGGGTCCATACCCTTCCTACACTGCTGGGAGGGGTTGTCCATTGAGGGCAACTTTATCCAGGATGGATAAGGTTGAGGTGGTCCAGGAGATGGTAGTCGTGGACCTGGCACACTTGGTTCAGAAGCTTTAATCACCCGATAACTTCTGAGAAAAACAAACGGTCTAAAAGGTGAACAGTTTGACTACGACAAGGCTAAGCTTGTGAGGTGGCAGTGGCCTTGAAATTAGGTGAGTGTCACAGGAAACAAAAATAATCTTAGGATTACCAGACATGTGTGTTTGTTCATTGGAAGTACAGGAAGAGGGATAAAAGCATTCACACTTTCCCCTAGGAGGGCACAGGTTTGGGCACTACTAGGTGCAGTCGGATCACTGATTCATTTATGATGCTAAGGTCTTGGACCCGCTGATAAGACCCATCCTTCTTTTTAACCCTATAACGCTTCAATTTTAATTTTGGGAAAAAATTTTCTTTTTGTTGTGGACTTTCATAGTTATAAATATATATATATGTATTAATATATACATTTTTTAATGTTATGAAAACATCATGCTTCGCGTTATAGAGTTAAATGGAAATAATGGGCTAGTGCAGGACGAGTCAAAAGTGACCAAAATAGAGTAACTGCCTAAGTCATTTTGAATTTTCTTGGGTTCAATTGGAGTAAAGGCTTGTAAATTACCCGGGGTCCAAATTCCCATGGTGCCTCCTACAATGGGTAGAATGTTCAGGGATGTTTCAGGGCTGGGAGATTAATAACCCCTAAGTCCAGGATACCTTAGGGCAGGGGTCCTTAAACTGTTTACCCAGGGGGCCAGTTCACTATCCCTCAGGCCTTTTGAAGGAAAGACTATAGTTTAAAAAAACAAATATTACGAACAAATTCATGTGCACACTGCACATCTTGATTTGAAGTTCAAAAAAAAAATAAATGGGGCACATACACCCGGCAGAAAGGATCAACGTCCTCGGCTGTCTGCATGTGGCCCACAGGTTGTAGTTTGAGGACCCCTGCTCTCGGCATTCACCAAGAGGATGTGGTTTCAACCCAAAAGCTTGGAGACTCTACAATTTGTTTAAAAGTGATGGGGCAGAAGGAGTCCCTGATTGACCCACGCAAGACTAGTTTTCCCATCCCCTGTTACTAAGAGTTCATAGTTATGGTTAAAGGGAAACAGGATATCCCGATCTGATCCCGTTACTTCAAGTGTGGGCTGACATTGCCACTAAGAAGCCTGCAAATATAAAAGACTTACTCCCTCCCGCAAAGAAAGGGCCCTTGTTTCCAAGGTTTCAGGAAACATGGAAGGACCGGAAAAACAAACGGTCCAAGTTCCCAAAACCACATAGGTGGAGGCCATCCCTCCCCATCACCCTCCCCCACCCCTCCCCTCCCCCATCCCTCCCCCACCCCTCCCCTCCCCTGCCCTCCCCATCACTCTCCCCTAATCGGCTTTATCCCATTTTGCAGGAGAACTCTGGGAGTGGGAGAGCTGGCTTCAAACCCTTTCTTTCAACCCCCGCCCTATAAGGTTTCTAGGGTCCAGAAATAGAAAACTTCTAACAGGCCCTTATTGAGTCACTCCCTCCCCCACCGGCCCCCCAAACTCACCCCCACCCCTAACAAGCAGCCCCCCCCACACACTAGTACTGGTATGACTTCCATACTCATCAGCCCACCTGGAATGCTTGCCAACAACTTCTCCAGGTGCTGTTCACAACGGAGGAGGGTAGCCCTTCCAGACAGAGGCCCAGTAAGCAGTCAGTGAACCTGATGGTCAGCGAGCGGGCACTCCCCACTTGAGAGAAACTCTTTTGGCCACTACACCAACAATGTGGGATCTCAATTCCTAGCAAGGCCCAGAGGACTTTACCAGGTATCAACCATTGCTCTTACATGACCCTCTGCAGAAGAGCTAGGAAACCTATGAATTTATCTAAGGTCAGTGAGAATTTTCAGGTTCCTATAAGAGAATATCCGCCTGCCTTTCTAGAGTGGCTGAGGGAAGCCTACGGGCTTTATACCCCTAACGGCCCGGAGGCACTGAAAACAGGAGGGCAATAAGTATTGCCTTTATTACTCAGTCAGTCTGCCTCAGACATGACAAAGAAGTGGGAAGGGTTTGAAGGGAAAAATCTAAGCGATTTGGTACAAGTGGCTCATTGAGTGTATAACAACAGAGATGACCCTAGCACGAGAGAGACAAAGAAGCTAGCTAAAATAATCGTAATTGACATGAGATACCCCAGAGACTCAGGAAAAGGAGAGCATGGCCCACTCACGGAGAGACTAACCTGTGGGCACCGCCAAGCCATGGGGAAGGACCAATGTGCCTACTGCAGGAAAGAAGGACACTGGAAAAATCAGTGCCTTGAAAACCCCAGGAGAGGTGCACGACCCTCCACTAGAGTGGATGGGCCTCATCTGCACGTAGAAAGACCCAAGCAAGAGACAATAATGCTTGAAGAAGCTCAATGAAGGGGTCAGGGCTCTGTTTCACTTCGCCGCCAAAAGCCCAGGCTAACTCTCCAAGTAGGAGGCCAGGCAGTAAATTTCTTGGTGGACACAGGGGCCACCTTGTCAGGTTCAGAAAGGAATATGGGCACATTTTCAAGAAGAAAGATGTGAATTACTGTGAGCCTATGATTCCTTCCACAGATAACTCACACCAGAAGGTTTGCATGGAGGGTAGGTGGGTTTCCCAAGACAACAAAATAACAAATATCTATCAGCCCTTTGGCCCAGTTAGCCACCTGGTTATGATATCACTGGCTTCTGGCTCAGCTGCTGAGCCAGTGAAGCAGTTATAGCAGGAGAAGACTAGGTGGCCAGTGGCCATCAACGGAAGGAAGAAATCTCCACAGTGGGCTTCCTGTTTCAATATGGAGCCACGTATGTTACCTGCTGGACACCATCTCTATCCTGAGCTCATAATTGCCATCGCAGGTCTAGAATGCGGCGCGCAGGTACACACTATATGAAACAGTCTCTGATTAACCCCTCTCGATAACTTGCTGACATGGGAGTCTGGATAATCCTGTACATTTACTTTGCAGATTAGAAAACTCACTCAAAAACACACGGGAGTTGACCCAGAGACACACAACTGGTTAACAACAAAGTCATATTCACAACCAGCGTCTGGACCAAGAGCACGGTGCCCCACAGAACTGTGCCCATCGAGCAGTCAATATCTCCTGGACTCTCAAAAGATCTGAGCTGATACCCACCCCCCCGTCCCCCACATCCTTGCAGCCCCAAAAGATTGTATTTCACAGGATGGCACCGGATCTGCAGCTCGCGGAGAGGGACATATCTGATCAGAGAACACAGAGCAGAACAAGGGGGAGGAGGGGAGAATGGAGCACACCCTGGCCCAATACACCTTGAGGATGATGTTCCCAATCAGAGAAGCCAATCCACAGAGAAGACCACATGGGCAGCCCCACGATGAGAAACGTCCCTCAAAGACCCATAGCCTTAGAGGGGACAACACTGGACACACAGTGTGGGAACTGCGCCCGAACTGATCCTGCCACTTCGATGCATGACACTAAGAGAGTGCAGCGGAAGAGTAAGAAAACGGAGCATCAAAGTCCCCGGGGAATGCCAAAGGTGGACTTTGTGGTCAGGGTTCGGTGCCCCCACAGACTGGACTGGAAAACACTCCTAAAGTTCACCACACAGTCCTTGTATTTTCTTTTTGGTTAGTGTTGTTTTCTTTTAGTGTCATTGGATTTGGGTTGGGTTTTGTTTTCATTTTTGTTTGTTTTTTTTTCTTTTTGCTGCTTGGTTTAGCTCAGTCTTGTTTTGTGCATGTTATTACCTTTACAGGTCTGTCTAATTAAGAGAGGCTGGATGAACAATCTGGAGGAGTAAACATGTGACCGGCCCTTTCCATTGGGCATGGGAGTGAGCACGGTGGGGGGAAAGGAAGTGGTGTAAAGAAACCCAGAGACAAGGGTACAACAAGTGATGGAAAACGGTAGTGAGGGGGATGTAGGAGGCCTGGTAGGGCGTGATCAAAGGTAATGTAACCAAGAGGAATTACTGAAACCCAAAGGAAGACTGAGCATGTCAGTGGGCACAAGAGGAAAATCAAAGAGTATAGAAGAGTGAGCTGGGAAGCAAGGGCCAGTTATAGACGTCTAAATAAAGGCATGTACATATGTACATATATTTACAAAGGGGCATGGGGAAATAGATCTATGTCCATATGCTTATAGATTTAGTATTAAGGTAGCAGATGGACATAGGGCCTCCGCTCAAGGACTCCCTCATTGCAATAACACTGTTCTATTAAATTGGCATTCTAAGATGCCCACCTTCCCTACACAATCACTGACCACAAAGCGGCTGCATAAGCAAATGTGGTGAAGAAAGCCGATGGTGTCCAGCTACCTAAAGATATAGCGTGTGCGGTCTTAAAGGCCTGAGGGTAAAGAAACAGCCATCTGGCTCTGAAGCAACAGAGCCCACATGGAGAAAGCATACCAGCCTGTGTGATCACAAAGTTTTAAAGGGATAAGGCAACAGGCATCATGAGAACAAAAAAATCTTATCATGGAGAATGAGAGGGGACTGCCGGGTATAGACCCAAAACCTATTTGCAGTGCACTGGACATCCCCTTACAGAAGGATCTCAGAGTGGAGATTAAAGAATACAGGGTATGAGACAGCAAAGATGAAACACAACTTTCCTCTAGTTCTTAATGCTTTCTCTTGCCCCACTATCATGATCCCAGTTCTACCATACTAATCTGGCCAAACTAGAGAAGGTATTCTAGTACCGATAGGAATTTCAAACACGGGGGATCCAGAGTGGATGGGCCCTTTACCAGTGTTATGAGTGGAGATACTGGGAGGGTGGAGGAAGGGCAGGATGGAAAGTGAGAACCGATTACAAGGATCTTCATTGACCTCAAAAGAAAGGTGGGTGAAAATATGACAAAAGAATTAGTACATTTCCAAGGATTGATGAGGGATGGGTGGCGGGCATTGAGGGGGGAAAAATGAGGAGCTGAGGCCAGGGGCTTGGGTGGAGAGTGGATATTTTGTGAATAAGGAGGGCAATTAATGTACAGATGGGCTTCAAACAGATGATGTATTTATGGATTGTGGTTAGTGTTGTAGGAGCCACTAATGAAAAGATCATAAAAGAAACAAAAATAATCTTGGCAGAGGGCTCATGCAAGGATGATCTCAGGCTGGATTAGACCAGTCAAAACAGCTACTGGAGTCGCCTCACCCTGTGTCTATTACTGAGTCAGCCATGATGCTTAGGACCCACAGCCCCAGCAGCTGGCCAGAGAGGGAGGTGGATCTCTGAGGCCATTCCACAGGGGGAATGGTCCTCTGTCCTACAGGGCCCACCCTCCTTTGTAAGCATGCTGCCTGGGGCAAGGCTTTCATGGAGTCCACACCATGGGAGCTCTACTACTCATGGGGGATTGGCAGGAAGCCTCTGCTCATGCGCACACACCACCAACTAGCTGGAGGATCTCCGTGAACAAAGCCTGAGGCAGACAACAAGCCCACTAACTGATGCTGTAAGAGATACAATCAGCATCCAGAAACCTGCAACTGGGAGTAAGAGGCAGCATACCTTGGTCCCAGCCCCTCCCACTCTAATCTACAAGGAGTGACATTGCAAAGCAGAGGGTTTTCATAAAGCACTTCCAGGACTGTGGAATGAGCAGCCTCGTTTGTGGACATGGATACTCTGTGATCCAGACGTACTACCTCCTCCCTTACAGTCAGCTGAGACAAAAACCCTTGCAAGCAGAAAGCCATGCATCTGAACAGTATCCACCAGCCACTCATGTGCAGCACAGCTGCCTCCAAAGAGCCTTCCTGAGTGAGAGAGAAATCATGCAGAAGCCTGGTCTGCACTCAAGAGAGTTTTATGAGCGTTAGGGAGGCGTGGTGGGCAAGTCTGGCCGACCCCAGTGGCTGAATTGAATTTACATGGCCTAGATTGGTCAATCCAGGTACAGGAACCACCCAGGTGACCTCCCCTTCATGGCCAGAAATCTGGACCTCTGAGCATGCACAGGGTGCCTCTCCTAACTGGGCTCTTATCTTGGCCCTATGGGCATGCATAACGGATGCCCCAGTCCCTAGTATAGCTACCTAACATTTGCCCCCCTGAAGAGATATGGACCCAAATCTTTGGGGGTACTGGGCGACGACATCTCTAGCTGCTTCCTGCTGGCAAAAGGGGCGAGGTGGGGCTTTGGGTCCATACCCTTCCTACACTGCTGGGAGGGTTTGTCCATTGAGGGCAACTTTATCCAGGATGGATAAGGTTGAGGTGGTCCAGGAGATGGTAGTCGTGGACCTGGCACACTTGGTTCAGAAGCTTTAATCACCCGATAACTTCTGAGAAAAACAAACGGTCTAAAAGGTGAACAGTTTGACTACGACAAGGCTAAGCTTGTGAGGTGGCAGTGGCCTTGAAATTAGGTGAGTGTCACAGGAAACAAAAATAATCTTAGGATTACCAGACATGTGTGTTTGTTCATTGGAAGTACAGGAAGAGGGATAAAAGCATTCACACTTTCCCCTAGGAGGGCACAGGTTTGGGCACTACTAGGTGCAGTCGGATCACTGATTCATTTATGATGCTAAGGTCTTGGACCCGCTGATAAGACCCATCCTTCTTTTTAACCCTATAACGCTTCAATTTTAATTTTGGGAAAAAATTTTCTTTTTGTTGTGGACTTTCATAGTTATAAATATATATATATGTATTAATATATACATTTTTTAATGTTATGAAAACATCATGCTTCGCGTTATAGAGTTAAATGGAAATAATGGGCTAGTGCAGGACGAGTCAAAAGTGACCAAAATAGAGTAACTGCCTAAGTCATTTTGAATTTTCTTGGGTTCAATTGGAGTAAAGGCTTGTAAATTACCCGGGGTCCAAATTCCCATGGTGCCTCCTACAATGGGTAGAATGTTCAGGGATGTTTCAGGGCTGGGAGATTAATAACCCCTAAGTCCAGGATACCTTAGGGCAGGGGTCCTTAAACTGTTTACCCAGGGGGCCAGTTCACTATCCCTCAGGCCTTTTGAAGGAAAGACTATAGTTTAAAAAAACAAATATTACGAACAAATTCATGTGCACACTGCACATCTTGATTTGAAGTTCAAAAAAAAAATAAATGGGGCACATACACCCGGCAGAAAGGATCAACGTCCTCGGCTGTCTGCATGTGGCCCACAGGTTGTAGTTTGAGGACCCCTGCTCTCGGCATTCACCAAGAGGATGTGGTTTCAACCCAAAAGCTTGGAGACTCTACAATTTGTTTAAAAGTGATGGGGCAGAAGGAGTCCCTGATTGACCCACGCAAGACTAGTTTTCCCATCCCCTGTTACTAAGAGTTCATAGTTATGGTTAAAGGGAAACAGGATATCCCGATCTGATCCCGTTACTTCAAGTGTGGGCTGACATTGCCACTAAGAAGCCTGCAAATATAAAAGACTTACTCCCTCCCGCAAAGAAAGGGCCCTTGTTTCCAAGGTTTCAGGAAACATGGAAGGACCGGAAAAACAAACGGTCCAAGTTCCCAAAACCACATAGGTGGAGGCCATCCCTCCCCATCACCCTCCCCCACCCCTCCCCTCCCCCATCCCTCCCCCACCCCTCCCCTCCCCTGCCCTCCCCATCACTCTCCCCTAATCGGCTTTATCCCATTTTGCAGGAGAACTCTGGGAGTGGGAGAGCTGGCTTCAAACCCTTTCTTTCAACCCCCGCCCTATAAGGTTTCTAGGGTCCAGAAATAGAAAACTTCTAACAGGCCCTTATTGAGTCACTCCCTCCCCCACCGGCCCCCCAAACTCACCCCCACCCCTAACAAGCAGCCCCCCCCACACACTAGTACTGGTATGACTTCCATACTCATCAGCCCACCTGGAATGCTTGCCAACAACTTCTCCAGGTGCTGTTCACAACGGAGGAGGGTAGCCCTTCCAGACAGAGGCCCAGTAAGCAGTCAGTGAACCTGATGGTCAGCGAGCGGGCACTCCCCACTTGAGAGAAACTCTTTTGGCCACTACACCAACAATGTGGGATCTCAATTCCTAGCAAGGCCCAGAGGACTTTACCAGGTATCAACCATTGCTCTTACATGACCCTCTGCAGAAGAGCTAGGAAACCTATGAATTTATCTAAGGTCAGTGAGAATTTTCAGGTTCCTATAAGAGAATATCCGCCTGCCTTTCTAGAGTGGCTGAGGGAAGCCTACGGGCTTTATACCCCTAACGGCCCGGAGGCACTGAAAACAGGAGGGCAATAAGTATTGCCTTTATTACTCAGTCAGTCTGCCTCAGACATGACAAAGAAGTGGGAAGGGTTTGAAGGGAAAAATCTAAGCGATTTGGTACAAGTGGCTCATTGAGTGTATAACAACAGAGATGACCCTAGCACGAGAGAGACAAAGAAGCTAGCTAAAATAATCGTAATTGACATGAGATACCCCAGAGACTCAGGAAAAGGAGAGCATGGCCCACTCACGGAGAGACTAACCTGTGGGCACCGCCAAGCCATGGGGAAGGACCAATGTGCCTACTGCAGGAAAGAAGGACACTGGAAAAATCAGTGCCTTGAAAACCCCAGGAGAGGTGCACGACCCTCCACTAGAGTGGATGGGCCTCATCTGCACGTAGAAAGACCCAAGCAAGAGACAATAATGCTTGAAGAAGCTCAATGAAGGGGTCAGGGCTCTGTTTCACTTCGCCGCCAAAAGCCCAGGCTAACTCTCCAAGTAGGAGGCCAGGCAGTAAATTTCTTGGTGGACACAGGGGCCACCTTGTCAGGTTCAGAAAGGAATATGGGCACATTTTCAAGAAGAAAGATGTGAATTACTGTGAGCCTATGATTCCTTCCACAGATAACTCACACCAGAAGGTTTGCATGGAGGGTAGGTGGGTTTCCCAAGACAACAAAATAACAAATATCTATCAGCCCTTTGGCCCAGTTAGCCACCTGGTTATGATATCACTGGCTTCTGGCTCAGCTGCTGAGCCAGTGAAGCAGTTATAGCAGGAGAAGACTAGGTGGCCAGTGGCCATCAACGGAAGGAAGAAATCTCCACAGTGGGCTTCCTGTTTCAATATGGAGCCACGTATGTTACCTGCTGGACACCATCTCTATCCTGAGCTCATAATTGCCATCGCAGGTCTAGAATGCGGCGCGCAGGTACACACTATATGAAACAGTCTCTGATTAACCCCTCTCGATAACTTGCTGACATGGGAGTCTGGATAATCCTGTACATTTACTTTGCAGATTAGAAAACTCACTCAAAAACACACGGGAGTTGACCCAGAGACACACAACTGGTTAACAACAAAGTCATATTCACAACCAGCGTCTGGACCAAGAGCACGGTGCCCCACAGAACTGTGCCCATCGAGCAGTCAATATCTCCTGGACTCTCAAAAGATCTGAGCTGATACCCACCCCCCCGTCCCCCACATCCTTGCAGCCCCAAAAGATTGTATTTCACAGGATGGCACCGGATCTGCAGCTCGCGGAGAGGGACATATCTGATCAGAGAACACAGAGCAGAACAAGGGGGAGGAGGGGAGAATGGAGCACACCCTGGCCCAATACACCTTGAGGATGATGTTCCCAATCAGAGAAGCCAATCCACAGAGAAGACCACATGGGCAGCCCCACGATGAGAAACGTCCCTCAAAGACCCATAGCCTTAGAGGGGACAACACTGGACACACAGTGTGGGAACTGCGCCCGAACTGATCCTGCCACTTCGATGCATGACACTAAGAGAGTGCAGCGGAAGAGTAAGAAAACGGAGCATCAAAGTCCCCGGGGAATGCCAAAGGTGGACTTTGTGGTCAGGGTTCGGTGCCCCCACAGACTGGACTGGAAAACACTCCTAAAGTTCACCACACAGTCCTTGTATTTTCTTTTTGGTTAGTGTTGTTTTCTTTTAGTGTCATTGGATTTGGGTTGGGTTTTGTTTTCATTTTTGTTTGTTTTTTTTTCTTTTTGCTGCTTGGTTTAGCTCAGTCTTGTTTTGTGCATGTTATTACCTTTACAGGTCTGTCTAATTAAGAGAGGCTGGATGAACAATCTGGAGGAGTAAACATGTGACCGGCCCTTTCCATTGGGCATGGGAGTGAGCACGGTGGGGGGAAAGGAAGTGGTGTAAAGAAACCCAGAGACAAGGGTACAACAAGTGATGGAAAACGGTAGTGAGGGGGATGTAGGAGGCCTGGTAGGGCGTGATCAAAGGTAATGTAACCAAGAGGAATTACTGAAACCCAAAGGAAGACTGAGCATGTCAGTGGGCACAAGAGGAAAATCAAAGAGTATAGAAGAGTGAGCTGGGAAGCAAGGGCCAGTTATAGACGTCTAAATAAAGGCATGTACATATGTACATATATTTACAAAGGGGCATGGGGAAATAGATCTATGTCCATATGCTTATAGATTTAGTATTAAGGTAGCAGATGGACATAGGGCCTCCGCTCAAGGACTCCCTCATTGCAATAACACTGTTCTATTAAATTGGCATTCTAAGATGCTCACCTTCCCTACACAATCACTGACCACAAAGCGGCTGCATAAGCAAATGTGGTGAAGAAAGCCGATGGTGTCCAGCTACCTAAAGATATAGCGTGTGCGGTCTTAAAGGCCTGAGGGTAAAGAAACAGCCATCTGGCTCTGAAGCAACAGAGCCCACATGGAGAAAGCATACCAGCCTGTGTGATCACAAAGTTTTAAAGGGATAAGGCAACAGGCATCATGAGAACAAAAAAATCTTATCATGGAGAATGAGAGGGGACTGCCGGGTATAGACCCAAAACCTATTTGCAGTGCACTGGACATCCCCTTACAGAAGGATCTCAGAGTGGAGATTAAAGAATACAGGGTATGAGACAGCAAAGATGAAACACAACTTTCCTCTAGTTCTTAATGCTTTCTCTTGCCCCACTATCATGATCCCAGTTCTACCATACTAATCTGGCCAAACTAGAGAAGGTATTCTAGTACCGATAGGAATTTCAAACACGGGGGATCCAGAGTGGATGGGCCCTTTACCAGTGTTATGAGTGGAGATACTGGGAGGGTGGAGGAAGGGCAGGATGGAAAGTGAGAACCGATTACAAGGATCTTCATTGACCTCAAAAGAAAGGTGGGTGAAAATATGACAAAAGAATTAGTACATTTCCAAGGATTGATGAGGGATGGGTGGCGGGCATTGAGGGGGGAAAAATGAGGAGCTGAGGCCAGGGGCTTGGGTGGAGAGTGGATATTTTGTGAATAAGGAGGGCAATTAATGTACAGATGGGCTTCAAACAGATGATGTATTTATGGATTGTGGTTAGTGTTGTAGGAGCCACTAATGAAAAGATCATAAAAGAAACAAAAATAATCTTGGCAGAGGGCTCATGCAAGGATGATCTCAGGCTGGATTAGACCAGTCAAAACAGCTACTGGAGTCGCCTCACCCTGTGTCTATTACTGAGTCAGCCATGATGCTTAGGACCCACAGCCCCAGCAGCTGGCCAGAGAGGGAGGTGGATCTCTGAGGCCATTCCACAGGGGGAATGGTCCTCTGTCCTACAGGGCCCACCCTCCTTTGTAAGCATGCTGCCTGGGGCAAGGCTTTCATGGAGTCCACACCATGGGAGCTCTACTACTCATGGGGGATTGGCAGGAAGCCTCTGCTCATGCGCACACACCACCAACTAGCTGGAGGATCTCCGTGAACAAAGCCTGAGGCAGACAACAAGCCCACTAACTGATGCTGTAAGAGATACAATCAGCATCCAGAAACCTGCAACTGGGAGTAAGAGGCAGCATACCTTGGTCCCAGCCCCTCCCACTCTAATCTACAAGGAGTGACATTGCAAAGCAGAGGGTTTTCATAAAGCACTTCCAGGACTGTGGAATGAGCAGCCTCGTTTGTGGACATGGATACTCTGTGATCCAGATGTACTACCTCCTCCCTTACAGTCAGCTGAGACAAAAACCCTTGCAAGCAGAAAGCCATGCATCTGAACAGTATCCACCAGCCACTCATGTGCAGCACAGCTGCCTCCAAAGAGCCTTCCTGAGTGAGAGAGAAATCATGCAGAAGCCTGGTCTGCACTCAAGAGAGTTTTATGAGCGTTAGGGAGGCGTGGTGGGCAAGTCTGGCCGACCCCAGTGGCTGAATTGAATTTACATGGCCTAGATTGGTCAATCCAGGTACAGGAACCACCCAGGTGACCTCCCCTTCATGGCCAGAAATCTGGACCTCTGAGCATGCACAGGGTGCCTCTCCTAACTGGGCTCTTATCTTGGCCCTATGGGCATGCATAACGGATGCCCCAGTCCCTAGTATAGCTACCTAACATTTGCCCCCCTGAAGAGATATGGACCCAAATCTTTGGGGGTACTGGGCGACGACATCTCTAGCTGCTTCCTGCTGGCAAAAGGGGCGAGGTGGGGCTTTGGGTCCATACCCTTCCTACACTGCTGGGAGGGTTTGTCCATTGAGGGCAACTTTATCCAGGATGGATAAGGTTGAGGTGGTCCAGGAGATGGTAGTCGTGGACCTGGCACACTTGGTTCAGAAGCTTTAATCACCCGATAACTTCTGAGAAAAACAAACGGTCTAAAAGGTGAACAGTTTGACTACGACAAGGCTAAGCTTGTGAGGTGGCAGTGGCCTTGAAATTAGGTGAGTGTCACAGGAAACAAAAATAATCTTAGGATTACCAGACATGTGTGTTTGTTCATTGGAAGTACAGGAAGAGGGATAAAAGCATTCACACTTTCCCCTAGGAGGGCACAGGTTTGGGCACTACTAGGTGCAGTCGGATCACTGATTCATTTATGATGCTAAGGTCTTGGACCCGCTGATAAGACCCATCCTTCTTTTTAACCCTATAACGCTTCAATTTTAATTTTGGGAAAAAATTTTCTTTTTGTTGTGGACTTTCATAGTTATAAATATATATATGTATTAATATATACATTTTTTAATGTTATGAAAACATCATGCTTCGCGTTATAGAGTTAAATGGAAATAATGGGCTAGTGCAGGACGAGTCAAAAGTGACCAAAATAGAGTAACTGCCTAAGTCATTTTGAATTTTCTTGGGTTCAATTGGAGTAAAGGCTTGTAAATTACCCGGGGTCCAAATTCCCATGGTGCCTCCTACAATGGGTAGAATGTTCAGGGATGTTTCAGGGCTGGGAGATTAATAACCCCTAAGTCCAGGATACCTTAGGGCAGGGGTCCTTAAACTGTTTACCCAGGGGGCCAGTTCACTATCCCTCAGGCCTTTTGAAGGAAAGACTATAGTTTAAAAAAACAAATATTACGAACAAATTCATGTGCACACTGCACATCTTGATTTGAAGTTCAAAAAAAAAAATAAATGGGGCACATACACCCGGCAGAAAGGATCAACGTCCTCGGCTGTCTGCATGTGGCCCACAGGTTGTAGTTTGAGGAGCCCTGCCCTCGGCATTCACCAAGAGGATGTGGTTTCAACCCAAAAGCTTGGAGACTCTACAATTTGTTTAAAAGTGATGGGGCAGAAGGAGTCCCTGATTGACCCACGCAAGACTAGTTTTCCCATCCCCTGTTACTAAGAGTTCATAGTTATGGTTAAAGGGAAACAGGATATCCCGATCTGATCCCGTTACTTCAAGTGTGGGCTGACATTGCCACTAAGAAGCCTGCAAATATAAAAGACTTACTCCCTCCCGCAAAGAAAGGGCCCTTGTTTCCAAGGTTTCAGGAAACATGGAAGGACCGGAAAAACAAACGGTCCAAGTTCCCAAAACCACATAGGTGGAGGCCATCCCTCCCCATCACCCTCCCCCACCCCTCCCCTCCCCCATCCCTCCCCCACCCCTCCCCTCCCCTGCCCTCCCCATCACTCTCCCCTAATCGGCTTTATCCCATTTTGCAGGAGAACTCTGGGAGTGGGAGAGCTGGCTTCAAACCCTTTCTTTCAACCCCCGCCCTATAAGGTTTCTAGGGTCCAGAAATAGAAAACTTCTAACAGGCCCTTATTGAGTCACTCCCTCCCCCACCGGCCCCCCAAACTCACCCCCACCCCTAACAAGCAGCCCCCCACACACACTAGTACTGGTATGACTTCCATACTCATCAGCCCACCTGGAATGCTTGCCAACAACTTCTCCAGGTGATGTTCACAACGGAGGAGGGTAGCCCTTCCAGACAGAGGCCCAGTAAGCAGTCAGTGAACCTGATGGTCAGCGAGCGGGCACTCCCCACTTGAGAGAAACTCTTTTGGCCACTACACCAACAATGTGGGATCTCAATTCCTAGCAAGGCCCAGAGGACTTTACCAGGTATCAACCATTGCTCTTACATGACCCTCTGCAGAAGAGCTAGGAAACCTATGAATTTATCTAAGGTCAGTGAGAATTTTCAGGTTCCTATAAGAGAATATCCGCCTGCCTTTCTAGAGTGGCTGAGGGAAGCCTACGGGCTTTATACCCCTAACGGCCCGGAGGCACTGAAAACAGGAGGGCAATAAGTATTGCCTTTATTACTCAGTCAGTCTGCCTCAGACATGACAAAGAAGTGGGAAGGGTTTGAAGGGAAAAATCTTAGCGATTTGGTACAAGTGGCTCATTGAGTGTATAACAACAGAGATGACCCTAGCACGACAGAGACAAAGAAGCTAGCTAAAATAATCGTAATTGACATGAGATACCCCAGAGACTCAGGAAAAGGAGAGCATGGCCCACTCACGGAGAGACTAACCTGTGGGCACCGCCAAGCCATGGGGAAGGACCAATGTGCCTACTGCAGGAAAGAAGGACACTGGAAAAATCAGTGCCTTGAAAACCCCAGGAGAGGTGCACGACCCTCCACTAGAGTGGATGGGCCTCATCTGCACGTAGAAAGACCCAAGCAAGAGACAATAATGCTTGAAGAAGCTCAATGAAGGGGTCAGGGCTCTGTTTCACTTCGCCGCCAAAAGCCCAGGCTAACTCTCCAAGTAGGAGGCCAGGCAGTAAATTTCTTGGTGGACACAGGGGCCACCTTGTCAGGTTCAGAAAGGAATATGGGCACATTTTCAAGAAGAAAGATGTGAATTACTGTGAGCCTATGATTCCTTCCACAGATAACTCACACCAGAAGGTTTGCATGGAGGGTAGGTGGGTTTCCCAAGACAACAAAATAACAAATATCTATCAGCCCTTTGGCCCAGTTAGCCACCTGGTTATGATATCACTGGCTTCTGGCTCAGCTGCTGAGCCAGTGAAGCAGTTATAGCAGGAGAAGACTAGGTGGCCAGTGGCCATCAACGGAAGGAAGAAATCTCCACAGTGGGCTTCCTGTTTCAATATGGAGCCACGTATGTTACCTGCTGGACACCATCTCTATCCTGAGCTCATAATTGCCATCGCAGGTCTAGAATGCGGCGCGCAGGTACACACTATATGAAACAGTCTCTGATTAACCCCTCTCAATAACTTGCTGACATGGGAGTCTGGATAATCCTGTACATTTACTTTGCAGATTAGAAAACTCACTCAAAAACACACGGGAGTTGACCCAGAGACACACAACTGGTTAACAACAAAGTCATATTCACAACCAGCGTCTGGACCAAGAGCACGGTGCCCCACAGAACTGTGCCCATCGAGCAGTCAATATCTCCTGGACTCTCAAAAGATCTGAGCTGATACCCACCCTCCCACCCCCACATCCTTGCAGCCCCAAAAGATTGTATTTCACAGGATGGCACCGGATCTGCAGCTCGCGGAGAGGGACATATCTGATCAGAGAACACAGGGCCGAACAAGGGGGAGGAGGGGAGAATGGAGCACATCCTGGCCCAATACACCTTGAGGATGATGTTCCCAATCAGAGAAGCCAATCCACAGAGAAGACCACATGGGCAGCCCCACGATGAGAAACGTCCCTCAAAGACCCATAGCCTTAGAGGGGACAACACTGGACACACAGTGTGGGAACTGCGCCCGAACTGATCCTGCCACTTCGATGCATGACACTAAGAGAGTGCAGCGGAAGAGTAAGAAAACGGAGCATCAAAGTCCCCGGGGAATGCCAAAGGTGGACTTTGTGGTCAGGGTTCGGTGTCCCCACAGACTGGACTGGAAAACACTCCTAAAGTTCACCACACAGTCCTTGTACTTTTCTTTCTGGTTAGTGTTGTTTTCTTTTAGTGTCATTGGATTTGGGTTGGGTTTTGTTTTCATTTTTGTTTGTTTTTTTTTCTTTTTGCTGCTTGGTTTAGCTCAGTCTTGTTTTGTGCATGTTATTACCTTTACAGGTCTGTCTAATTAAGAGAGGCTGGATGAACAATCTGGAGGAGTAAACATGTGACCGGCCCTTTCCATTGGGCATGGGAGTGAGCACGGTGGGGGGAAAGGAAGTGGTGTAAAGAAACCCAGAGACGAGGGTACAACAAGTGATGGAAAACGGTAGTGAGGGGGATGTAGGAGGCCTGGTAGGGCGTGATCAAAGGTAATGTAACCAAGAGGAATTACTGAAACCCA
Source organism: Tenrec ecaudatus (assembly GCF_050624435.1). Lineage (NCBI taxonomy): Eukaryota > Metazoa > Chordata > Mammalia > Afrosoricida > Tenrecidae > Tenrec > Tenrec ecaudatus. The sequence goes on along the minus strand of NW_027457580.1, from coordinate 507,837 downwards.
AAGGAAGACTGAGCATGTCAGTGGGCACAAGAGGAAAATCAAAGAGTATAGAAGAGTGAGCTGGGAAGCAAGGGCCAGTTATAGACGTCTAAATAAAGGCATGTACATATGTACATATATTTACAAAGGGGCATGGGGAAATAGATCTATGTCCATATGTTTATAGATTTAGTATTAAGGTAGCAGATGGACATAGGGCCTCCGCTCAAGGACTCCCTCATTGCAATAACACTGTTCTATTAAATTGGCATTCTAAGATGCTCACCTTCCCTACACAATCACTGACCACAAAGCGGCTGCATAAGCAAATGTGGTGAAGAAAGCCGATGGTGTCCAGCTACCTAAAGATATAGCGTGTGCGGTCTTAAAGGCCTGAGGGTAAAGAAACAGCCATCTGGCTCTGAAGCAACAGAGCCCACATGGAGAAAGCATACCAGCCTGTGTGATCACAAAGTTTTAAAGGGATAAGGCAACAGGCATCATGAGAACAAAAAAATCTTATCATGGAGAATGAGAGGGGACTGCCGGGTATAGACCCAAAACCTATTTGCAGTGCACTGGACATCCCCTTACAGAAGGATCTCAGAGTGGAGATTAAAGAATACAGGGTATGAGACAGCAAAGATGAAACACAACTTTCCTCTAGTTCTTAATGCTTTCTCTTGCCCCACTATCATGATCCCAGTTCTACCATACTAATCTGGCCAAACTAGAGAAGGTATTCTAGTACCGATAGGAATTTCAAACACGGGGGATCCAGAGTGGATGGGCCCTTTACCAGTGTTATGAGTGGAGATACTGGGAGGGTGGAGGAAGGGCAGGATGGAAAGTGGGAACCGATTACAAGGATCTTCATTGACCTCAAAAGAAAGGTGGGTGAAAATATGACAAAAGAATTAGTACATTTCCAAGGATTGATGAGGGATGGGTGGCGGGCATTGAGGGGGGAAAAATGAGGAGCTGAGGCCAGGGGCTTGGGTGGAGAGTGGATATTTTGTGAATAAGGAGGGCAATTAATGTACAGATGGGCTTCAAACAGATGATGTATTTATGGATTGTGGTTAGTGTTGTAGGAGCCACTAATGAAAAGATCATAAAAGAAACAAAAATAATCTTGGCAGAGGGCTCATGCAAGGATGATCTCAGGCTGGATTAGACCAGTCAAAACAGCTACTGGAGTCGCCTCACCCTGTGTCTATTACTGAGTCAGCCATGATGCTTAGGACCCACAACCCCAGCAGCTGGCCAGAGAGGGAGGTGGATCTCTGAGGCCATTCCACAGGGGGAATGGTCCTCTGTCCTGCAGGGCCCACCCTCCTTTGTAAGCATGCTGCCTGGGGCAAGGCTTTCATGGAGTCCACACCATGGGAGCTCTACTACTCATGGGGGATTGGCAGGAAGCCTCTGCTCATGCGCACACACCACCAACTAGCTGGAGGATCTCCGTGAACAAAGCCTGAGGCAGACAACAAGCCCACTAACTGATGCTGTAAGAGATACAATCAGCATCCAGAAACCTGCAACTGGGAGTAAGAGGCAGCATACCTTGGTCCCAGCCCCTCCCACTCTAATCTACAAGGAGTGACATTGCAAAGCAGAGGGTTTTCATAAAGCACTTCCAGGACTGTGGAATGAGCAGCCTCGTTTGTGGACATGGATACTCTGTGATCCAGATGTACTACCTCCTCCCTTACAGTCAGCTGAGACAAAAACCCTTGCAAGCAGAAAGCCATGCATCTGAACAGTATCCACCAGCCACTCATGTGCAGCACAGCTGCCTCCAAAGAGCCTTCCTGAGTGAGAGAGAAATCATGCAGAAGCCTGGTCTGCACTCAAGAGAGTTTTATGAGCGTTAGGGAGGCGTGGTGGGCAAGTCTGGCCGACCCCAGTGGCTGAATTGAATTTACATGGCCTAGATTGGTCAATCCAGGTACAGGAACCACCCAGGTGACCTCCCCTTCATGGCCAGAAATCTGGACCTCTGAGCATGCACAGGGTGCCTCTCCTAACTGGGCTCTTATCTTGGCCCTATGGGCATGCATAACGGATGCCCCAGTCCCTAGTATAGCTACCTAACATTTGCCCCCCTGAAGAGATATGGACCCAAATCTTTGGGGGTACTGGGCGACGACATCTCTAGCTGCTTCCTGCTGGCAAAAGGGGCGAGGTGGGGCTTTGGGTCCATACCCTTCCTACACTGCTGGGAGGGTTTGTCCATTGAGGGCAACTTTATCCAGGATGGATAAGGTTGAGGTGGTCCAGGAGATGGTAGTCGTGGACCTGGCACACTTGGTTCAGAAGCTTTAATCACCCGATAACTTCTGAGAAAAACAAACGGTCTAAAAGGTGAACAGTTTGACTACGACAAGGCTAAGCTTGTGAGGTGGCAGTGGCCTTGAAATTAGGTGAGTGTCACAGGAAACAAAAATAATCTTAGGATTACCAGACATGTGTGTTTGTTCATTGGAAGTACAGGAAGAGGGATAAAAGCATTCACACTTTCCCCTAGGAGGGCACAGGTTTGGGCACTACTAGGTGCAGTCGGATCACTGATTCATTTATGATGCTAAGGTCTTGGACCCGCTGATAAGACCCATCCTTCTTTTTAACCCTATAACGCTTCAATTTTAATTTTGGGAAAAAATTTTCTTTTTGTTGTGGACTTTCATAGTTATAAATATATATATGTATTAATATATACATTTTTTAATGTTATGAAAACATCATGCTTCGCGTTATAGAGTTAAATGGAAATAATGGGCTAGTGCAGGACGAGTCAAAAGTGACCAAAATAGAGTAACTGCCTAAGTCATTTTGAATTTTCTTGGGTTCAATTGGAGTAAAGGCTTGTAAATTACCCGGGGTCCAAATTCCCATGGTGCCTCCTACAATGGGTAGAATGTTCAGGGATGTTTCAGGGCTGGGAGATTAATAACCCCTAAGTCCAGGATACCTTAGGGCAGGGGTCCTTAAACTGTTTACCCAGGGGGCCAGTTCACTATCCCTCAGGCCTTTTGAAGGAAAGACTATAGTTTAAAAAAACAAATATTACGAACAAATTCATGTGCACACTGCACATCTTGATTTGAAGTTCAAAAAAAAAAATAAATGGGGCACATACACCCGGCAGAAAGGATCAACGTCCTCGGCTGTCTGCATGTGGCCCACAGGTTGTAGTTTGAGGAGCCCTGCCCTCGGCATTCACCAAGAGGATGTGGTTTCAACCCAAAAGCTTGGAGACTCTACAATTTGTTTAAAAGTGATGGGGCAGAAGGAGTCCCTGATTGACCCACGCAAGACTAGTTTTCCCATCCCCTGTTACTAAGAGTTCATAGTTATGGTTAAAGGGAAACAGGATATCCCGATCTGATCCCGTTACTTCAAGTGTGGGCTGACATTGCCACTAAGAAGCCTGCAAATATAAAAGACTTACTCCCTCCCGCAAAGAAAGGGCCCTTGTTTCCAAGGTTTCAGGAAACATGGAAGGACCGGAAAAACAAACGGTCCAAGTTCCCAAAACCACATAGGTGGAGGCCATCCCTCCCCATCACCCTCCCCCACCCCTCCCCTCCCCCATCCCTCCCCCACCCCTCCCCTCCCCTGCCCTCCCCATCACTCTCCCCTAATCGGCTTTATCCCATTTTGCAGGAGAACTCTGGGAGTGGGAGAGCTGGCTTCAAACCCTTTCTTTCAACCCCCGCCCTATAAGGTTTCTAGGGTCCAGAAATAGAAAACTTCTAACAGGCCCTTATTGAGTCACTCCCTCCCCCACCGGCCCCCCAAACTCACCCCCACCCCTAACAAGCAGCCCCCCACACACACTAGTACTGGTATGACTTCCATACTCATCAGCCCACCTGGAATGCTTGCCAACAACTTCTCCAGGTGATGTTCACAACGGAGGAGGGTAGCCCTTCCAGACAGAGGCCCAGTAAGCAGTCAGTGAACCTGATGGTCAGCGAGCGGGCACTCCCCACTTGAGAGAAACTCTTTTGGCCACTACACCAACAATGTGGGATCTCAATTCCTAGCAAGGCCCAGAGGACTTTACCAGGTATCAACCATTGCTCTTACATGACCCTCTGCAGAAGAGCTAGGAAACCTATGAATTTATCTAAGGTCAGTGAGAATTTTCAGGTTCCTATAAGAGAATATCCGCCTGCCTTTCTAGAGTGGCTGAGGGAAGCCTACGGGCTTTATACCCCTAACGGCCCGGAGGCACTGAAAACAGGAGGGCAATAAGTATTGCCTTTATTACTCAGTCAGTCTGCCTCAGACATGACAAAGAAGTGGGAAGGGTTTGAAGGGAAAAATCTTAGCGATTTGGTACAAGTGGCTCATTGAGTGTATAACAACAGAGATGACCCTAGCACGACAGAGACAAAGAAGCTAGCTAAAATAATCGTAATTGACATGAGATACCCCAGAGACTCAGGAAAAGGAGAGCATGGCCCACTCACGGAGAGACTAACCTGTGGGCACCGCCAAGCCATGGGGAAGGACCAATGTGCCTACTGCAGGAAAGAAGGACACTGGAAAAATCAGTGCCTTGAAAACCCCAGGAGAGGTGCACGACCCTCCACTAGAGTGGATGGGCCTCATCTGCACGTAGAAAGACCCAAGCAAGAGACAATAATGCTTGAAGAAGCTCAATGAAGGGGTCAGGGCTCTGTTTCACTTCGCCGCCAAAAGCCCAGGCTAACTCTCCAAGTAGGAGGCCAGGCAGTAAATTTCTTGGTGGACACAGGGGCCACCTTGTCAGGTTCAGAAAGGAATATGGGCACATTTTCAAGAAGAAAGATGTGAATTACTGTGAGCCTATGATTCCTTCCACAGATAACTCACACCAGAAGGTTTGCATGGAGGGTAGGTGGGTTTCCCAAGACAACAAAATAACAAATATCTATCAGCCCTTTGGCCCAGTTAGCCACCTGGTTATGATATCACTGGCTTCTGGCTCAGCTGCTGAGCCAGTGAAGCAGTTATAGCAGGAGAAGACTAGGTGGCCAGTGGCCATCAACGGAAGGAAGAAATCTCCACAGTGGGCTTCCTGTTTCAATATGGAGCCACGTATGTTACCTGCTGGACACCATCTCTATCCTGAGCTCATAATTGCCATCGCAGGTCTAGAATGCGGCGCGCAGGTACACACTATATGAAACAGTCTCTGATTAACCCCTCTCAATAACTTGCTGACATGGGAGTCTGGATAATCCTGTACATTTACTTTGCAGATTAGAAAACTCACTCAAAAACACACGGGAGTTGACCCAGAGACACACAACTGGTTAACAACAAAGTCATATTCACAACCAGCGTCTGGACCAAGAGCACGGTGCCCCACAGAACTGTGCCCATCGAGCAGTCAATATCTCCTGGACTCTCAAAAGATCTGAGCTGATACCCACCCTCCCACCCCCACATCCTTGCAGCCCCAAAAGATTGTATTTCACAGGATGGCACCGGATCTGCAGCTCGCGGAGAGGGACATATCTGATCAGAGAACACAGGGCCGAACAAGGGGGAGGAGGGGAGAATGGAGCACATCCTGGCCCAATACACCTTGAGGATGATGTTCCCAATCAGAGAAGCCAATCCACAGAGAAGACCACATGGGCAGCCCCACGATGAGAAACGTCCCTCAAAGACCCATAGCCTTAGAGGGGACAACACTGGACACACAGTGTGGGAACTGCGCCCGAACTGATCCTGCCACTTCGATGCATGACACTAAGAGAGTGCAGCGGAAGAGTAAGAAAACGGAGCATCAAAGTCCCCGGGGAATGCCAAAGGTGGACTTTGTGGTCAGGGTTCGGTGTCCCCACAGACTGGACTGGAAAACACTCCTAAAGTTCACCACACAGTCCTTGTACTTTTCTTTCTGGTTAGTGTTGTTTTCTTTTAGTGTCATTGGATTTGGGTTGGGTTTTGTTTTCATTTTTGTTTGTTTTTTTTTCTTTTTGCTGCTTGGTTTAGCTCAGTCTTGTTTTGTGCATGTTATTACCTTTACAGGTCTGTCTAATTAAGAGAGGCTGGATGAACAATCTGGAGGAGTAAACATGTGACCGGCCCTTTCCATTGGGCATGGGAGTGAGCACGGTGGGGGGAAAGGAAGTGGTGTAAAGAAACCCAGAGACGAGGGTACAACAAGTGATGGAAAACGGTAGTGAGGGGGATGTAGGAGGCCTGGTAGGGCGTGATCAAAGGTAATGTAACCAAGAGGAATTACTGAAACCCAAAGGAAGACTGAGCATGTCAGTGGGCACAAGAGGAAAATCAAAGAGTATAGAAGAGTGAGCTGGGAAGCAAGGGCCAGTTATAGACGTCTAAATAAAGGCATGTACATATGTACATATATTTACAAAGGGGCATGGGGAAATAGATCTATGTCCATATGTTTATAGATTTAGTATTAAGGTAGCAGATGGACATAGGGCCTCCGCTCAAGGACTCCCTCATTGCAATAACACTGTTCTATTAAATTGGCATTCTAAGATGCTCACCTTCCCTACACAATCACTGACCACAAAGCGGCTGCATAAGCAAATGTGGTGAAGAAAGCCGATGGTGTCCAGCTACCTAAAGATATAGCGTGTGCGGTCTTAAAGGCCTGAGGGTAAAGAAACAGCCATCTGGCTCTGAAGCAACAGAGCCCACATGGAGAAAGCATACCAGCCTGTGTGATCACAAAGTTTTAAAGGGATAAGGCAACAGGCATCATGAGAACAAAAAAATCTTATCATGGAGAATGAGAGGGGACTGCCGGGTATAGACCCAAAACCTATTTGCAGTGCACTGGACATCCCCTTACAGAAGGATCTCAGAGTGGAGATTAAAGAATACAGGGTATGAGACAGCAAAGATGAAACACAACTTTCCTCTAGTTCTTAATGCTTTCTCTTGCCCCACTATCATGATCCCAGTTCTACCATACTAATCTGGCCAAACTAGAGAAGGTATTCTAGTACCGATAGGAATTTCAAACACGGGGGATCCAGAGTGGATGGGCCCTTTACCAGTGTTATGAGTGGAGATACTGGGAGGGTGGAGGAAGGGCAGGATGGAAAGTGGGAACCGATTACAAGGATCTTCATTGACCTCAAAAGAAAGGTGGGTGAAAATATGACAAAAGAATTAGTACATTTCCAAGGATTGATGAGGGATGGGTGGCGGGCATTGAGGGGGGAAAAATGAGGAGCTGAGGCCAGGGGCTTGGGTGGAGAGTGGATATTTTGTGAATAAGGAGGGCAATTAATGTACAGATGGGCTTCAAACAGATGATGTATTTATGGATTGTGGTTAGTGTTGTAGGAGCCACTAATGAAAAGATCATAAAAGAAACAAAAATAATCTTGGCAGAGGGCTCATGCAAGGATGATCTCAGGCTGGATTAGACCAGTCAAAACAGCTACTGGAGTCGCCTCACCCTGTGTCTATTACTGAGTCAGCCATGATGCTTAGGACCCACAACCCCAGCAGCTGGCCAGAGAGGGAGGTGGATCTCTGAGGCCATTCCACAGGGGGAATGGTCCTCTGTCCTGCAGGGCCCACCCTCCTTTGTAAGCATGCTGCCTGGGGCAAGGCTTTCATGGAGTCCACACCATGGGAGCTCTACTACTCATGGGGGATTGGCAGGAAGCCTCTGCTCATGCGCACACACCACCAACTAGCTGGAGGATCTCCGTGAACAAAGCCTGAGGCAGACAACAAGCCCACTAACTGATGCTGTAAGAGATACAATCAGCATCCAGAAACCTGCAACTGGGAGTAAGAGGCAGCATACCTTGGTCCCAGCCCCTCCCACTCTAATCTACAAGGAGTGACATTGCAAAGCAGAGGGTTTTCATAAAGCACTTCCAGGACTGTGGAATGAGCAGCCTCGTTTGTGGACATGGATACTCTGTGATCCAGATGTACTACCTCCTCCCTTACAGTCAGCTGAGACAAAAACCCTTGCAAGCAGAAAGCCATGCATCTGAACAGTATCCACCAGCCACTCATGTGCAGCACAGCTGCCTCCAAAGAGCCTTCCTGAGTGAGAGAGAAATCATGCAGAAGCCTGGTCTGCACTCAAGAGAGTTTTATGAGCGTTAGGGAGGCGTGGTGGGCAAGTCTGGCCGACCCCAGTGGCTGAATTGAATTTACATGGCCTAGATTGGTCAATCCAGGTACAGGAACCACCCAGGTGACCTCCCCTTCATGGCCAGAAATCTGGACCTCTGAGCATGCACAGGGTGCCTCTCCTAACTGGGCTCTTATCTTGGCCCTATGGGCATGCATAACGGATGCCCCAGTCCCTAGTATAGCTACCTAACATTTGCCCCCCTGAAGAGATATGGACCCAAATCTTTGGGGGTACTGGGCGACGACATCTCTAGCTGCTTCCTGCTGGCAAAAGGGGCGAGGTGGGGCTTTGGGTCCATACCCTTCCTACACTGCTGGGAGGGTTTGTCCATTGAGGGCAACTTTATCCAGGATGGATAAGGTTGAGGTGGTCCAGGAGATGGTAGTCGTGGACCTGGCACACTTGGTTCAGAAGCTTTAATCACCCGATAACTTCTGAGAAAAACAAACGGTCTAAAAGGTGAACAGTTTGACTACGACAAGGCTAAGCTTGTGAGGTGGCAGTGGCCTTGAAATTAGGTGAGTGTCACAGGAAACAAAAATAATCTTAGGATTACCAGACATGTGTGTTTGTTCATTGGAAGTACAGGAAGAGGGATAAAAGCATTCACACTTTCCCCTAGGAGGGCACAGGTTTGGGCACTACTAGGTGCAGTCGGATCACTGATTCATTTATGATGCTAAGGTCTTGGACCCGCTGATAAGACCCATCCTTCTTTTTAACCCTATAACGCTTCAATTTTAATTTTGGGAAAAAATTTTCTTTTTGTTGTGGACTTTCATAGTTATAAATATATATATGTATTAATATATACATTTTTTAATGTTATGAAAACATCATGCTTCGCGTTATAGAGTTAAATGGAAATAATGGGCTAGTGCAGGACGAGTCAAAAGTGACCAAAATAGAGTAACTGCCTAAGTCATTTTGAATTTTCTTGGGTTCAATTGGAGTAAAGGCTTGTAAATTACCCGGGGTCCAAATTCCCATGGTGCCTCCTACAATGGGTAGAATGTTCAGGGATGTTTCAGGGCTGGGAGATTAATAACCCCTAAGTCCAGGATACCTTAGGGCAGGGGTCCTTAAACTGTTTACCCAGGGGGCCAGTTCACTATCCCTCAGGCCTTTTGAAGGAAAGACTATAGTTTAAAAAAACAAATATTACGAACAAATTCATGTGCACACTGCACATCTTGATTTGAAGTTCAAAAAAAAAAATAAATGGGGCACATACACCCGGCAGAAAGGATCAACGTCCTCGGCTGTCTGCATGTGGCCCACAGGTTGTAGTTTGAGGAGCCCTGCCCTCGGCATTCACCAAGAGGATGTGGTTTCAACCCAAAAGCTTGGAGACTCTACAATTTGTTTAAAAGTGATGGGGCAGAAGGAGTCCCTGATTGACCCACGCAAGACTAGTTTTCCCATCCCCTGTTACTAAGAGTTCATAGTTATGGTTAAAGGGAAACAGGATATCCCGATCTGATCCCGTTACTTCAAGTGTGGGCTGACATTGCCACTAAGAAGCCTGCAAATATAAAAGACTTACTCCCTCCCGCAAAGAAAGGGCCCTTGTTTCCAAGGTTTCAGGAAACATGGAAGGACCGGAAAAACAAACGGTCCAAGTTCCCAAAACCACATAGGTGGAGGCCATCCCTCCCCATCACCCTCCCCCACCCCTCCCCTCCCCCATCCCTCCCCCACCCCTCCCCTCCCCTGCCCTCCCCATCACTCTCCCCTAATCGGCTTTATCCCATTTTGCAGGAGAACTCTGGGAGTGGGAGAGCTGGCTTCAAACCCTTTCTTTCAACCCCCGCCCTATAAGGTTTCTAGGGTCCAGAAATAGAAAACTTCTAACAGGCCCTTATTGAGTCACTCCCTCCCCCACCGGCCCCCCAAACTCACCCCCACCCCTAACAAGCAGCCCCCCACACACACTAGTACTGGTATGACTTCCATACTCATCAGCCCACCTGGAATGCTTGCCAACAACTTCTCCAGGTGATGTTCACAACGGAGGAGGGTAGCCCTTCCAGACAGAGGCCCAGTAAGCAGTCAGTGAACCTGATGGTCAGCGAGCGGGCACTCCCCACTTGAGAGAAACTCTTTTGGCCACTACACCAACAATGTGGGATCTCAATTCCTAGCAAGGCCCAGAGGACTTTACCAGGTATCAACCATTGCTCTTACATGACCCTCTGCAGAAGAGCTAGGAAACCTATGAATTTATCTAAGGTCAGTGAGAATTTTCAGGTTCCTATAAGAGAATATCCGCCTGCCTTTCTAGAGTGGCTGAGGGAAGCCTACGGGCTTTATACCCCTAACGGCCCGGAGGCACTGAAAACAGGAGGGCAATAAGTATTGCCTTTATTACTCAGTCAGTCTGCCTCAGACATGACAAAGAAGTGGGAAGGGTTTGAAGGGAAAAATCTTAGCGATTTGGTACAAGTGGCTCATTGAGTGTATAACAACAGAGATGACCCTAGCACGACAGAGACAAAGAAGCTAGCTAAAATAATCGTAATTGACATGAGATACCCCAGAGACTCAGGAAAAGGAGAGCATGGCCCACTCACGGAGAGACTAACCTGTGGGCACCGCCAAGCCATGGGGAAGGACCAATGTGCCTACTGCAGGAAAGAAGGACACTGGAAAAATCAGTGCCTTGAAAACCCCAGGAGAGGTGCACGACCCTCCACTAGAGTGGATGGGCCTCATCTGCACGTAGAAAGACCCAAGCAAGAGACAATAATGCTTGAAGAAGCTCAATGAAGGGGTCAGGGCTCTGTTTCACTTCGCCGCCAAAAGCCCAGGCTAACTCTCCAAGTAGGAGGCCAGGCAGTAAATTTCTTGGTGGACACAGGGGCCACCTTGTCAGGTTCAGAAAGGAATATGGGCACATTTTCAAGAAGAAAGATGTGAATTACTGTGAGCCTATGATTCCTTCCACAGATAACTCACACCAGAAGGTTTGCATGGAGGGTAGGTGGGTTTCCCAAGACAACAAAATAACAAATATCTATCAGCCCTTTGGCCCAGTTAGCCACCTGGTTATGATATCACTGGCTTCTGGCTCAGCTGCTGAGCCAGTGAAGCAGTTATAGCAGGAGAAGACTAGGTGGCCAGTGGCCATCAACGGAAGGAAGAAATCTCCACAGTGGGCTTCCTGTTTCAATATGGAGCCACGTATGTTACCTGCTGGACACCATCTCTATCCTGAGCTCATAATTGCCATCGCAGGTCTAGAATGCGGCGCGCAGGTACACACTATATGAAACAGTCTCTGATTAACCCCTCTCGATAACTTGCTGACATGGGAGTCTGGATAATCCTGTACATTTACTTTGCAGATTAGAAAACTCACTCAAAAACACACGGGAGTTGACCCAGAGACACACAACTGGTTAACAACAAAGTCATATTCACAACCAGCGTCTGGACCAAGAGCACGGTGCCCCACAGAACTGTGCCCATCGAGCAGTCAATATCTCCTGGACTCTCAAAAGATCTGAGCTGATACCCACCCTCCCACCCCCACATCCTTGCAGCCCCAAAAGATTGTATTTCACAGGATGACACCGGATCTGCAGCTCGCGGAGAGGGACATATCTGATCAGAGAACACAGGGCCGAACAAGGGGGAGGAGGGGAGAATGGAGCACATCCTGGCCCAATACACCTTGAGGATGATGTTCCCAATCAGAGAAGCCAATCCACAGAGAAGACCACATGGGCAGCCCCACGATGAGAAACGTCCCTCAAAGACCCATAGCCTTAGAGGGGACAACACTGGACACACAGTGTGGGAACTGCGCCCGAACTGATCCTGCCACTTCGATGCATGACACTAAGAGAGTGCAGCGGAAGAGTAAGAAAACGGAGCATCAAAGTCCCCGGGGAATGCCAAAGGTGGACTTTGTGGTCAGGGTTCGGTGTCCCCACAGACTGGACTGGAAAACACTCCTAAAGTTCACCACACAGTCCTTGTACTTTTCTTTCTGGTTAGTGTTGTTTTCTTTTAGTGTCATTGGATTTGGGTTGGGTTTTGTTTTCATTTTTGTTTGTTTTTTTTTCTTTTTGCTGCTTGGTTTAGCTCAGTCTTGTTTTGTGCATGTTATTACCTTTACAGGTCTGTCTAATTAAGAGAGGCTGGATGAACAATCTGGAGGAGTAAACATGTGACCGGCCCTTTCCATTGGGCATGGGAGTGAGCACGGTGGGGGGAAAGGAAGTGGTGTAAAGAAACCCAGAGACGAGGGTACAACAAGTGATGGAAAACGGTAGTGAGGGGGATGTAGGAGGCCTGGTAGGGCGTGATCAAAGGTAATGTAACCAAGAGGAATTACTGAAACCCAAAGGAAGACTGAGCATGTCAGTGGGCACAAGAGGAAAATCAAAGAGTATAGAAGAGTGAGCTGGGAAGCAAGGGCCAGTTATAGACGTCTAAATAAAGGCATGTACATATGTACATATATTTACAAAGGGGCATGGGGAAATAGATCTATGTCCATATGTTTATAGATTTAGTATTAAGGTAGCAGATGGACATAGGGCCTCCGCTCAAGGACTCCCTCATTGCAATAACACTGTTCTATTAAATTGGCATTCTAAGATGCTCACCTTCCCTACACAATCACTGACCACAAAGCGGCTGCATAAGCAAATGTGGTGAAGAAAGCCGATGGTGTCCAGCTACCTAAAGATATAGCGTGTGCGGTCTTAAAGGCCTGAGGGTAAAGAAACAGCCATCTGGCTCTGAAGCAACAGAGCCCACATGGAGAAAGCATACCAGCCTGTGTGATCACAAAGTTTTAAAGGGATAAGGCAACAGGCATCATGAGAACAAAAAAATCTTATCATGGAGAATGAGAGGGGACTGCCGGGTATAGACCCAAAACCTATTTGCAGTGCACTGGACATCCCCTTACAGAAGGATCTCAGAGTGGAGATTAAAGAATACAGGGTATGAGACAGCAAAGATGAAACACAACTTTCCTCTAGTTCTTAATGCTTTCTCTTGCCCCACTATCATGATCCCAGTTCTACCATACTAATCTGGCCAAACTAGAGAAGGTATTCTAGTACCGATAGGAATTTCAAACACGGGGGATCCAGAGTGGATGGGCCCTTTACCAGTGTTATGAGTGGAGATACTGGGAGGGTGGAGGAAGGGCAGGATGGAAAGTGGGAACCGATTACAAGGATCTTCATTGACCTCAAAAGAAAGGTGGGTGAAAATATGACAAAAGAATTAGTACATTTCCAAGGATTGATGAGGGATGGGTGGCGGGCATTGAGGGGGGAAAAATGAGGAGCTGAGGCCAGGGGCTTGGGTGGAGAGTGGATATTTTGTGAATAAGGAGGGCAATTAATGTACAGATGGGCTTCAAACAGATGATGTATTTATGGATTGTGGTTAGTGTTGTAGGAGCCACTAATGAAAAGATCATAAAAGAAACAAAAATAATCTTGGCAGAGGGCTCATGCAAGGATGATCTCAGGCTGGATTAGACCAGTCAAAACAGCTACTGGAGTCGCCTCACCCTGTGTCTATTACTGAGTCAGCCATGATGCTTAGGACCCACAACCCCAGCAGCTGGCCAGAGAGGGAGGTGGATCTCTGAGGCCATTCCACAGGGGGAATGGTCCTCTGTCCTGCAGGGCCCACCCTCCTTTGTAAGCATGCTGCCTGGGGCAAGGCTTTCATGGAGTCCACACCATGGGAGCTCTACTACTCATGGGGGATTGGCAGGAAGCCTCTGCTCATGCGCACACACCACCAACTAGCTGGAGGATCTCCGTGAACAAAGCCTGAGGCAGACAACAAGCCCACTAACTGATGCTGTAAGAGATACAATCAGCATCCAGAAACCTGCAACTGGGAGTAAGAGGCAGCATACCTTGGTCCCAGCCCCTCCCACTCTAATCTACAAGGAGTGACATTGCAAAGCAGAGGGTTTTCATAAAGCACTTCCAGGACTGTGGAATGAGCAGCCTCGTTTGTGGACATGGATACTCTGTGATCCAGACGTACTACCTCCTCCCTTACAGTCAGCTGAGACAAAAACCCTTGCAAGCAGAAAGCCATGCATCTGAACAGTATCCACCAGCCACTCATGTGCAGCACAGCTGCCTCCAAAGAGCCTTCCTGAGTGAGAGAGAAATCATGCAGAAGCCTGGTCTGCACTCAAGAGAGTTTTATGAGCGTTAGGGAGGCGTGGTGGGCAAGTCTGGCCGACCCCAGTGGCTGAATTGAATTTACATGGCCTAGATTGGTCAATCCAGGTACAGGAACCACCCAGGTGACCTCCCCTTCATGGCCAGAAATCTGGACCTCTGAGCATGCACAGGGTGCCTCTCCTAACTGGGCTCTTATCTTGGCCCTATGGGCATGCATAACGGATGCCCCAGTCCCTAGTATAGCTACCTAACATTTGCCCCCCTGAAGAGATATGGACCCAAATCTTTGGGGGTACTGGGCGACGACATCTCTAGCTGCTTCCTGCTGGCAAAAGGGGCGAGGTGGGGCTTTGGGTCCATACCCTTCCTACACTGCTGGGAGGGGTTGTCCATTGTGGGCAACTTTATCCAGGATGGATAAGGTTGAGGTGGTCCAGGAGATGGTAGTCGTGGACCTGGCACACTTGGTTCAGAAGCTTTAATCACCCGATAACTTCTGAGAAAAACAAACGGTCTAAAAGGTGAACAGTTTGACTACGACAAGGCTAAGCTTGTGAGGTGGCAGTGGCCTTGAAATTAGGTGAGTGTCACAGGAAACAAAAATAATCTTAGGATTACCAGACATGTGTGTTTGTTCATTGGAAGTACAGGAAGAGGGATAAAAGCATTCACACTTTCCCCTAGGAGGGCACAGGTTTGGGCACTACTAGGTGCAGTCGGATCACTGATTCATTTATGATGCTAAGGTCTTGGACCCGCTGATAAGACCCATCCTTCTTTTTAACCCTATAACGCTTCAATTTTAATTTTGGGAAAAAATTTTCTTTTTGTTGTGGACTTTCATAGTTATAAATATATATATATGTATTAATATATACATTTTTTAATGTTATGAAAACATCATGCTTCGCGTTATAGAGTTAAATGGAAATAATGGGCTAGTGCAGGACGAGTCAAAAGTGACCAAAATAGAGTAACTGCCTAAGTCATTTTGAATTTTCTTGGGTTCAATTGGAGTAAAGGCTTGTAAATTACCCGGGGTCCAAATTCCCATGGTGCCTCCTACAATGGGTAGAATGTTCAGGGATGTTTCAGGGCTGGGAGATTAATAACCCCTAAGTCCAGGATACCTTAGGGCAGGGGTCCTTAAACTGTTTACCCAGGGGGCCAGTTCACTATCCCTCAGGCCTTTTGAAGGAAAGACTATAGTTTAAAAAAACAAATATTACGAACAAATTCATGTGCACACTGCACATCTTGATTTGAAGTTCAAAAAAAAAAATAAATGGGGCACATACACCCGGCAGAAAGGATCAACGTCCTCGGCTGTCTGCATGTGGCCCACAGGTTGTAGTTTGAGGACCCCTGCCCTCGGCATTCACCAAGAGGATGTGGTTTCAACCCAAAAGCTTGGAGACTCTACAATTTGTTTAAAAGTGATGGGGCAGAAGGAGTCCCTGATTGACCCACGCAAGACTAGTTTTCCCATCCCCTGTTACTAAGAGTTCATAGTTATGGTTAAAGGGAAACAGGATATCCCGATCTGATCCCGTTACTTCAAGTGTGGGCTGACATTGCCACTAAGAAGCCTGCAAATATAAAAGACTTACTCCCTCCCGCAAAGAAAGGGCCCTTGTTTCCAAGGTTTCAGGAAACATGGAAGGACCGGAAAAACAAACGGTCCAAGTTCCCAAAACCACATAGGTGGAGGCCATCCCTCCCCATCACCCTCCCCCACCCCTCCCCTCCCCCATCCCTCCCCCACCCCTCCCCTCCCCTGCCCTCCCCATCACTCTCCCCTAATCGGCTTTATCCCATTTTGCAGGAGAACTCTGGGAGTGGGAGAGCTGGCTTCAAACCCTTTCTTTCAACCCCCGCCCTATAAGGTTTCTAGGGTCCAGAAATAGAAAACTTCTAACAGGCCCTTATTGAGTCACTCCCTCCCCCACCGGCCCCCCAAACTCACCCCCACCCCTAACAAGCAGCCCCCCACACACACTAGTACTGGTATGACTTCCATACTCATCAGCCCACCTGGAATGCTTGCCAACAACTTCTCCAGGTGATGTTCACAACGGAGGAGGGTAGCCCTTCCAGACAGAGGCCCAGTAAGCAGTCAGTGAACCTGATGGTCAGCGAGCGGGCACTCCCCACTTGAGAGAAACTCTTTTGGCCACTACACCAACAATGTGGGATCTCAATTCCTAGCAAGGCCCAGAGGACTTTACCAGGTATCAACCATTGCTCTTACATGACCCTCTGCAGAAGAGCTAGGAAACCTATGAATTTATCTAAGGTCAGTGAGAATTTTCAGGTTCCTATAAGAGAATATCCGCCTGCCTTTCTAGAGTGGCTGAGGGA
Organism: Tenrec ecaudatus; assembly: GCF_050624435.1. Taxonomy (NCBI): domain Eukaryota; kingdom Metazoa; phylum Chordata; class Mammalia; order Afrosoricida; family Tenrecidae; genus Tenrec; species Tenrec ecaudatus. The sequence continues at coordinate 491,175 of NW_027457580.1, read as the reverse complement.
AGCCTACGGGCTTTATACCCCTAACGGCCCGGAGGCACTGAAAACAGGAGGGCAATAAGTATTGCCTTTATTACTCAGTCAGTCTGCCTCAGACATGACAAAGAAGTGGGAAGGGTTTGAAGGGAAAAATCTTAGCGATTTGGTACAAGTGGCTCATTGAGTGTATAACAACAGAGATGACCCTAGCACGACAGAGACAAAGAAGCTAGCTAAAATAATCGTAATTGACATGAGATACCCCAGAGACTCAGGAAAAGGAGAGCATGGCCCACTCACGGAGAGACTAACCTGTGGGCACCGCCAAGCCATGGGGAAGGACCAATGTGCCTACTGCAGGAAAGAAGGACACTGGAAAAATCAGTGCCTTGAAAACCCCAGGAGAGGTGCACGACCCTCCACTAGAGTGGATGGGCCTCATCTGCACGTAGAAAGACCCAAGCAAGAGACAATAATGCTTGAAGAAGCTCAATGAAGGGGTCAGGGCTCTGTTTCACTTCGCCGCCAAAAGCCCAGGCTAACTCTCCAAGTAGGAGGCCAGGCAGTAAATTTCTTGGTGGACACAGGGGCCACCTTGTCAGGTTCAGAAAGGAATATGGGCACATTTTCAAGAAGAAAGATGTGAATTACTGTGAGCCTATGATTCCGTCCACAGATAACTCACACCAGAAGGTTTGCATGGAGGGTAGGTGGGTTTCCCAAGACAACAAAATAACAAATATCTATCAGCCCTTTGGCCCAGTTAGCCACCAGGTTATGATATCACTGGCTTCTGGCTCAGCTGCTGAGCCAGTGAAGCAGTTATAGCAGGAGAAGACTAGGTGGCCGGTGGCCATCAACGGAAGGACCAAATCTCCACAGTGGGCTTCCTGTTTCAATATGGAGCCACGTATGTTACCTGCTGGACACCATCTCTATCCTGAGCTCATAATTGCCATCGCAGGTCTAGAATGCGGCGCGCAGGTACACACTATATGAAACAGTCTCTGATTAACCCCTCTCGATAACTTGCTGACATGGGAGTCTGGATAATCCTGTACATTTACTTTGCAGATTAAAAAACTCACTCAAAAACACACGGGAGTTGACCCAGAGACACACAACTGGTTAACAACAAAGTCATATTCACAACCAGCGTCTGGACCAAGAGCACGGTGCCCCACAGAACTGTGCCCATTGAGCAGTCAATATCTCCTGGACTCTCAAAAGATCTGAGCTGATACCCACCCCCACACATCCTTGCAGCCCCAAAAGATTGTATTTCACAGGATGGCACCGGATCTGCAGCTCGCGGAGAGGGACATATTTGATCAGAGAACACAGGGCAGAACAAGGGGGAGGAGGGGAGAATGGAGCACATCCTGGCCCAATACACCTTGAGGATGATGTTCCCAATCAGAGAAGCCAATCCACAGAGAAGACCACATGGGCAGCCCCACGATGAGAAACGTCCCTCAAAGACCCATAGCCTTAGAGGGGACAACACTGGACACACAGTGTGGGAACTGCGCCCGAACTGATCCTGCCACTTCGATGCATGACACTAAGAGAGTGCAGCGGAAGAGTAAGAAACCGGAGCATCAAAGTCCCCGGGGAATGCCAAAGGTGGACTTTGTGGTCAGGGTTCGGTGCCCCCACAGACTGGACTGGAAAACACTCCTAAAGTTCACCACACAGTCCTTGTACTTTTCTTTCTGGTTAGTGTTGTTTTCTTTTAGTGTCATTGGATTTGGGTTGGGTTTTGTTTTCATTTTTGTTTGTTTTTTTTTCTTTTTGCTGCTTGGTTTAGCTCAGTCTTGTTTTGTGCATGTTATTACCTTTACAGGTCTGTCTAATTAAGAGAGGCTGGATGAACAATCTGGAGGAGTAAACATGTGACCGGCCCTTTCCATTGGGCATGGGAGTGAGCACGGTGGGGGGAAAGGAAGTGGTGTAAAGAAACCCAGAGACAAGGGTACAACAAGTGATGGAAAACGGTAGTGAGGGGGATGTAGGAGGCCTGGTAGGGCGTGATCAAAGGTAATGTAACCAAGAGGAATTACTGAAACCCAAAGGAAGACTGAGCATGTCAGTGGGCACAAGAGGAAAATCAAAGAGTATAGAAGAGTGAGCTGGGAAGCAAGGGCCAGTTATAGACGTCTAAATAAAGGCATGTACATATGTACATATATTTACAAAGGGGCATGGGGAAATAGATCTATGTCCATATGTTTATAGATTTAGTATTAAGGTAGCAGATGGACATAGGGCCTCCGCTCAAGGACTCCCTCATTGCAATAACACTGTTCTATTAAATTGGCATTCTAAGATGCTCACCTTCCCTACACAATCACTGACCACAAAGCGGCTGCATAAGCAAATGTGGTGAAGAAAGCCGATGGTGTCCAGCTACCTAAAGATATAGCGTGTGGGGTCTTAAAGGCCTGAGGGTAAAGAAACAGCCATCTGGCTCTGAAGCAACAGAGCCCACATGGAGAAAGCATACCAGCCTGTGTGATCAGAAAGTTTTAAAGGGATAAGGCAACAGGCATCATGAGAACAAAAAAATCTTATCATGGAGAATGAGAGTGGACTGCCGGGTATAGACCCAAAACCTATTTGCAGTGCACTGGACATCCCCTTACAGAAGGATCTCAGAGTGGAGATTAAAGAATACAGGGTATGAGACAGCAAAGATGAAACACAACTTTCCTCTAGTTCTTAATGCTTTCTCTTGCCCCACTATCATGATCCCAGTTCTACCATACTAATCTGGCCAAACTAGAGAAGGTATTCTAGTACCGATAGGAATTTCAAACACGGGGGATCCAGAGTGGATGGGCCCTTTACCAGTGTTATGAGTGGAGATACTGGGAGGGTGGAGGAAGGGCAGGATGGAAAGTGGGAACCGATTACAAGGATCTTCATTGACCTCAAAAGAAAGGTGGGTGAAAATATGACAAAAGAATTAGTACATTTCCAAGGATTGATGAGGGATGGGTGGCGGGCATTGAGGGGGGAAAAATGAGGAGCTGAGGCCAGGGGCTTGGGTGGAGAGTGGATATTTTGTGAATAAGGAGGGCAATTAATGTACAGATGGGCTTCAAACAGATGATGTATTTATGGATTGTGGTTAGTGTTGTAGGAGCCACTAATGAAAAGATCATAAAAGAAACAAAAATAATCTTGGCAGAGGGCTCATGCAAGGATGATCTCAGGCTGGATTAGACCAGTCAAAACAGCTACTGGAGTCGCCTCACCCTGTGTCTATTACTGAGTCAGCCATGATGCTTAGGACCCACAGCCCCAGCAGCTGGCCAGAGAGGGAGGTGGATCTCTGAGGCCATTCCACAGGGGGAATGGTCCTCTGTCCTGCAGGGCCCACCCTCCTTTGTAAGCATGCTGCCTGGGGCAAGGCTTTCATGGAGTCCATACCATGGGAGCTCTACTACTCATGGGGGATTGGCAGGAAGCCTCTGCTCATGCGCACACACCACCAACTAGCTGGAGGATCTCCGTGAACAAAGCCTGAGGCAGACAACAAGCCCACTAACTGATGCTGTAAGAGATACAATCAGCATCCAGAAACCTGCAACTGGGAGTAAGAGGCAGCATACCTTGGTCCCAGCCCCTCCCACTCTAATCTACAAGGAGTGACATTGCAAAGCAGAGGGTTTTCATAAAGCACTTCCAGGACTGTGGAATGAGCAGCCTCGTTTGTGGACATGGATACTCTGTGATCCAGACGTACTACCTCCTCCCTTACAGTCAGCTGAGACAAAAACCCTTGCAAGCAGAAAGCCATGCATCTGAACAGTATCCACCAGCCACTCATGTGCAGCACAGCTGCCTCCAAAGAGCCTTCCTGAGTGAGAGAGAAATCATGCAGAAGCCTGGTCTGCACTCAAGAGAGTTTTATGAGCGTTAGGGAGGCGTGGTGGGCAAGTCTGGCCGACCCCAGTGGCTGAATTGAATTTACATGGCCTAGATTGGTCAATCCAGGTACAGGAACCACCCAGGTGACCTCCCCTTCATGGCCAGAAATCTGGACCTCTGAGCATGCACAGGGTGCCTCTCCTAACTGGGCTCTTATCTTGGCCCTATGGGCATGCATAACGGATGCCCCAGTCCCTAGTATAGCTACCTAACATTTGCCCCCCTGAAGAGATATGGACCCAAATCTTTGGGGGTACTGGGCGACGACATCTCTAGCTGCTTCCTGCTGGCAAAAGGGGCGAGGTGGGGCTTTGGGTCCATACCCTTCCTACACTGCTGGGAGGGGTTGTCCATTGAGGGCAACTTTATCCAGGATGGATAAGGTTGAGGTGGTCCAGGAGATGGTAGTCGTGGACCTGGCACACTTGGTTCAGAAGCTTTAATCACCCGATAACTTCTGAGAAAAACGAACGGTCTAAAAGGTGAACAGTTTGACTACGACAAGGCTAAGCTTGTGAGGTGGCAGTGGCCTTGAAATTAGGTGAGTGTCACAGGAAACAAAAATAATCTTAGGATTACCAGACATGTGTGTTTGTTCATTGGAAGTACAGGAAGAGGGATAAAAGCATTCACACTTTCCCCTAGGAGGGCACAGGTTTGGGCACTACTAGGTGCAGTCGGATCACTGATTCATTTATGATGCTAAGGTCTTGGACCCGCTGATAAGACCCATCCTTCTTTTTAACCCTATAACGCTTCAATTTTAATTTTGGGAAAAAATTTTCTTTTTGTTGTGGACTTTCATAGTTATAAATATATATATATGTATTAATATATACATTTTTTAATGTTATGAAAACATCATGCTTCGCGTTATAGAGTTAAATGGAAATAATGGGCTAGTGCAGGACGAGTCAAAAGTGACCAAAATAGAGTAACTGCCTAAGTCATTTTGAATTTTCTTGGGTTCAATTGGAGTAAAGGCTTGTAAATTACCCGGGGTCCAAATTCCCATGGTGCCTCCTACAATGGGTAGAATGTTCAGGGATGTTTCAGGGCTGGGAGATTAATAACCCCTAAGTCCAGGATACCTTAGGGCAGGGGTCCTTAAACTGTTTACCCAGGGGGCCAGTTCACTATCCCTCAGGCCTTTTGAAGGAAAGACTATAGTTTAAAAAAACAAATATTACGAACAAATTCATGTGCACACTGCACATCTTGATTTGAAGTTCAAAAAAAAAATAAATGGGGCACATACACCCGGCAGAAAGGATCAACGTCCTCGGCTGTCTGCATGTGGCCCACAGGTTGTAGTTTGAGGACCCCTGCCCTCGGCATTCACCAAGAGGATGTGGTTTCAACCCAAAAGCTTGGAGACTCTACAATTTGTTTAAAAGTGATGGGGCAGAAGGAGTCCCTGATTGACCCACGCAAGACTAGTTTTCCCATCCCCTGTTACTAAGAGTTCATAGTTATGGTTAAAGGGAAACAGGATATCCCGATCTGATCCCGTTACTTCAAGTGTGGGCTGACATTGCCACTAAGAAGCCTGCAAATATAAAAGACTTACTCCCTCCCGCAAAGAAAGGGCCCTTGTTTCCAAGGTTTCAGGAAACATGGAAGGACCGGAAAAACAAACGGTCCAAGTTCCCAAAACCACATAGGTGGAGGCCATCCCTCCCCATCACCCTCCCCCACCCCTCCCCTCCCCCATCCCTCCCCCACCCCTCCCCTCCCCTGCCCTCCCCATCACTCTCCCCTAATCGGCTTTATCCCATTTTGCAGGAGAACTCTGGGAGTGGGAGAGCTGGCTTCAAACCCTTTCTTTCAACCCCCGCCCTATAAGGTTTCTAGGGTCCAGAAATAGAAAACTTCTAACAGGCCCTTATTGAGTCACTCCCTCCCCCACCGGCCCCCCAAACTCACCCCCACCCCTAACAAGCAGCCCCCCACACACACTAGTACTGGTATGACTTCCATACTCATCAGCCCACCTGGAATGCTTGCCAACAACTTCTCCAGGTGCTGTTCACAACGGAGGAGGGTAGCCCTTCCAGACAGAGGCCCAGTAAGCAGTCATTGAACCTGATGGTCAGCGAGCGGGCACTCCCCACTTGAGAGAAACTCTTTTGGCCACTACACCAACAATGTGGGATCTCAATTCCTAGCAAGGCCCAGAGGACTTTACCAGGTATCAACCATTGCTCTTACATGACCCTCTGCAGAAGAGCTAGGAAACCTATGAATTTATCTAAGGTCAGTGAGAATTTTCAGGTTCCTATAAGAGAATATCCGCCTGCCTTTCTAGAGTGGCTGAGGGAAGCCTACGGGCTTTATACCCCTAACGGCCCGGAGGCACTGAAAACAGGAGGGCAATAAGTATTGCCTTTATTACTCAGTCAGTCTGCCTCAGACATGACAAAGAAGTGGGAAGGGTTTGAAGGGAAAAATCTTAGCGATTTGGTACAAGTGGCTCATTGAGTGTATAACAACAGAGATGACCCTAGCACGACAGAGACAAAGAAGCTAGCTAAAATAATCGTAATTGACATGAGATACCCCAGAGACTCAGGAAAAGGAGAGCATGGCCCACTCACGGAGAGACTAACCTGTGGGCACCGCCAAGCCATGGGGAAGGACCAATGTGCCTACTGCAGGAAAGAAGGACACTGGAAAAATCAGTGCCTTGAAAACCCCAGGAGAGGTGCACGACCCTCCACTAGAGTGGATGGGCCTCATCTGCACGTAGAAAGACCCAAGCAAGAGACAATAATGCTTGAAGAAGCTCAATGAAGGGGTCAGGGCTCTGTTTCACTTCGCCGCCAAAAGCCCAGGCTAACTCTCCAAGTAGGAGGCCAGGCAGTAAATTTCTTGGTGGACACAGGGGCCACCTTGTCAGGTTCAGAAAGGAATATGGGCACATTTTCAAGAAGAAAGATGTGAATTACTGTGAGCCTATGATTCCGTCCACAGATAACTCACACCAGAAGGTTTGCATGGAGGGTAGGTGGGTTTCCCAAGACAACAAAATAACAAATATCTATCAGCCCTTTGGCCCAGTTAGCCACCTGGTTATGATATCACTGGCTTCTGGCTCAGCTGCTGAGCCAGTGAAGCAGTTATAGCAGGAGAAGACTAGGTGGCCGGTGGCCATCAACGGAAGGACCAAATCTCCACAGTGGGCTTCCTGTTTCAATATGGAGCCACGTATGTTACCTGCTGGACACCATCTCTATCCTGAGCTCATAATTGCCATCGCAGGTCTAGAATGTGGCGCGCAGGTACACACTATATGAAACAGTCTCTGATTAACCCCTCTCGATAACTTGCTGACATGGGAGTCTGGATAATCCTGTACATTTACTTTGCAGATTAAAAAACTCACTCAAAAACACACGGGAGTTGACCCAGAGACACACAACTGGTTAACAACAAAGTCATATTCACAACCAGCGTCTGGACCAAGAGCACGGTGCCCCACAGAACTGTGCCCATTGAGCAGTCAATATCTCCTGGACTCTCAAAAGATCTGAGCTGATACCCACCCCCACACATCCTTGCAGCCCCAAAAGATTGTATTTCACAGGATGGCACCGGATCTGCAGCTCGCGGAGAGGGACATATTTGATCAGAGAACACAGGGCAGAACAAGGGGGAGGAGGGGAGAATGGAGCACATCCTGGCCCAATACACCTTGAGGATGATGTTCCCAATCAGAGAAGCCAATCCACAGAGAAGACCACATGGGCAGCCCCACGATGAGAAACGTCCCTCAAAGACCCATAGCCTTAGAGGGGACAACACTGGACACACAGTGTGGGAACTGCGCCCGAACTGATCCTGCCACTTCGATGCATGACACTAAGAGAGTGCAGCGGAAGAGTAAGAAACCGGAGCATCAAAGTCCCCGGGGAATGCCAAAGGTGGACTTTGTGGTCAGGGTTCGGTGCCCCCACAGACTGGACTGGAAAACACTCCTAAAGTTCACCACACAGTCCTTGTACTTTTCTTTCTGGTTAGTGTTGTTTTCTTTTAGTGTCATTGGATTTGGGTTGGGTTTTGTTTTCATTTTTGTTTGTTTTTTTTTCTTTTTGCTGCTTGGTTTAGCTCAGTCTTGTTTTGTGCATGTTATTACCTTTACAGGTCTGTCTAATTAAGAGAGGCTGGATGAACAATCTGGAGGAGTAAACATGTGACCGGCCCTTTCCATTGGGCATGGGAGTGAGCACGGTGGGGGGAAAGGAAGTGGTGTAAAGAAACCCAGAGACAAGGGTACAACAAGTGATGGAAAACGGTAGTGAGGGGGATGTAGGAGGCCTGGTAGGGCGTGATCAAAGGTAATGTAACCAAGAGGAATTACTGAAACCCAAAGGAAGACTGAGCATGTCAGTGGGCACAAGAGGAAAATCAAAGAGTATAGAAGAGTGAGCTGGGAAGCAAGGGCCAGTTATAGACGTCTAAATAAAGGCATGTACATATGTACATATATTTACAAAGGGGCATGGGGAAATAGATCTATGTCCATATGTTTATAGATTTAGTATTAAGGTAGCAGATGGACATAGGGCCTCCGCTCAAGGACTCCCTCATTGCAATAACACTGTTCTATTAAATTGGCATTCTAAGATGCTCACCTTCCCTACACAATCACTGACCACAAAGCGGCTGCATAAGCAAATGTGGTGAAGAAAGCCGATGGTGTCCAGCTACCTAAAGATATAGCGTGTGGGGTCTTAAAGGCCTGAGGGTAAAGAAACAGCCATCTGGCTCTGAAGCAACAGAGCCCACATGGAGAAAGCATACCAGCCTGTGTGATCACAAAGTTTTAAAGGGATAAGGCAACAGGCATCATGAGAACAAAAAAATCTTATCATGGAGAATGAGAGGGGACTGCCGGGTATAGACCCAAAACCTATTTGCAGTGCACTGGACATCCCCTTACAGAAGGATCTCAGAGTGGAGATTAAAGAATACAGGGTATGAGACAGCAAAGATGAAACACAACTTTCCTCTAGTTCTTAATGCTTTCTCTTGCCCCACTATCATGATCCCAGTTCTACCATACTAATCTGGCCAAACTAGAGAAGGTATTCTAGTACCGATAGGAATTTCAAACACGGGGGATCCAGAGTGGATGGGCCCTTTACCAGTGTTATGAGTGGAGATACTGGGAGGGTGGAGGAAGGGCAGGATGGAAAGTGGGAACCGATTACAAGGATCTTCATTGACCTCAAAAGAAAGGTGGGTGAAAATATGACAAAAGAATTAGTACATTTCCAAGGATTGATGAGGGATGGGTGGCGGGCATTGAGGGGGGAAAAATGAGGAGCTGAGGCCAGGGGCTTGGGTGGAGAGTGGATATTTTGTGAATAAGGAGGGCAATTAATGTACAGATGGGCTTCAAACAGATGATGTATTTATGGATTGTGGTTAGTGTTGTAGGAGCCACTAATGAAAAGATCATAAAAGAAGCAAAAATAATCTTGGCAGAGGGCTCATGCAAGGATGATCTCAGGCTGGATTAGACCAGTCAAAACAGCTACTGGAGTCGCCTCACCCTGTGTCTATTACTGAGTCAGCCATGATGCTTAGGACCCACAGCCCCAGCAGCTGGCCAGAGAGGGAGGTGGATCTCTGAGGCCATTCCACAGGGGGAATGGTCCTCTGTCCTGCAGGGCCCACCCTCCTTTGTAAGCATGCTGCCTGGGGCAAGGCTTTCATGGAGTCCACACCATGGGAGCTCTACTACTCATGGGGGATTGGCAGGAAGCCTCTGCTCATGCGCACACACCACCAACTAGCTGGAGGATCTCCGTGAACAAAGCCTGAGGCAGACAACAAGCCCACTAACTGATGCTGTAAGAGATACAATCAGCATCCAGAAACCTGCAACTGGGAGTAAGAGGCAGCATACCTTGGTCCCAGCCCCTCCCATTCTAATCTACAAGGAGTGACATTGCAAAGCAGAGGGTTTTCATAAAGCACTTCCAGGACTGTGGAATGAGCAGCCTCGTTTGTGGACATGGATACTCTGTGATCCAGACGTACTACCTCCTCCCTTACAGTCAGCTGAGACAAAAACCCTTGCAAGCAGAAAGCCATGCATCTGAACAGTATCCACCAGCCACTCATGTGCAGCACAGCTGCCTCCAAAGAGCCTTCCTGAGTGAGAGAGAAATCATGCAGAAGCCTGGTCTGCACTCAAGAGAGTTTTATGAGCGTTAGGGAGGCGTGGTGGGCAAGTCTGGCCGACCCCAGTGGCTGAATTGAATTTACATGGCCTAGATTGGTCAATCCAGGTACAGGAACCACCCAGGTGACCTCCCCTTCATGGCCAGAAATCTGGACCTCTGAGCATGCACAGGGTGCCTCTCCTAACTGGGCTCTTATCTTGGCCCTATGGGCATGCATAACGGATGCCCCAGTCCCTAGTATAGCTACCTAACATTTGCCCCCCTGAAGAGATATGGACCCAAATCTTTGGGGGTACTGGGCGACGACATCTCTAGCTGCTTCCTGCTGGCAAAAGGGGCGAGGTGGGGCTTTGGGTCCATACCCTTCCTACACTGCTGGGAGGGGTTGTCCATTGAGGGCAACTTTATCCAGGATGGATAAGGTTGAGGTGGTCCAGGAGATGGTAGTCGTGGACCTGGCACACTTGGTTCAGAAGCTTTAATCACCCGATAACTTCTGAGAAAAACAAACGGTCTAAAAGGTGAACAGTTTGACTACGACAAGGCTAAGCTTGTGAGGTGGCAGTGGCCTTGAAATTAGGTGAGTGTCACAGGAAACAAAAATAATCTTAGGATTACCAGACATGTGTGTTTGTTCATTGGAAGTACAGGAAGAGGGATAAAAGCATTCACACTTTCCCCTAGGAGGGCACAGGTTTGGGCACTACTAGGTGCAGTCGGATCACTGATTCATTTATGATGCTAAGGTCTTGGACCCGCTGATAAGACCCATCCTTCTTTTTAACCCTATAACGCTTCAATTTTAATTTTGGGAAAAAATTTTCTTTTTGTTGTTGACTTTCATAGTTATAAATATATATATATATATGTATTAATATATACATTTTTTAATGTTATGAAAACATCATGCTTCGCGTTATAGAGTTAAATGGAAATAATGGGCTAGTGCAGGACGAGTCAAATGTGACCAAAATAGAGTAACTGCCTAAGCCATTTTGAATTTTCTTGGGTTCAATTGGAGTAAAGGCTTGTAAATTACCCGGGGTCCAAATTCCCATGGTGCCTCCTACAACGGGTAGAATGTTCAGGGATGTTTCAGGGCTGGGAGATTAATAACCCCTAAGTCCAGGATACCTTAGGGCAGGGGTCCTTAAACTGTTTACCCAGGGGGCCAGTTCACTATCCCTCAGGCCTTTTGAAGGAAAGACTATAGTTTAAAAAAACAAATATTACGAACAAATTCATGTGCACACTGCACATCTTGATTTGAAGTTCAAAAAAAAAATAAATGGGGCACATACACCCGGCAGAAAGGATCAACGTCCTCGGCTGTCTGCATGTGGCCCACAGGTTGTAGTTTGAGGACCCCTGCTCTCGGCATTCACCAAGAGGATGTGGTTTCAACCCAAAAGCTTGGAGACTCTACAATTTGTTTAAAAGTGATGGGGCAGAAGGAGTCCCTGATTGACCCACGCAAGACTAGTTTTCCCACCCCCTATTACTAAGAGTTCATAGTTATGGTTAAAGGGAACCAGGATATCCCGATCTGATCCCGTTATTTCAAGTGTGGGCTGACATTGCCACTAAGAAGCCTGCAAATATAAAAGACTTACTCCCTCCCGCAAAGAAAGGGCCCTTGTTTCCAAGGTTTCAGGAAACATGGAAGGACCGGAAAAACAAACGGTCCAAGTTCCCAAAACCACATAGGTGGAGGCCATCCCTCCCCATCACCCTCCCCCACCCCTCCCCTCCCTCACCCCTCCCCTCCCCCATCACTCCCCCACCCCTCCCCTCCCCTCCCCTCCCCATCACTCTCCCCTAATCGTCTTTATCCCATTTTGCAGGAGAACTCTGGGAGTGGGAGAGCTGGCTTCAAACCCTTTCTTTCAACCCCCGCCCTATAAGGTTTCTAGGGTCCAGAAATAGAAAACTTCTAACAGGCCCTTATTGAGTCACTCCCTCCCCCACCGGCCCCCCAAACTCACCCCCACCCCTAACAAGCAGCCCCCCACACACACTAGTACTGGTATGACTTCCATACTCATCAGCCCACCTGGAATGCTTGCCAACAACTTCTCCAGGTGCTGTTCACAACGGAGGAGGGTAGCCCTTCCAGACAGAGGCCCAGTAAGCAGTCAGTGAACCTGATGGTCAGCGAGCGGGCACTCCCCACTTGAGAGAAACTCTTTTGGCCACTACACCAACGATGTGGGATCTCAATTCCTAGCAAGGCCCAGAGGACTTTACCAGGTATCAACCATTGCTCTTACATGACCCTCTGCAGAAGAGCTAGGAAACCTATGAATTTATCTAAAGTCAGTGAGAATTTTCAGGTTCCTATAAGAGAATATCCGCCTGCCTTTCTAGAGTGGCTGAGGGAAGCCTACGGGCTTTATACCCCTAACGGCCCGGAGGCACTGAAAACAGGAGGGCAATAAGTATTGCCTTTATTACTCAGTCAGTCTGCCTCAGACATGACAAAGAAGTGGGAAGGGTTTGAAGGGAAAAATCTTAGCGATTTGGTACAAGTGGCTCATTGAGTGTATAACAACAGAGATGACCCTAGCACGACAGAGACAAAGAAGCTAGCTAAAATAATCGTAATTGCCATGAGATACCCCAGAGACTCAGGAAAAGGAGAGCATGGCCCACTCACGGAGAGACTAACCTGTGGGCACCGCCAAGCCATGAGGAAGGACCAATGTGCCTACTGCAGGAAAGAAGGACACTGGAAAAATCAGTGCCTTGAAAACCCCAGGAGAGGTGCACGACCCTCCACTAGAGTGGATGGGCCTCATCTGCACGTAGAAAGACCCAAGCAAGAGACAATAATGCTTGAAGAAGCTCAATGAAGGGGTCAGGGCTCTGTTTCACTTCGCCGCCAAAAGCCCAGGCTAACTCTCCAAGTAGGAGGCCAGGCAGTAAATTTCTTGGTGGACACAGGGGCCACCTTGTCAGGTTCAGAAAGGAATATGGGCACATTTTCAAGAAGAAAGATGTGAATTACTGTGAGCCTATGATTCCTTCCACAGATAACTCACACCAGAAGGTTTGCATGGAGGGTAGGTGGGTTTCCCAAGACAACAAAATAACAAATATCTATCAGCCCTTTGGCCCAGTTAGCCACCTGGTTATGATATCACTGGCTTCTGGCTCAGCTGCTGAGCCAGTGAAGCAGTTATAGCAGGAGAAGACTAGGTGGCCGGTGGCCATCAACGGAAGGACCAAATCTCCACAGTGGGCTTTCTGTTTCAATATGGAGCCACGTATGTTACCTGCTGGACACCATCTCTATCCTGAGCTCATAATTGCCATCGCAGGTCTAGAATGCGGCGCGCAGGTACACACTATATGAAACAGTCTCTGATTAACCCCTCTCGAAAACTTGCTGACATGGGAGTCTGGATAATCCTGTACATTTACTTTGCAGATTAGAAAACTCACTCAAAAACACACGGGAGTTGACCCAGAGACACACAACTGGTTAACAACAAAGTCATATTCACAACCAGCGTCTGCACCAAGAGCACGGTGCCCCACAGAACTGTGCCCATCGAGCAGTCAATATCTCCTGGACTCTCAAAAGATCTGAGCTGATACCCACCCCCCCACCCCCACATCCTTGCAGCCCCAAAAGATTGTATTTCACAGGATGGCACCGGATCTGCAGCTCGCGGAGAGGGACATATCTGATCAGAGAACACAGGGCAGAACAAGGGGGAGGAGGGGAGAATGGAGCACACCCTGGCCCAATACACCTTGAGGATGATGTTCCCAATCAGAGAAGCCAATCCACAGAGAAGACCACATGGGCAGCCCCACGATGAGAAACGTCCCTCAAAGACCCATAGCCTTAGAGGGGACAACACTGGACACACAGTGTGGGAACTGCGCCCGAACTGATCCTGCCACTTCGATGCATGACACTAAGAGAGTGCAGCGGAAGAGTAAGAAAACGGAACATCAAAGTCCCCGGGGAATGCCAAAGGTGGACTTTGTGGTCAGGGTTCGGTGCCCCCACAGACTGGACTGGAAAACACTCCTAAAGTTCACCACACAGTCCTTGTACTTTTCTTTCTGGTTAGTGTTGTTTTCTTTTAGTGTCATTGGATTTGGGTTGGGTTTTGTTTTCATTTTTGTTTGTTTTTTTTCTTTTTGCTGCTTGGTTTAGCTCAGTCTTGTTTTGTGCATGTTATTACCTTTACAGGTCTGTCTAATTAAGAGAGGCTGGATGAACAATCTGGAGGAGTAAACATGTGACCGGCCCTTTCCATTGGGCATGGGAGTGAGCACGGTGGGGGGAAAGGAAGTGGTGTAAAGAAACCCAGAGACAAGGGTAAAACAAGTGATGGAAAACGGTAGTGAGGGGGATGTAGGAGGCCTGGTAGGGCGTGATCAAAGGTAATGTAACCAAGAGGAATTACTGAAACCCAAAGGAAGACTGAGCATGTCAGTGGGCACAAGAGGAAAATCAAAGAGTATAGAAGAGTGAGCTGGGAAGCAAGGCCAGTTATAGACGTCTAAATAAAGGCATGTACATATGTACATATATTTACAAAGGGGCATGGGGAAATAGATCTATGTCCATATGTTTATAGATTTAGTATTAAGGTAGCAGATGGACATAGGGCCTCCGCTCAAGGACTCCCTCATTGCAATAACACTGTTCTATTAAATTGGCATTCTAAGATGCTCACCTTCCCTACACAATCACTGACCACAAAGCGGCTGCATAAGCAAATGTGGTGAAGAAAGCCGATGGTGTCCAGCTACCTAAAGATATAGCGTGTGCGGTCTTAAAGGCCTGAGGGTAAAGAAACAGCCATCTGGCTCTGAAGCAACAGAGCCCACATGGAGAAAGCATACCAGCCTGTGTGATCACAAAGTTTTAAAGGGATAAGGCAACAGGCATCATGAGAACAAAAAAATCTTATCATGGAGAATGAGAGGGGACTGCCGGGTATAGACCCAAAACCTATTTGCAGTGCACTGGACATCCCCTTACAGAAGGATCTCAGAGTGGAGATTAAAGAATACAGGGTATGAGACAGCAAAGATGAAACACAACTTTCCTCTAGTTCTTAATGCTTTCTCTTGCCCCACTATCATGATCCCAGTTCTACCATACTAATCTGGCCAAACTAGAGAAGGTATTCTAGTACCGATAGGAATTTCAAATACGGGGAATCCAGAGTGGATGGGCCCTTTACCAGTGTTATGAGTGGAGATGCTGGGAGGGTGGAGGAAGGGCAGGATGGAAAGTGGGAACCGATTACAAGGATCTTCATTGACCTCAAAAGAAAGGTGGGTGAAAATATGACAAAAGAATTGATGAGGGATGGGTGGCGGGCATTGAGGGGGGGAAAATGAGGAGCTGAGGCCAGGGGCTTGGGTGGAGAGTGGATATTTTGTGAATAAGGAGGGCAATTAATGTACAGATGGGCTTCAAACAGATGATGTATTTATGGATTGTGGTTAGTGTTGTAGGAGCCACTAATGAAAAGATCATAAAAGAAGCAAAAATAATCTTGGCAGAGGGCTCATGCAAGGATGATCTCAGGCTGGATTAGACCAGTCAAAACAGCTACTGGAGTCGCCTCACCCTGTGTCTATTACTGAGTCAGCCATGATGCTTAGGACCCACAGCCCCAGCAGCTGGCCAGAGAGGGAGGTGGATCTCTGAGGCCATTCCACAGGGGGAATGGTCCTCTGTCCTGCAGGGCCCACCCTCCTTTGTAAGCATGCTGCCTGGGGCAAGGCTTTCATGGAGTCCACACCATGGGAGCTCTACTACTCATGGGGGATTGGCAGGAAGCCTCTGCTCATGCGCACACACCACCAACTAGCTGGAGGATCTCCGTGAACAAAGCCTGAGGCAGACAACAAGCCCACTAACTGATGCTGTAAGAGATACAATCAGCATCCAGAAACCTGCAACTGGGAGTAAGAGGCAGCATACCTTGGTCCCAGCCCCTCCCACTCTAATCTACAAGGAGTGACATTGCAAAGCAGAGGGTTTTCATAAAGCACTTCCAGGACTGTGGAATGAGCAGCCTCGTTTGTGGACATGGATACTCTGTGATCCAGACGTACTACCTCCTCCCTTACAGTCAGCTGAGACAAAAACCCTTGCAAGCAGAAAGCCATGCATCTGAACAGTATCCACCAGCCACTCATGTGCAGCACAGCTGCCTCCAAAGAGCCTTCCTGAGTGAGAGAGAAATCATGCAGAAGCCTGGTCTGCACCCAAGAGAGTTTTATGAGCGTTAGGGAGGCGTGGTGGGCAAGTCTGGCCGACCCCAGTGGCTGAATTGAATTTACATGGCCTAGATTGGTCAATCCAGGTACAGGAACCACCCAGGTGACCTCCCCTTCATGGCCAGAAATCTGGACCTCTGAGCATGCACAGGGTGCCTCTCCTAACTGGGCTCTTATCTTGGCCCTATGGGCATGCATAACGGATGCCCCAGTCCCTAGCATAGCTACCAAACATTTGCCCCCCTGAAGAGATATGGACCCAAATCTTTGGGGTACTGGGCGACGACATCTCTAGCTGCTTCCTGCTGGCAAAAGGGGCGAGGTTGGGCTTTGGGTCCATACCCTTCCTACACTGCTGGGAGGGGTTGTCCATTGAGGGCAACTTTATCCAGGATGGATAAGGTTGAGGTGGTCCAGGAGATGGTAGTCGTGGACCTGGCACACTTGGTTCAGAAGCTTTAATCACCCGATAACTTCTGAGAAAAACAAACGGTCTAAAAGGTGAACAGTTTGACTACGACAAGGCTAAGCTTGTGAGGTGGCAGTGGCCTTGAAATTAGGTGAGTGTCACAGGAAACAAAAATAATCTTAGGATTACCAGACATGTGTGTTTGTTCATTGGAAGTACAGGAAGAGGGATAAAAGCATTCACACTTTCCCCTAGGAGGGCACAGGTTTGGGCACTACTAGGTGCAGTCGGATCACTGATTCATTTATGATGCTAAGGTCTTGGACCCGCTGATAAGACCCATCCTTCTTTTTAACCCTATAACGCTTCAATTTTAATTTTGGGAAAAAATTTTCTTTTTGTTGTGGACTTTCATAGTTATAAATATATATATATATGTATTAATATATACATTTTTTAATGTTATGAAAACATCATGCTTCGCGTTATAGAGTTAAATGGAAATAATGGGCTAGTGCAGGACGAGTCAAATGTGACCAAAATAGAGTAACTGCCTAAGCCATTTTGAATTTTCTTGGGTTCAATTGGAGTAAAGGCTTGTAAATTACCCGGGGTCCAAATTCCCATGGTGCCTCCTACAACGGGTAGAATGTTCAGGGATGTTTCAGGGCTGGGAGATTAATAACCCCTAAGTCCAGGATACCTTAGGGCAGGGGTCCTTAAACTGTTTACCCAGGGGGCCAGTTCACTATCCCTCAGGCCTTTTGAAGGAAAGACTATAGTTTAAAAAAATAAATATTACGAACAAATTCATGTGCACACTGCACATCTTGATTTGAAGTTCAAAAAAAAAATAAATGGGGCACATACACCGGCAGAAAGGATCAACGTCCTCGGCTGTCTGCATGTGGCCCACAGGTTGTAGTTTGAGGACCCCTGCTCTCGGCATTCACCAAGAGGATGTGGTTTCAACCCAAAAGCTTGGAGACTCTACAATTTGTTTAAAAGTGATGGGGCAGAAGGAGTCCCTGATTGACCCACGCAAGACTAGTTTTCCCACCCCCTATTACTAAGAGTTCATAGTTATGGTTAAAGGGAACCAGGATATCCCGATCTGATCCCGTTACTTCAAGTGTGGGCTGACATTGCCACTAAGAAGCCTGCAAATATAAAAGACTTACTCCCTCCCGCAAAGAAAGGGCCCTTGTTTCCAAGGTTTCAGGAAACATGGAAGGACCGGAAAAACAAACGGTCCAAGTTCCCAAAACCACATAGGTGGAGGCCATCCCTCCCCATCACCCTCCCCCACCCCTCCCCTCCCTCACCCCTCCCCTCCCCCATCACTCCCCCACCCCTCCCCTCCCCTCCCCTCCCCATCACTCTCCCCTAATCGTCTTTATCCCATTTTGCAGGAGAACTCTGGGAGTGGGAGAGCTGGCTTCAAACCCTTTCTTTCAACCCCCGCCCTATAAGGTTTCTAGGGTCCAGAAATAGAAAACTTCTAACAGGCCCTTATTGAGTCACTCCCTCCCCCACCGGCCCCCCAAACTCACCCCCACCCCTAACAAGCAGCCCCCCACACACACTAGTACTGGTATGACTTCCATACTCATCAGCCCACCTGGAATGCTTGCCAACAACTTCTCCAGGTGCTGTTCACAACGGAGGAGGGTAGCCCTTCCAGACAGAGGCCCAGTAAGCAGTCATTGAACCTGATGGTCAGCGAGCGGGCACTCCCCACTTGAGAGAAACTCTTTTGGCCACTACACCAACAATGTGGGATCTCAATTCCTAGCAAGGCCCAGAGGACTTTACCAGGTATCAACCATTGCTCTTACATGACCCTCTGCAGAAGAGCTAGGAAACCTATGAATTTATCTAAGGTCAGTGAGAATTTTCAGGTTCCTATAAGAGAATATCCGCCTGCCTTTCTAGAGTGGCTGAGGGAAGCCTACGGGCTTTATACCCCTAACGGCCCGGAGGCACTGAAAACAGGAGGGCAATAAGTATTGCCTTTATTACTCAGTCAGTCTGCCTCAGACATGACAAAGAAGTGGGAAGGGTTTGAAGGGAAAAATCTTAGCGATTTGGTACAAGTGGCTCATTGAGTGTATAACAACAGAGATGACCCTAGCACGACAGAGACAAAGAAGCTAGCTAAAATAATCGTAATTGCCATGAGATACCCCAGAGACTCAGGAAAAGGAGAGCATGGCCCACTCACGGAGAGACTAACCTGTGGGCACCGCCAAGCCATGGGGAAGGACCAATGTGCCTACTGCAGGAAAGAAGGACACTGGAAAAATCAGTGCCTTGAAAACCCCAGGAGAGGTGCACGACCCTCCACTAGAGTGGATGGGCCTCATCTGCACGTAGAAAGACCCAAGCAAGAGACAATAATGCTTGAAGAAGCTCAATGAAGGGGTCAGGGCTCTGTTTCACTTCGCCGCCAAAAGCCCAGGCTAACTCTCCAAGTAGGAGGCCAGGCAGTAAATTTCTTGGTGGACACAGGGGCCACCTTGTCAGGTTCAGAAAGGAATATGGGCACATTTTCAAGAAGAAAGATGTGAATTACTGTGAGCCTATGATTCCTTCCACAGATAACTCACACCAGAAGGTTTGCATGGAGGGTAGGTGGGTTTCCCAAGACAACAAAATAACAAATATCTATCAGCCCTTTGGCCCAGTTAGCCACCTGGTTATGATATCACTGGCTTCTGGCTCAGCTGCTGAGCCAGTGAAGCAGTTATAGCAGGAGAAGACTAGGTGGCCGGTGGCCATCAACGGAAGGACCAAATCTCCACAGTGGGCTTCCTGTTTCAATGTGGAGCCACGTATGTTACCTGCTGGACACCATCTCTATCCTGAGCTCATAATTGCCATCGCAGGTCTAGAATGCGGCGCGCAGGTACACACTATATGAAACAGTCTCTGATTAACCCCTCTCGAAAACTTGCTGACATGGGAGTCTGGATAATCCTGTACATTTACTTTGCAGATTAGAAAACTCACTCAAAAACACACGGGAGTTGACCCAGAGACACACAACTGGTTAACAACAAAGTCATATTCACAACCAGCGTCTGGACCAAGAGCACGGTGCCCCACAGAACTGTGCCCATCGAGCAGTCAATATCTCCTGGACTCTCAATAGATCTGAGCTGATACCCACCCACCCCACATCCTTGCAGCCCCAAAAGATTGTATTTCACAGGATGGCACCGGATCTGCAGCTCGCGGAGAGGGACATATCTGATCAGAGAACACAGGGCAGAACAAGGGGGAGGAGGGGAGAATGGAGCACACCCTGGCCCAATACACCTTGAGGATGATGTTCCCAATCAGAGAAGCCAATCCACAGAGAAGACCACATGGGCAGCCCCACGATGAGAAACGTCCCTCAAAGACCCATAGCCTTAGAGGGGACAACACTGGACACACAATGTGGGAACTGCGCCCGAACTGATCCTGCCACTTCGATGCATGACACTAAGAGAGTGCAGCGGAAGAGTAAGAAAACGGAACATCAAAGTCCCCGGGGAATGCCAAAGGTGGACTTTGTGGTCAGGGTTCGGTGCCCCCACAGACTGGACTGGAAAACACTCCTAAAGTTCACCACACAGTCCTTGTACTTTTCTTTCTGGTTAGTGTTGTTTTCTTTTAGTGTCATTGGATTTGGGTTGGGTTTTGTTTTCATTTTTGTTTGTTTTTTTTTTCTTTTTGTTGCTTGGTTTAGCTCAGTCTTGTTTTGTGCATGTTATTACCTTTACAGGTCTGTCTAATTAAGAGAGGCTGGATGAACAATCTGGAGGAGTAAACATGTGACCGGCCCTTTCCATTGGGCATGGGAGTGAGCACGGTGGGGGGAAAGGAAGTGGTGTAAAGAAACCCAGAGACAAGGGTACAACAAGTGATGGAAAACGGTAGTGAGGGGGATGTAGGAGGCCTGGTAGGGCGTGATCAAAGGTAATGTAACCAAGAGGAATTACTGAAACCCAAAGGAAGACTGAGCATGTCAGTGGGCACAAGAGGAAAATCAAAGAGTATAGAAGAGTGAGCTGGGAAGCAAGGGCCAGTTATAGACGTCTAAATAAAGGCATGTACATATATTTACAAAGGGGCATGGGGAAATAGATCTATGTCCATATGTTTATAGATTTAGTATTAAGGTAGCAGATGGACATAGGGCCTCCGCTCAAGGACTCCCTCATTGCAATAACACTGTTCTATTAAATTGGCATTCTAAGATGCTCACCTTCCCTACACAATCACTGACCACAAAGCGGCTGCATAAGCAAATGTGGTGAAGAAAGCCGATGGTGTCCAGCTACCTAAAGATATAGCGTGTGGGGTCTTAAAGGCCTGAGGGTAAAGAAACAGCCATCTGGCTCTGAAGCAACAGAGCCCACATGGAGAAAGCATACCAGCCTGTGTGATCACAAAGTTTTAAAGGGATAAGGCAACAGGCATCATGAGAACAAAAAAATCTTATCATGGAGAATGAGAGGGGACTGCCGGGTATAGACCCAAAACCTATTTGCAGTGCACTGGACATCCCCTTACAGAAGGATCTCAGAGTGGAGATTAAAGAATACAGGGTATGAGACAGCAAAGATGAAACACAACTTTCCTCTAGTTCTTAATGCTTTCTCTTGCCCCACTATCATGATCCCAGTTCTACCATACTAATCTGGCCAAACTAGAGAAGGTATTCTAGTACCGATAGGAATTTCAAACACGGGGAATCCAGAGTGGATGGGCCCTTTACCAGTGTTATGAGTGGAGATACTGGGAGGGTGGAGGAAGGGCAGGATGGAAAGTGGGAACCGATTACAAGGATCTTCATTGACCTCAAAAGAAAGGTGGGTGAAAATATGACAAAAGAATTAGTACATTTCCAAGGATTGATGAGGGATGGGTGGCGGGCATTGAGGGGGGAAAAATGAGGAGCTGAGGCCAGGGGCTTGGGTGGAGAGTGGATATTTTGTGAATAAGGAGGGCAATTAATGTACAGATGGGCTTCAAACAGATGATGTATTTATGGATTGTGGTTAGTGTTGTAGGAGCCACTAATGAAAAGATCATAAAAGAAGCAAAAATAATCTTGGCAGAGGGCTCATGCAAGGATGATCTCAGGCTGGATTAGACCAGTCAAAACAGCTACTGGAGTCGCCTCACCCTGTGTCTATTACTGAGTCAGCCATGATGCTTAGGACCCACAGCCCCAGCAGCTGGCCAGAGAGGGAGGTGAATCTCTGAGGCCATTCCACAGGGGGAATGGTCCTCTGTCCTGCAGGGCCCACCCTCCTTTGTAAGCATGCTGCCTGGGGCAAGGCTTTCATGGAGTCCACACCATGGGAGCTCTACTACTCATGGGGAATTGGCAGGAAGCCTCTGCTCATGCGCACACACCACCAACTAGCTGGAGGATCTCCGTGAACAAAGAAAGCCTGAGGCAGACAACAAGCCCACTAACTGATGCTGTAAGAGCTACAATCAGCATCCAGAAACCTGCAACTGGGAGTAAGGGGCAGCATACCTTGGTCCCAGCCCCTCCCACTCTAATCTACAAGGAGTGACATTGCAAAGCAGAGGGTTTTCATAAAGCACTTCCAGGACTGTGGAATGAGCAGCCTCGTTTGTGGACATGGATACTCTGTGATCCAGACGTACTACCTCCTCCCTTACAGTCAGCTGAGACAAAAACCCTTGCAAGCAGAAAGCCATGCATCTGAACAGTATCCACCAGCCACTCATGTGCAGCACAGCTGCCTCCAAAGAGCCTTCCTGAGTGAGAGAGAAATCATGCAGAAGCCTGGTCTGCACCCAAGAGAGTTTTATGAGCGTTAGGGAGGCGTGGTGGGCAAGTCTGGCCGACCCCAGTGGCTGAATTGAATTTACATGGCCTAGATTGGTCAATCCAGGTACAGGAACCACCCAGGTGACCTCCCTTTCATGGCCAAAAATCTGGACCTCTGAGCATGCACAGGGTGCCTCTCCTAACTGGGCTCTTATCTTGGCCCTATGGGCATGCATAACGGATGCCCCAGTCCCTAGCATAGCTGCCAAACATTTGCCCCCCTGAAGAGATATGGACCCAAATCTTTGGGGTACTGGGCGACGACATCTCTAGCTGCTTCCTGGTGGCAAAAGGGGCGAGGTTGGGCTTTGGGTCCATACCCTTCCTACACTGCTGGGAGGGGTTGTCCATTGAGGGCAACTTTATCCAGGATGGATAAGGTTGAGGTGGTCCAGGAGATGGTAGTCGTGGACCTGGCACACTTGGTTCAGAAGCTTTAATCACCCGATAACTTCTGAGAAAAACAAACGGTCTAAAAGGTGAACAGTTTGACTACGACAAGGCTAAGCTTGTGAGGTGGCAGTGGCCTTGAAATTAGGTGAGTGTCACAGGAAACAAAAATAATCTTAGGATTACCAGACATGTGTGTTTGTTCATTGGAAGTACAGGAAGAGGGATAAAAGCATTCACACTTTCCCCTAGGAGGGCACAGGTTTGGGCACTACTAGGTGCAGTCGGATCACTGATTCATTTATGATGCTAAGGTCTTGGACCCGCTGATAAGACCCATCCTTCTTTTTAACCCTATAACGCTTCAATTTTAATTTTGGGAAAAAATTTTCTTTTTGTTGTGGACTTTCATAGTTATAAATATATATATATATGTATTAATATATACATTTTTTAATGTTATGAAAACATCATGCTTCGCGTTATAGAGTTAAATGGAAATAATGGGCTAGTGCAGGACGAGTCAAATGTGACCAAAATAGAGTAACTGCCTAAGCCATTTTGAATTTTCTTGGGTTCAATTGGAGTAAAGGCTTGTAAATTACCCGGGGTCCAAATTCCCATGGTGCCTCCTACAACGGGTAGAATGTTCAGGGATGTTTCAGGGCTGGGAGATTAATAACCCCTAAGTCCAGGATACCTTAGGGCAGGGGTCCTTAAACTGTTTACCCAGGGGGCCAGTTCACTATCCCTCAGGCCTTTTGAAGGAAAGACTATAGTTTAAAAAAACAAATATTACGAACAAATTCATGTGCACACTGCACATCTTGATTTGAAGTTCAAAAAAAAAATAAATGGGGCACATACACCCGGCAGAAAGGATCAACGTCCTCGGCTGTCTGCATGTGGCCCACAGGTTGTAGTTTGAGGACCCCTGCTCTCGGCATTCACCAAGAGGATGTGGTTTCAACCCAAAAGCTTGGAGACTCTACAATTTGTTTAAAAGTGATGGGGCAGAAGGAGTCCCTGATTGACCCACGCAAGACTAGTTTTCCCACCCCCTCTTACTAAGAGTTCATAGTTATGGTTAAAGGGAACCAGGATATCCCGATCTGATCCCGTTACTTCAAGTTTTGGCTGACATTGCCACTAAGAAGCCTGCAAATATAAAAGACTTACTCCCTCCCGCAAAGAAAGGGCCCTTGTTTCCAAGGTTTCAGGAAACATGGAAGGACCGGAAAAACAAACGGTCCAAGTTCCCAAAACCACATAGGTGGAGGCCATCCCTCCCCATCACCCTCCCCCACCCCTCCCCTCCACTCCCCTCCCCATCACTCTCCCCTAATCGGCTTTATCCCATTTTGCAGGAGAACTCTGGGAGTGGGAGAGCTGGCTTCAAACCCTTTCTTTCAACCCCCGCCCTATAAGGTTTCTAGGGTCCAGAAATAGACAACTTCTAACAGGCCCTTATTGAGTCACTCCCTCCCCCACCGACCCCCCAAACTCACCCCCACCCCTAACAAGCAGCCCCCCACACACACTAGTACTGGTATGACTTCCATACTCATCAGCCCACCTGGAATGCTTGCCAACAACTTCTCCAGGTGCTGTTCACAATGGAGGAGGGTAGCCCTTCCAGACAGAGGCCCAGTAAGCAGTCAGTGAACCTGATGGTCAGCGAGTGGGCACTCCCCACTTGAGAGAAACTCTTTTGGCCACTACACCAACAATGTGGGATCTCAATTCCTAGCAAGGCCCAGAGGACTTTACCAGGTATCAACCATTGCTCTTACATGACCCTCTGCAGAAGAGCTAGGAAACCTATGAATTTATCTAAGGTCAGTGAGAATTTTCAGGTTCCTATAAGAGAATATCCGCCTGCCTTTCTAGAGTGGCTGAGGGAAGCCTACGGGCTTTATACCCCTAACGGCCCGGAGGCACTGAAAACAGGAGGGCAATAAGTATTGCCTTTATTACTCAGTCAGTCTGCCTCAGACATGACAAAGAAGTGGGAAGGGTTTGAAGGGAAAAATCTTAGCGATTTGGTAGAAGTGGCTCATTGAGTGTATAACAACAGAGATGACCCTAGCACGACAGAGACAAAGAAGCTAGCTAAAATAATCGTAATTGCCATGAGATACCCCAGAGACTCAGGAAAAGGAGAGCATGGCCCACTCACGGAGAGACTAACCTGTGGGCACCGCCAAGCCATGGAGAAGGACCAATGTGCCTACTGCAGGAAAGAAGGACACTGGAAAAATCAGTGCCTTGAAAACCCCAGGAGAGGTGCACGACCCTCCACTAGAGTGGATGGGCCTCATCTGCACGTAGAAAGACCCAAGCAAGAGACAATAATGCTTGAAGAAGCTCAATGAAGGGGTCAGGGCTCTGTTTCACTTCGCCGCCAAAAGCCCAGGCTAACTCTCCAAGTAGGAGGCCAGGCAGTAAATTTCTTGGTGGACACAGGGGCCACCTTGTCAGGTTCAGAAAGGAATATGGGCACATTTTCAAGAAGAAAGATGTGAATTACTGTGAGCCTATGATTCCGTCCACAGATAACTCACACCAGAAGGTTTGCATGGAGGGTAGGTGGGTTTCCCAAGACAACAAAATAACAAATATCTATCAGCCCTTTGGCCCAGTTAGCCACCTGGTTATGATATCACTGGCTTCTGGCTCAGCTGCTGAGCCAGTGAAGCAGTTATAGCAGGAGAAGACTAGGTGGCCGGTGGCCATCAACGGAAGGACCAAATCTCCACAGTGGGCTTCCTGTTTCAATATGGAGCCACGTATGTTACCTGCTGGACACCATCTCTATCCTGAGCTCATAATTGCCATCGCAGGTCTAGAATGCGGCGCGCAGGTACACACTATATGAAACAGTCTCTGATTAACCCCTCTCGATAACTTGCTGACATGGGAGTCTGGATAATCCTGTACATTTACTTTGCAGATTAGAAAACTCACTCAAAAACACACGGGAGTTGACCCAGAGACACACAACTGGTTAACAACAAAGTCATATTCACAACCAGCGTCTGGACCAAGAGCACGGTGCCCCACAGAACTGTGCCCATCGAGCAGTCAATATCTCCTGGACTCTCAAAAGATCTGAGCTGATACCCACCCCCCCACCCCCACATCCTTGCAGCCCCAAAAGGTTGTATTTCACAGGATGGCACCGGATCTGCAGCTCGCGGAGAGGGACATATCTGATCAGAGAACACAGGGCAGAACAAGGGGGAGGAGGGGAGAATGGAGCACACCCTGGCCCAATACACCTTGAGGATGATGTTCCCAATCAGAGAAGCCAATCCACAGAGAAGACCACATGGGCAGCCCCACGATGAGAAACGTCCCTCAAAGACCCATAGCCTTAGAGGGGACAACACTGGACACACAGTGTGGGAACTGCGCCCGAACTGATCCTGCCACTTCGATGCATGACACTAAGAGAGTGCAGCGGAAGAGTAAGAAAACGGAACATCAAAGTCCCCGGGGAATGCCAAAGGTGGACTTTGTGGTCAGGGTTCGGTGCCCCCACAGACTGGACTGGAAAACACTCCTAAAGTTCACCACACAGTCCTTGTACTTTTCTTTCTGGTTAGTGTTGTTTTCTTTTAGTGTCATTGGATTTGGGTTGGGTTTTGTTTTCATTTTTGTTTGTTTTTTTTCTTTTTGCTGCTTGGTTTAGCTCAGTCTTGTTTTGTGCATGTTATTACCTTTACAGGTCTGTCTAATTAAGAGAGGCTGGATGAACAATCTGGAGGAGTAAACATGTGACCGGCCCTTTCCATTGGGCATGGGAGTGAGCACGGTGGGGGGAAAGGAAGTGGTGTAAAGAAACCCAGAGACAAGGGTACAACAAGTGATGGAAAACGGTAGTGAGGGGGATGTAGGAGGCCTGGTAGGGCGTGATCAAAGGTAATGTAACCAAGAGGAATTACTGAAACCCAAAGGAAGACTGAGCATGTCAGTGGGCACAAGAGGAAAATCAAAGAGTATAGAAGAGTGAGCTGGGAAGCAAGGGCCAGTTATAGACGTCTAAATAAAGGCATGTACATATATTTACAAAGGGGCATGGGGAAATAGATCTATGTCCATATGTTTATAGATTTAGTATTAAGGTAGCAGATGGACATAGGGCCTCCGCTCAAGGACTCCCTCATTGCAATAACACTGTTCTATTAAATTGGCATTCTAAGATGCTCACCTTCCCTACACAATCACTGACCACAAAGCGGCTGCATAAGCAAATGTGGTGAAGAAAGCCGATGGTGTCCAGCTACCTAAAGATATAGCGTGTGGGGTCTTAAAGGCCTGAGGGTAAAGAAACAGCCATCTGGCTCTGAAGCAACAGAGCCCACATGGAGAAAGCATACCAGCCTGTGTGATCACAAAGTTTTAAAGGGATAAGGCAACAGGCATCATGAGAACAAAAAAATCTTATCATGGAGAATGAGAGGGGACTGCCGGGTATAGACCCAAAACCTATTTGCAGTGCACTGGACATCCCCTTACAGAAGGATCTCAGAGTGGAGATTAAAGAATACAGGGTATGAGACAGCAAAGATGAAACACAACTTTCCTCTAGTTCTTAATGCTTTCTCTTGCCCCACTATCATGATCCCAGTTCTACCATACTAATCTGGCCAAACTAGAGAAGGTATTCTAGTACCGATAGGAATTTCAAACACGGGGGATCCAGAGTGGATGGGCCCTTTACCAGTGTTATGAGTGGAGATACTGGGAGGGTGGTGGAAGGGCAGGATGGAAAGTGGGAACCGATTACAAGGATCTTCATTGACCTCAAAAGAAAGGTGGGTGAAAATATGACAAAAGAATTAGTACATTTCCAAGGATTGATGAGGGATGGGTGGCGGGCATTGAGGGGGAGAAAATGAGGAGCTGAGGACAGGGGCTTGGGTGGAGAGTGGATATTTTGTGAATAAGGAGGGCAATTAATGTACAGATGGGCTTCAAACAGATGATGTATTTATGGATTGTGGTTAGTGTTGTAGGAGCCACTAATGAAAAGATCATAAAAGAAACAAAAATAATCTTGGCAGAGGGCTCATGCAAGGATGATCTCAGGCTGGATTAGACCAGTCAAAACAGCTACTGGAGTCGCCTCACCCTGTGTCTATTATTGAGTCAGCCATGATGCTTAGGACCCACAGCCCCAGCAGCTGGCCAGAGAGGGAGGTGGATCTCTGAGGCCATTCCACAGGGGGAATGGTCCTCTGTCTTGCAGGGCCCACCCTCCTTTGTAAGCATGCTGCCTGGGGCAAGGCTTTCATGGAGTCCACACCATGGGAGCTCTACTACTCATGGGGGATTGGCAGGAAGCCTCTGCTCATGCGCACACACCACCAACTAGCTGGAGGATCTCCGTGAACAAAGCCTGAGGCAGACAACAAGCCCACTAACTGATGCTGTAAGAGATACAATCAGCATCCAGAAATCTGCAACTGGGAGTAAGAGGCAGCATACCTTGGTCCCAGCCCCTCCCACTCTAATCTACAAGGAGTGACATTGCAAAGCAGAGGGTTTTCATAAAGCACTTCCAGGACTGTGGAATGAGCAGCCTCGTTTGTGGACATGGATACTCTGTGATCCAGACGTACTACCTCCTCCCTTACAGTCAGCTGAGACAAAAACCCTTGCAAGCAGAAAGCCATGCATCTGAACAGTATCCACCAGCCACTCATGTGCAGCACAGTTGCCTCCAAAGAGCCTTCCTGAGTGAGAGAGAAATCATGCAGAAGCCTGGTCTGCACTCAAGAGAGTTTTATGAGCGTTAGGGAGGCGTGGTGGGCAAGTCTGGCCGACCCCAGTGGCTGAATTGAATTTACATGGCCTAGATTGGTCAATCCAGGTACAGGAACCACCCAGGTGACCTCCCCTTCATGGCCAGAAATCTGGACCTCTGAGCATGCACAGGGTGCCTCTCCTAACTGGGCTCTTATCTTGGCCCTATGGGCATGCATAACGGATGCCCCAGTCCCTAGCATAGCTGCCAAACATTTGCCCCCCTGAAGAGATATGGACCCAAATCTTTGGGGTACTGGGCGACGACATCTCTAGCTGCTTCCTGGTGGCAAAAGGGGCGAGGTTGGGCTTTGGGTCCATACCCTTCCTACACTGCTGGGAGGGGTTGTCCATTGAGGGCAACTTTATCCAGGATGGATAAGGTTGAGGTGGTCCAGGAGATGGTAGTCGTGGACCTGGCACACTTGGTTCAGAAGCTTTAATCACCCGATAACTTCTGAGAAAAACAAACGGTCTAAAAGGTGAACAGTTTGACTACGACAAGGCTAAGCTTGTGAGGTGGCAGTGGCCTTGAAATTAGGTGAGTGTCACAGGAAACAAAAATAATCTTAGGATTACCAGACATGTGTGTTTGTTCATTGGAAGTACAGGAAGAGGGATAAAAGCATTCACACTTTCCCCTAGGAGGGCACAGGTTTGGGCACTACTAGGTGCAGTCGGATCACTGATTCATTTATGATGCTAAGGTCTTGGACCCGCTGATAAGACCCATCCTTCTTTTTAACCCTGTAACGCTTCAATTTTAATTTTGGGAAAAAATTTTCTTTTTGTTGTGGACATTCATAGTTATAAATATATATATATGTATTAATATATACATTTTTTAATGTTATGAAAACATCATGCTTCGCGTTATAGAGTTAAATGGAAATAATGGGCTAGTGCAGGACGAGTCAAATGTGACCAAAATAGAGTAACTGCCTAAGCCATTTTGAATTTTCTTGGGTTCAATTGGAGTAAAGGCTTGTAAATTACCCGGGGTCCAAATTCCCATGGTGCCTCCTACAACGGGTAGAATGTTCAGGGATGTTTCAGGGCTGGGAGATTAATAACCCCTAAGTCCAGGATACCTTAGGGCAGGGGTCCTTAAACTGTTTACCCAGGGGGCCAGTTCACTATCCCTCAGGCCTTTTGAAGGAAAGACTATAGTTTAAAAAATCAAATATTACGAACAAATTCATGTGCACACTGCACATCTTAATTTGAAGTTCAAAAAAAAAAATAAATGGGGCACATACACCCGGCAGAAAGGATCAACGTCCTTGGCTGTCTGCATGTGGCCCACAGGTTGTAGTTTGAGGACCCCTGCTCTCGGCATTCACCAAGAGGATGTGGTTTCAACCCAAAAGCTTGGAGACTCTACAATTTGTTTAAAAGTGATGGGGCAGAAGGAGTCCCTGATTGACCCACGCAAGACTAGTTTTCCCATCCCCTATTACTAAGAGTTCATAGTTATGGTTAAAGGGAACCAGGATATCCCGATCTGATCCCGTTACTTCAAGTGTGGGCTGACATTGCCACTAAGAAGCCTGCAAATATAAAAGACTTACTCCCTCCCGCAAAGAAAGGGCCCTTGTTTCCAAGGTTTCAGGAAACATGGAAGGACCGGAAAAACAAACGGTCCAAGTTCCCAAAACCACATAGGTGGAGGCCATCCCTCCCCATCACCCTCCCCCACCCCTCCCCTCCCTCACCCCTCCCCTCCCCCATCACTCCCCCACCCCTCCCCTCCCCTGCCCTCCCCATCACTCTCCCCTAATCGGCTTTATCCCATTTTGCAGGAGAACTCTGGGAGTGGGAGAGCTGGCTTCAAACCCTTTCTTTCAACCCCCGCCCTATAAGGTTTCTAGGGTCCAGAAATAGAAAACTTCTAACAGGCCCTTATTGAGTCACTCCCTCCCCCACCGGCCCCCCAATCTCACCCCCACCCTTAACAAGCAGCCCCCCCCACACACTAGTACTGGTATGACTTCCATACTCATCAGCCCACCTGGAATGCTTGCCAACAACTTCTCCAGGTGCTGTTCACAACGGAGGAGGGCAGCCCTTCCAGACAGAGGCCCAGTAAGCAGTCAGTGAACCTGATGGTCAGCGAGCGGGCACTCCCCACTGGAGAGAAACTCTTTTGGCCACTACACCAACAATGTGGGATCTCAATTCCTAGCAAGGCCCAGAGGGCTTTACCAGGTATCACCCGTTGCTCTTACATGACCCTCTGCGGAAGAGCTAGGAAACCTATAAATTTATCTAAGGTCAGTGAGAATTTTCAGGCTAAGAGAATGTCCGCCTGCCTTTCTAGAGTGGCTGATGGAAGCCTACAGGCTTTATACCCCTAACAGCCCGGAGGCCCCGAGAACAGGAGGGCAATAAATATTGCCTTTATGACTCAGCCAGTCTGCCTCAGACCTGAAAAAGAAGTGGGAAGGGTTCAAGGGAAAAATCTTAGTGATTTGATACAAGTGGTTCATTGAGTATATAACAACCGAGATGACCCTAGCACGACAGAGACAAAGAAACTAGCTAAAATACTAGGAATTGCCATGAGAGACCCCAGAGACTCAGGAAAAGGAGAGCATGGCCCACTCACGGAGAGACTAACCTGTGGGCACTGCCAAGCCATGGGGAAGGATCAATGTGCCTACTGCAGGAAAGAAGGACACTGGAAAAATCAGTGCCTTGAAAACCCCAGGAGAGGTCCACGACCCTCCACAAGAGTGGACGGGCCTCATCTGCAACGAGAAAGACCCAAGCAAGAGACAATAAGGCTTGAAGAGCTGCATGAAGGGGTCAGGGCTCTGTTTCACTTCGCCGCCAAAACCCAGGCTAACACTCCATATAGGCCAGGCAGTAAATTTCTTGGTGGACACAGGGGCCACCTTCTCAGGTTCAGAAAGGAATACGGGCACATTTACAAAAAGAAAGATGTGTATTACTGTGAGCCTATGATTCCTTCCACAGATAACTCACACAAGAAGGTTTGCATGGAGGTTAGGTGGGCTTCCCAAGACAACAAGATAACAAATATCTATCTGCCCTTTCTCCCAGTTAGCCACCAGGTTATGATGGCACTGGCTCCTGGCTCAGCTGCTGAGTCAGTGAAGCAGTTATAGCAGGAGAAGACTAGGTGGCCGGTGGCCATCAACGGAAGGACCAAATCTCCACAGTGGGCTTCCTGTTTCAATATGGAGCCACGTCTGTCACCTACTGGACACCATCTCTATTCTGAGCTCATAATTGCCACCCCAGGTCTCAAATGCAGCGCGCAGATACACACTATATGAAACAGTCTCTGATTAACCCCTCTCAATAACTTGCTGACATGGGCTTCTGGATAATCCAGTACATTTACTTTCCAGATGAGAAAACTCACTCAAAAACACACAGGAGTTGACCCAGAGACAAAAACTGGTTAACAACAAAGTCATATTCACAACCAGCGTCTGGACCAAGAGCACGGTGCCCCACAGAACTGTGCCCATCGAGAAGTCAATATCTCCTGGACTCTCAAAAGATCTGAGCTGATGCCCCCCCTCCCACCTCCTTGCAGCCCCCAAAGATTGTATTTCACAGGATGGCACCGGAGCTGCAGCTCGCGGAGAGGGACATATCTGATCAGAGAACACAGAGCAGAACAAGGGGGAGGAGGGGAGAATGGAGCACATCCTGGCCCACTATACCTTGAGGATGATGTTCCCAATCAGAGAAGCCAGTCCACAGGAAAGACCACATGGGCAGCCCCACGATGAGAAACGTCCCTCAAAGACCCATTGCCCTAGAGGGGATAACACTGGAGACACAGTGTGGGAACTGCGCCCGAACTGATCTTGCTACATCGAGGCATGACACTAAGGGAGTGCAGCGGAAGAGCTAGAAAACGGAGCATCAAAGTTCCCGGGGAATGCCAAAGGTGGACTTTGTGGTCAGGGCTCGGTGCCCCAACAGACTGGACTGGAAAACACTCCTAAAATTCACCACACAGTCCTTGTACTAACTATGAGCTTTTCTTTCTTGGTTAGTTTTGTTTTCTTTTAGTGTCATTGGATTTTTGTTGTCTTGCTTTTTTTGGGTTGCTTGTCTTGGTTTTGTGCATGTTATTACCTTTTCTGGTCTGTCTAAATTAGATAGGCTGGATGTCCAATCTGAAGGACAAAACCCAGGACCAACACTTCTGGGGTGTGGGGCATGGGAAAGAGGGAGGTGGGCGTAAAGGAAGCGGTGTTAAGAAACCCAGAAACAAGAGAACAGGAAGTCATGCATATCCGTGGTGAGGTAGATGTAGGAGGCCTGGTAGGGTGGGATCAAGGGTAATGGAACCAAGAAGAATTACTGAAACCCAAAGGAAGACTGAGCATAGCAGTGGGCACAAGAGGAAAATGAAAGGCAAATAGAAGAGCAAGCGAGGAAGCAAGGGCCTGTTATAGAGGTCTTTAAAAAAGTATGTCCATATGTAAATATATTCATATATGAGCATGGGGAAATAGACCTACGTCCATATATTTATAGGTTTCGTATTAAGGTAGCAGATGGACTCTGGGCCTCCACTCAAATACTCCCTCATTGCAAGAATACTTTGTTCTATTAAACTGGCATTCTATGGTGCTCACCTTCCCCACAGGTACACTGAAGACAAAGCTGATGGTGCCCAGCTGTCAAAAGATATAGCGTCTGAGGTCTTAAAAGCTTGAATGTAAACAAGCGGCCACCTAGCTCAGAAGCAACAAAGCCCACATGGAATAATCACACCAGCCTATGAGATCACGAGGTTTCGAAGGGATCAGGTGTCAGGCATCATTAGAACAAAAACATCTTATTGGGAATGAGAAGAGTGCTTGGTAGAGACCCAAAGCCCATTTCCAGACCACTGGACAATACCTTACAGAAGGGTCTCAGAGAGGAGATGAGCCAAGACTAGGTACGAGATAGCAATGATGAAACACAACTTTCCTCCAGTTGCTAAATGCTTTCTCTCCCCCCATTATCATGACCCCAATTCTACCTTACAAATCTGGCTAGACCAGAGAATGTACACTGGTACAGATAGCAACTGGAAACACAGGGAATCCAGGGTGGATGAGTCCTTTAGGACCAGTATTATGAGTGAAGACACTGAGAGGGTAAGCGGGAGGGCAGTTTGGAAACGGGGAACTGATTACAAGGATGTACATTTTACTTCAACAGAAAAGTGGGTGAAGGGGGATATCAGACAGTGCAAGATATGACAAAAATTAGTAAATTACCAAGGATTGATGAGCGAGGGGTAGCGCACATGTGGGGTGGGGATGGGAATGAGGAGCTGAGGCCATGGGCTTGGGTGGAGAGTGGATATTTTGAGAATGAGGGAAATGAATGTACAAATGTGCTTTACACAACTGATGTATGCATAGAATGTGTTTAGTGTTGTATGAGCCCCTAATAAAACGTTAAAAAAAAAAGATCTGGGCAGAGGACTCATTCAAGGATCATCTCAGGCTGGATTAGACCCTTCTAAGTAGAAAGTCCTGCATCTGAACAGTATCCACCAGCCATTCATGTCCAGTTCTGCTGCCTCCAAAGAGCCTTCCTGGGTTTGTCAGATCTCTCTGGGGACAGACAGACCTCGGTCCTCTGCTCTGTGTGAGAAAGAATGCATGTAGAAGCCTGATTGTCATCCAAGTGGGTTTTATGAGCATTAGGGAGGCATGGTGGGCAACCCTGGTCAACCCCAGCAGCTGAATTTAATTTACATGGCATTGGTGGGTCAATCAAGTTGCAGCACTCACCCAGGTGTACCTCCTCTTCCTGGCCGGAAACCTGAACCTCTGAGCACGCACAGTGTGCCACTCCTTCTTGGGCTGCTACCTTGGCCCTCTGGGCATGCATAATGGACACCCCAGTCCCTAGGATAGCTACCTAACATTTGCCCCCTGAAGAGGTATGGACCCAAATCTTTGGGGTACTGGGCGACGACATCTCTAAGTACTTCCTGCTGCAAAAGGGGCAAATGGGGCTCAGAAGGGATTGTCCACTCAGGTCCCAGGATGGATAAAGTTGAGGTTGTTCAGGAAATCGTGGTCCTGCAGCTGGCACACTTGGTTTGGAGGCCTTGGTAACCTGAGAACTTCTGGAAAAACAAACAAAAAGACAAAAGGTTGAAGAGTTTAAGTGAGACAAGACTAAGATTCGGAGGAGGTAGTTCCCTTCAAGTTAGGTGAGTGTCACAAAAAATAAGTATACTTAGGATTATCAGGCATGTGTTTGTTCACTCTAAGTACAGGAACGGGGATTAAAGCATTCACAATTTCCCTAGGAGGGCACAGGGTTTGGGCACTACTAGGTGCAGTGGGATCACTGCTTCATTTATGATCCTAAGGTTTACACCTGCTGATAAGACCCATCCTTTTTTAACCGTATAATGGCTCAATTTTCAATTTGGGGGAAATGTTTTTGTTTTTATTCTTTATTTTCAAAGTTATCTATCTATTTATCTGTCTGTTTATCTATCTATCTATTAATATATACATTTCTTTATATGTTATGGAAATATGCTCAGCGTTATAGAGTTAAATGGTAATATTGGGGTACTACAGGGGGAGTCAACAGTAATCAAAAGTAGAGTAACTGCCTAAGTCATTTTTAATTTTCTTGGCTTCAATTTGAATAAAAGGCTGGTAAATTACCCAGGGACCAAATTTCCCTGGTGCCTCTACTATGGGTAGAATGATCAGGGGTGTGTCAGGGCTGCGAGAATAGTAACCCCTAAGTCCAGGATCCCTTAGGGCAGGGGTCCTCAAACTGTTTACCTAGGGGGCCAGTTCTGTCCCTCAGATCATTGGAGGGTCAGACTATAGTTTTTTAAAAACCTATGAACAAGTTCCTATGCACACTGCACGAGCCGGCTGCTAAGCAGGACAGGCAGAGGCAGCAAAAACACCCTGAGGGTGGAATAAATGTCGTCAGGCCACATGTGCCCCACGGGCCACAGTTTGAGGACGCCTGCCTTAGGGGTTCCTGTGTGCACTGGGGATGAAGGTCTCTACTGCTCCTCAAAAGGAGAAATGCTCTAACTTCTGGCATCTCCACCCATTTCCCATCACTCTACAGAACTGTTCCAGGTGAATCAGGGTTGGAAGGAAAAGTGTGCCATTCTCTGGCCACCATTCTCCTTTCTCAAATAAAGTTGCATAGTGTATCAGCTTTTGTTTGTCTAGCCTCTGTGTCAACTCTATCCCAATTGGACAGGATTCATGCAAGGGGGCAATTCCTGAGTATGAAGCTGCTAAGTCCCATCTGGAAAGCACAAAACAAGGCTATTTAGAGCTTGCTGCCTCAAGGTCAATAACCCCGCTTCAGAGCAGACCCCTGGTGTGCTATTAAACTGATGCCTCTGACAGGTGCCCCCACCATAGACAAAGGGTCAAAGAGCAGTCACTGTGGGCGACTTTAGGTCCAACCATTTTCTAGACAATAAGCTAGGAGGACCACTGCTTGGGATGGCCCCACAGCCTTCCAAGATGCCTGCTGGCAGGAGCAGACTCTCAAATCTCTGAAGGGAAGGGGCATCTGGCAGCTCAGGGAACCTTTAGGAAAATTGGAATTTCTGGCTGGAACATCATGGCAGCTGAGCTATATTAAGAGCTGTCCCCAAAAGTGCGTGAAGAAACACCACTGAAAGCCTAAAAGTAAGGGTTACCCAGGCTAGGCTTCCGAAGGCCTTTGTCTTAAGACTGAGCAACGGAAAACCAGCCAGTAACAAGGAACAAACCTACACTGGTAGAACACTAACCCTAGAACACCTGAAGTTTTCAATGCAGGAAATAATATTTTTTTGTTTTTATTCTTTACTTTCATTGTTATCAATATATATGACAAACAAAGTATATTTTAAAAGTACAAATTTTCAAAAATATAACCAAATTGTCATATTTATAATATATAATTTTGGTGCCAGATACATTTTAATTAAATGTTACAAAAAAGTCCTGCTCAGTGTTATAGGGCTCAAGCAGCTTGTTTTAAAAACCAGGAGAAAGGCAAAGGGAACGGAGGGTAAAAGGGAAACATTTGGCTGCCGGGACAAGGCAGGGCTATCTCCCAGGCCTAAATCAACCAGCTCCCGAGGCAGTGCCCTTCCACGTGTTTGGACTGGTGGGCACCATTTTGGCCAGGGTCATAGGCCCTGTTTCCCCATGGCGGCTATGTAGGTTCTCTGGGAAAACCATAAAGAGCCTTGATAATGGTGAAGCCATTCTGAACTGACAGAAGCCACCATGAAAGGTAAATAAAGTAGCTATGAACTGTCAATGAACTAGCTGATATTGGGGTGGTAGGCCGTGCAGACGTAGCCCAAGGGAATGTCCCAAAGGAAATGGATGTTCAGAAGGCTTTTGAGAACAAGAGCAGTTTTTGTTCAACTAAGAATGGCTAACCGCAACACCCCACTTCTCTACTCTGCCTGCTTGCACACCTGCACATTGCACAAGTATAAAAACCTTTGGAAAATTCAACTGGGGGCTGCTCAGTCTCCTCTCAAAAGGGCTGACAGACCCTGTGCAGAAAATAAAACTTTTTCTGTTGAACTTGCCGGTGGTCGGAGATGCTTTCTTTCTGGGAATGGACAGTAGCTACAACATTTCGAGGTGCACCGAGATCCGAGTGCCACTGTCTGAGCCTGCTTAGAAAGGGGAACCAGGACATCCTGATCTGATCCCTTAAATTCATGTGTGGATTGACATTGCCACTAAGAAGCCAACATATATAAAAGACTTACTTCCTCCCCCAACATAAAGAGTTCTTGTTTCCAAGATTTCAGTAAACATGGCAGGACCGGAAAAACAACCTGTCCAAGTTCCTAAAACCACCAAGGTGGAGGCTGTCCCTGTCCCTCCCCCCTCCCTTCCCCCTTTCCCTACCTGTCTGATTTATCCCATTTTGCAAGAGGACTCTGGGAGCAGGAGAGCTGGCTTCCGACCCTTGGTGCCGCTGCCACCCTATCAGGTTCCCAAGGGGCCGGAGAGAGGAATACTCACAGCCTCTTTTTGAGCCCCCCCCACCCCACAACAAATACACTAGGGCAGGCATGTCTTAACAACCCCCAGAGAAAGATCACTCAGCAGCAGCCATTCTCCCCTTAAGGCAAGCAGCCCCCAAACCTGGGAAGACTCCCGAATCCCTTTTTCAGTATATGTTCCCTTTTGTTCCAGGGGTTTGTATAATTGGAACCAACAAAACCCCTTTTTTCTGACAAACCATAAGGTCTGATTTCTTTGCTAGATATGGTTTTCCATACTCATCAGCCCACCTGAGGTGATTTCCTGCAACTTCTCCAGGTGCTGTTCATATCAGAGGAATGGGACCCCTTCCAGAGAGGCCCAGAAGGCAGTCAATGGACCTAATGGTCAGCCAGCGGGCACTCCCCACTTGAGAGAAATTTTTTTCCCCACTGCACAACCAATGTGGGATCCAAACTCCTAGCAAGGCCCAGAGGGCTTAAGCAGATATCACCAGTTGCTCTTGCAGGGCCTCCGCTTAACCACTAGGAAGCCTATAAATTTATCTAAGGTCAGTGAGAATTCTCAGGCTCCTACAAGAGAATGTCCGCCTGCCTTTTTAGAGTGGCTGATGGACGCCTACGGGCTTTATACCCCTATTGACCTGAAAGCCCCCTGAGAACAGGAGGGAAGTAAGTATTGCCTGTATTATTCAGTCAGTCTGCCTCAGACATGAAAAAGAAGTGGGAAGGGTTTGAAGGGAAAAATCCTAGTGATTTGGTAGAAGTGGCTCATTGAGTGTATAACAACAGAGACAAAGAAACTAGCTAAAATACTAGTAATTGCCATGAGAGACCCCAGAGGCTCAGGAAAAGGAGAGCATGGCCCACTCACGGAGAGACTAACCTGTGGGCACCACCAAGCCCCGAAGAAGGATCAATGTGCCTACTGCAGGAAAGAAGGACATTGGAAACATCAGTCCCTTGAAAACGCCAGGAGAGGTGCACGACCCTCCACTAGAGAGGACGGGCCTCATTCACACCTAGAAAGACCCAAGCAAGAGACAATAATGCTTGAAGAAGCTGAATGAAGGTGTCAGGGCTGTTTCACTTGGCCTCCAGGATCCCACGCTAACACTCCAAAAAGGGGGCCAGCCAGTAAATTTCTTGGTGGACACAGGGGCCACCTTCTTGGTTTTGGAAAAGACTACAGGTGCATTGTCAAAAGGAAAGATTTTAATTACAGGTGCCACATGGCAGACCCAAGCATACCCATGGACAACGGCCAGAATAACAGATTTAGCACAAGAGACAGTTCCACACTCCTTCCTGGTAATGCCTCAGGGCCCCTTTCCCCTAATAGGTCGGGATTTATTACGATAAATGGTGGCCATGATTACTTTCTCATCTGCTGCAACCACCTTAACCCTTGAACTTGAAAAGGCAAAGGTTTTGCTCACCGCTCCACTGCCAGAGGGATATGTGTTTTATCAAAGAGCAGAAGAAACCTCCTCAAAGGAACTTCTTGATAAATGGCTAAAAGATATTCCTTTTGTTTGGGCAGAGAACAACCTGCCAGACCTTGCTGAACATCAGGTGCCTGCGGTCGTACAACTTCTGAGCTCAGCCACACTGGTGAGTGTCAAGCAAAACCCTACTCCCTGGAAAGCACAGGTGGGTATTGCTGTTCACATATGCAGACTAAAGAGGACAGGCATTTTGGTGCCCTGCAAGTCCACATGGAACGCTCCCCTGCTGCCCATGCCGAAACCGGGAACTGAGGACTTCCAAATGGTGCAGGATCTCGGAGAGGTAAATGCGAGGGTAGAAACTGTCCACTCCACGGTACCAAACTCCGAGACCCTCCTGAGTACTATCCCATCAAACTGAATTTGTTATACTGTTTTGGACTTAAAGGATGCTTTGTTCTCCATACCCTTGTCCTCTGTACGTCAACCCAATGAAGACTTACAGGAATACAAGGAGGAACACCCCCAAACCCCCTTGCTCCAGTATGAAGATAACCTCCTCCTGGCCTCCGAAACCCTGGAGGAATGCCCAAGTGCTACCGAGGACCTGTTAATAGTCCTTGGCCAATTGGGGTCCAGGGAATCTGCAAGAGAGGCTCAACTGTGTGTCAATAAAGCTGTATACCTAGGCTACCAACTGGAGGAGGGAAAACAGACCTTGTCCCCCAGCCGCACTGAGGTGATCCTCAAAATCCCAGTCCCTGAGACTAAGAGGCAGGTGTGAGAGTTTCTAGGATTTGTGGGGTACTGTCCATTGTGGAATTTGGGATTTGAGGGATTAGCCAAACTCCTATATGCAAGTACTGGGGAAAGGAAAAAACTTCAATGGACTGAAGTAGAACAGCAAGCGTTTGAATCCTTAAAAACGTCGTTCATATGGGCACCCTCTCTTCCCCTTCCAGACATAGAAAATCCCTTCCAATTGTCTATGAGGCCAGGGGCACAGCAAAAGGAATGCTAACTCAGAACTTGCAGCCATGAAAGAGACCTGTGGCCGATCTTTCAATCACACTAGACTCTGTAACTGCAGGATGGCCGAGCTGCATGCGAGCTGAGGCTGCCACGGCCATCCTAGTTATAGAAGCTAGGAAGCTTACACTGGGGCAGGATATTGCTGGGGTAGGGGGACCTATGGTTGAGCCCCTCCTAACAAGTCCCCTGGACCGGTGGATCTCGAATGCCAGGATTATACCACAAATCCCCAAGGTAATGGCCATGACCATGCCATCCCAAGTGTTACTGCCACAACCTACATACTCGGAAAATGATCTAAAGGTAAGCCAAGAGCTGGGCTGCCAAAGAAACTCGGAGCATCCAGGTGGCTGCTCCATCCTGATGGAAGAAGATTCATGCCAGAAGCTCTGGGAGAGATCTGATTCAAGGACTACATGAAGGTATGCACTCAGGATCCTCTAAATGGTCTCAGTTGCTCCTCAGGTACTTTTACATACCCAGGCTTGGACACTGGGTGGCAGATGACACCACTGTTGCTTGCACTGTGCTCGCTCGGGGAAACATCCCTAGAAAAGAAAAGGAGCAACCCCAACCACAAGCTCGAGGTAGTACTCCTGGAGAATTCTGGGAGGTGGACTTTATGGATATCAAACTTAGAAAGTATGGCTACGGGTATTTGCTGGTGCTAGTGGACACCTATTTTGGATGGGTGGGAGCCTTCCCAACGAAGAAGGACACTTCTGCCACTGGGTGTAAATTATTAGTAACTAAAATTGTCCCTAGATTTGGCTTCCCACCACCTTGGGGTCCAACAATGGCCCAGTATTCATTGCTCAAATTACTAAAGTATTAGCAATGCTTCTAAATATTAACTGGAAGCTCTACTGGGCTTATAGGCCCCAAAGTTCAAGGCAAGTAGAAAGAATAAACAGAACCCTAAAGGAATTGTTAGTTAAGTTGCATTTAGAAACTGGCGAGAACTGGATTGATCCTTTCTTTACCTTTTGCCCTACTTCGAGTCCGATGCACTCCCTATGTGAAAAGCACGACCCCGTTTGAATTTAAGTTTGGCAGACCTTCCCCAATCCTCCCAAGACTGAAGGAAGTAGAAGTAATGGAAGTCACTACTTGTTCCTTCATGAAGTGCCTGCAGGCTGTCCAGCAGCAGGTGAGACAAATCATCTGCTCCGACACCTTCATTTTGGGCCCAACCAAGGGAAAGGTGAAGAGGCAGCCCACAACTTGCAACCTGGAGACTGAACGTGGGTAAAGAAGCACTGACCCGAGACCTTAGAACCTAGGGGGACTGGCCCATACTAGGTGATACTTATAACACCAACTGCTATTAAAGTAGTGGGGAAGGGGCCGTGGATTCATCAGTCACAAGTCAAAAAAAGCCCTCCCTGAGCATATCCTGAAAAGATGAACACTCAGAAAGACAGAAAAACCCTCAAAATTAAGGCTTTACAGAACTTAATTGTTTTTGTCTGAGCATTGCTGACAGCACCCGCCATTTCGCCCAACCACAAACACATCTGTGGACTGCTACTCGAACCTCCAACAGTGAATATGTAACTTCTTACACTGGGTCTGACCCCCGTTTCCGCTTTGATTTGTTTGATTTGCTAGGAAAGAGCTGGCATTCCGGATCCTTTAAAGGTAAAGGGCACAATGGGGCCCATAACCGGAATCCCGTCCTATGGGTGCGGAATACCCTCTATAGAAAGAAGGCTCCAAACACACCATTTCTATAGATGCCCGGCTCATGGGCTCCCTAACTGCCAAGGGGAGGGACATTGCCATTGTGCAGCTTAGGGTTGTGAAACTATCATCTTCAGGGTGGAAACTTGTTAAAGACGACCCTATTGTTTTTACAAGAATGGTACTCAAGTCGGAGGGGTTTGATCCCACCACGTGTATGGTTTCCAAATGTAACCCAATAAGAACTGGATTCAAGCGTTATTGGGTTCACTGGGAACACATGGGGAATTCAGTATTATGTAAATGATAGAGATCCCG
This sequence comes from Tenrec ecaudatus, assembly GCF_050624435.1. Lineage (NCBI taxonomy): Eukaryota > Metazoa > Chordata > Mammalia > Afrosoricida > Tenrecidae > Tenrec > Tenrec ecaudatus. The sequence goes on along the minus strand of NW_027457580.1, from coordinate 448,853 downwards.
GGACAACCTTTACTATGCAGCAAAGTAAAATATGGCAACTTCCTGTCCATAAATAGGCCCAAACCTGGTGATAAATCCTGAAGAGCCACAGCTGGGTGTCATTAAGATTCCTTTGCCGCACCCTCCAGACTCTTCAGTAACTTTCCCGTTCACTGCCAGCCCAACTCAAAGGGCCCTTCCCATTCAGGAGCCACCTCAAGGTTCTGTGTTTGATACTCTGGATGCTGTATTCCAATTTATGAACTCAAATCCTAACCTCGCAACTGATTGTTGGCTTTGTCTGAACCCTGCTCCCCCTTACTCGGTAGGCACAGCTATAAATAGCACTATTGGTGCAGAGCGTAATCCAATTAGAAATGTTAGTAAGAAGGATTACACGAAGCAGCAGTCTGTAGGTGAGGTTAGAGTGGACTCAACTCTAGCTCACTTTAAAAGATTACCAAGGGCGAAGACTGTTTTTATTCATCTAATTATCCCTTTAATATATCAAAATATCAAGATTTTTGCCTTCAAGCTGTTCCTATTGAACCAAATGGTGATCCTTATTTGTTATCTGCCCCAACGGGTACTTGCTTTACTTGTTCCACAGGACTAGCACCCTGTCTCCTTTCCCCAGTATTAGCAGCAGACCCGGGTATTTGTGTCCTAGTGCATGTTATTCCTCAAGTGTACCTGTGTTCTGGTGAAGGAGGTAGGGATAACTTTGGAATTTCTGGATGAGCTAAAAGAGCCCCAATGTCAGTCCCACTGTTAACGGGGCTTGGGATTATGGGATTAGCTGCAGTCGGGTCAGTTGCTTTAATACAAGGAAACTTAAACTATCAGACTCTTAGTCAGCAAATTGCTTTAGATTTACAGGGATAAAAATACCATGTTTCCCATTTAGAAAGATCCTTAGACTCCCTTGTAGAAGTGTGTTGCCAAACTGCCGAGGGCTTGACTTGCTCCTTTTGAAACAAGGAGTGTTGTGCATGGCATTAGGAGAAACTTGTTTTATGCAAACCATTCAGGAATCATTAAAGATAGTTTAGCCCTGGTTAGGAAAAGATTAGAGGAAAGAGTCAAGAAAAGAAATGAAGAAACCAATTGGTTTGAAAAGCTACTTAATTGGGCAACCTGGCGAACCACCCTAGTAACGCCCCTAGCCGGATCCCTAATCCTCCTCCTGCTAAACCTCACGTTTGGACCAATAATAACCAATAAGCTAGTGGCAGTCCTCAAACAGAAAGTACAAACCATAAAACTCTTAGTGCTGAGCCCACCATACACTGGGCTGGCTACCGCAGATTCAATGATTTGAACTCGGCTAAGAAGAGGAGGGAATGTAGCAGCTCTGGGCAAAGCTTAAACAGCCTTGACAAGAGAAGTCATTTTGAGCTGATAGAAGCCATTATGAACAGTAAATAAACTAGCTATGAACTGTCAACGAACTAGCTGATATTGGGGAGGTAGGCTGTGCAGACGTAGCCTAAGGGAATGTACAGAAGGAAAGACCAGAGCAGGTAATGTTCAACTAAGAATGGCTAACTGCAACACACTGCTTCTCTACCTGCTTGCATACCTGCACATTGCAAAAGTATAAAAACCTTTGGAAAATTAGACTGGGGGCCACTCAGTCTCCTCTCAAGAGAGCTGACAGTCTCTGCGCAGAAAATAAAACTTGTTCTGTTGAACTTGCCCGCGGTCTGGGTGGCTTTCTTTCTGGGAAGAGACAGTAGCTACAACAGACACAGGTGGCGCCATTCTGCCTGGGAGTGGAGTCATGTGGCTGGGAAAATGGAAGCCGCAGATTGTGGCCTAGCCAAAAGCCAGCATGGAGCCAACCACCCAGCCAGAGACCGGCCCAAACCAACAGGGTAGATGTGGGCGCTCCCAGCCATCCTGATTGGCGGAGCCGCAGCACACCACTGTGTCCCAGTCTTGGTGCAACAGACTCCATTTTGAGGCCTGCACCTCCATCTTAGCTCTCAAGACTGACCCCTAACCGACCTCCCCTCCCCTGCTCTACCCCAAATTCCTGGAACCAGCTCGTCCCAAAGCCAGAATGTTTTCTGAATATATGGTCACTCCACCCCTCCCTCACATATAGATAAGATTAACGACCCCTCTGAAGCACCTATGTGCGCAGATCCACCCCAGCCATGATCAAAATACTCTACGGACAACCTTTTCTTTTCTCGCCTCTTCCTGCAACTGATTGCCCTCTGCTAGCTTCGTACCTTCCATACTTGTCCTTGCTCCGCAACCTTCTTAGACAACACGAAAACTCCCCCATCCCTGAACCATCTCCGACCTCTGCTGATCACCAAAAACCAGTGCATCCTGGAAATGCTGTGTTAATTAAATCCCTAGCACCCAGACCCTTAGCACCCCGGTGGGAAGGCCCTTACACCGTAGTGCTCACTACTCCCTTGGCAGTCAAGGGTCTTGGAATAGATTCCTGGGTACATTTGTCCCGAGTCAAGGCAGCAGTGAACTCTGACCATGGCTCCCAGTGGTCTGACTCAGTCTAGTGGTCCTATGTCTCTCCGCCTCACTCGCCTCACCAAGCCAGCCAGCTAAACCTAACATAATTTCCCCTTTTGCTAGCGATTTTACTTGACTGAAAACTATACCAATTACGCCCGCACTAAGCGTTATGATTATTTGCTGGCCACCGCTGACTGCCCACCCACAGGGTGCAGAACACCCATATACTTAAATTTCACTGACTTTAAGCGGCATCAAGGAAAAGCTGATCCCATTATTTGCTACCTGTATGACCAGAAGGCAACTACCCAATGTGCAAAAAGGTGAATACAGAAAAATGTAGGGTGTCCTTGGTCTTCCTGCCAGATACTTTACCTTTCCCTTTGTCCCCAGGGATGATTCTACTACCATAAATCTAAATACACTCTCACAATCCCAGACCCCTGGGATAGCCGCTGGACACCTCTGGTTCCAGGAGCGTGGTACGCCACTCGCCGAGAGAAATTTCCAGACGCCAAACTCTATGTATGGAGGTCGCTACTCCAGGTCCAATCCACCATCCACTGTAATATTCAGATCCAAGACCTTCAACTCACTAAGCAAATTTCTAAACCTTCTGAGTCTCCCTTCTCCCAGCTTACCCTGCTACAGCAGGGACTGGCCATCGCCACTTTGCTGGACTAGCCAACCTCTCCACCTGCTGCATGTGTGCAGCCCTAGAACGCCCTCCTCTGGTAGCAGTACCAGGTCCTGCCCTGTCATTTTCATCCAACGTAAAGACCACAAAACCCATAACCATCCCCAATATTCCTCTGTACATCCAACCAGAAAACACTCAAGTGCCCTTTTGCTACTCCAATCCATCGACACAGACATGTAATGTCACCCAAATCCCCTCCAAACCACTAACAGCGCCAGAAAAAAATTTTCTTTTGGTGCAACTATACACTAAGCATTTAAACATCAGTTCTACCTTACCCTTTTGTGCCTGCCCGTCACTCTGGTTCCGCAGCTCACTACATACACTCCGGCTGAGGTCCAGGACAAATACATCCAGGTATACAGTCGCCAAACTAAAAGAGCAGTTTTTCTTCCGATAGCAGTGAGAATCTCCTTAGCCTCAGCAGCAGGTGCAGTAGGACTCAGCGGCGGGACCCTTAGACCCTCTATCACCACAGCAGACAAGTTATCCACACGCTTCCAGCTGGCAGTCGATGCCTCTGCCAAATCTCTAGCCTCCCTGCAGAAACAAACAACCTCTGTTGCCCAAGTTGCCTTGCAGAGCCGCTGCACTTTAGACCTCATCACTGCTGAAAAAGGAGGAACCTGCTAATTCCTCCAGGAGGAATGCCGTTATTACATCAATAAGCTGGGAATTGTGGAAACTAGAGTCCAGACCCTCAACAAGCTAAACCGTGAGCTGCAAAACAACAGATTCAGAACAGACGGATCCTCTTCCTGGTGGAACTCTTCTCTGTACTCCTTCCTAGCCCCCATACTAGAACCCATAATTTTAGTAGTAATTTTGCTCTTAATTGCTCCTTGTCTCATTCAGCTCCTGCAAAGTTGACTCCGCGAAATCACCCGTATAGCAGTCCACCAGCAACAACAACCTCTCCACCCTGTGCCAGGCCGCAACTCCCAGTACTCTGCCTGGAAAAGCCCCTCCCCTTGCTCTTCGCCCACTACCCACAGGAAGCAGTTACAGAAATGGACTAATGTCCCTTTTCCCTATAGGGTCAGTCTAAAACGTCCTGTCTTGGCACAACAGACTCCATTTTAGCTCTCAAGACTGACCCCTAACTGACCTCCCCTCCTCTGCTCAACCCCAAATTCCTGGAACCAGCTCCTCCCAAAGCCAGAAGGTTTTCTGAAGATATGGTCACTCCACGCGTCCCTGACATATGTAGGTAAGATTAACGACCTTCTCCCTTTGGAAGCACCTGTGTGCGCAGATCCACCCCCCCCCCCAAGCTATGATTCTTCCCAGCTGTGCCTGCCAGCAGTGGGCATAAAAACGCCGCCAGGATTTTTTCCCTGGCGTGGCTTCAATAGCTCAATACCCTGAGTTGCTGAACCCGCCACAAGTTCGCAATAAAGCCTGCTTCTAAAACTTAATTAATTGGGTCTTTGATTCTGTTTTCGAGTCCAAATAAACTTTTACACTGAGCCTCGAGAAGGCTTTGGGAGTCAAAATCCTCCCAGCCTCCAGGCAGCAGCGTCCCAGCCCCCTCCCAAATGCAGCCCGGGAAGGCAGGCACAGAGAGGCACATCAAGTCCCGCACACCAGCAAGAAACGGCGCAAAGACCAACACCAGCAAGAAATGGCGCAAAGACAGACACCAGCAAGAAACAGCGCAAAGACCGACACCAGCAAGAAACGGCGCAAAGTCCGACACCAGCAAGAAACGGCGCAAAGACCGACACCAGCAAGAAACGGCGCAAAGACCGACACCAGCAAGAAACGGCGCAAAGACCGACACCAGCAAGAAACGGCGCAAAGACCGACACCAGCAGGAAACGGCGCAAAGACTGACACCAGCAAGAAATGGCGCAAAGACCGACACAAAAGGCTGGGGCTGCGGCAATACGCTACAAGCGTCCCCAGGGGCCTCCACCGTATTGGGTGGGGCGCCACTTGGATTGGCTCACCTAGGCCAGGTGAACTCAACCCAACAATTCTCCCAAGGGTGGTGAGGTGAAAGGAGCCCAGAGGGGCCCACAACCCGTGAGACCAGCATGGGAAGGCCCACTCCTGGGCCCGGCTTACCTCATAGCTTCCAGTCACACAGCACCGCTTCTGTTCGAACATCACCGCTTCTGTTGGACCTCACCTGGGGCAGGTGTGCCTCGGTCCTCGGCTCCACGCCAGAAACAGCTCACGCCGAGGCCTGGTTTGGGATCCTCTTGAGTTTTATGAGCGGTTAGGGAGGCGTGGTCGATGACGTAGTTCGACCTCATTGGCTGTATTGTTGAATTGAATTCACCTGGCCTAGGTGAGCCAATGCAGGTACAGCGCCCACCCAGGCGTAGCTCCCCCTGCTGGCTGGAAACCTGAACTTCTGAGCATGCAGTGAGCCTCTACTTCATGAGCCGGTAGCTCAGACCTCTGAGCTTGTGTAATGGGCCTGCCAGTCCCTATGCTAGCTCCCTAACAGGTTTTCCAGCCAAAGGTCTGCCTTCTGGGGCTGTTCTACAGAAAGCACTTGGTTCCTGACCCCTACGCATTCAGGGTGGTGGATGCCCTTGCTTCCATGCTTGCTTCTATGTAATTCTGGAATGGTCCTTGTTTCACACGGTCGGCGAGGTCAGGAATTCTGGGCTGGTTGGCTACCAGGCACAAAATAAATAGCCAACGGATTGAAATCTCAACCCCTATATTGGTTTATTATGGACCACACAGACTTGTCTTCTGGAACTTCCCTCCTCAATTTCTGAACCCTTGAACTCCTTGCCACCTCTACGTGGAAAACAAGGATTCCAAACTCCGATCACCACATCTGCCTGCCCCCCCCAGTCCCTCTGTGGTCCCCCTTGTCTTCCAGAGGTGCATTGTCAACCAGCAAAGTCGGGCCTCTCCATTTCTCAGAAGCTGCAGATTGTTACGTGACATCACCCTGTGTTTAAATGTTAGTGATTATGCTATCTAAAAAACAAATCTGAGCCAACTGGGGACAAACAAAACTCATTTCAAACACCAGCTCTGTCTCCCATAAGGTCCCGTGTACAACTGCTACAACACAACAGTGGGTCCTGCTGGGTCTCTACTATCATCTGGGAGGAAGGCTATTTATTACCGGGAATCCTACCTTGGTCCCTTGGTGTTAATTGCAGACTCACTGGGTGACGGATTGTATCTGACACGCACCATGTTTCCCGCAGCAAACACAACACTTTGTCAAACTCCGTTTGGTATTGCTCCATCCCTCCATCATTCTCCCTAATGACAAAAATAATTAACACATTCATATAAAAGCACAGGATGAGGAGAGCTTTAATTTATTCATCTAGTTCAGGGTCCTCCCTGTTATCAATATATGACAAGTTAATGTCATATATTAATTAAAAAGCAACAGTGAAGCAATTTAGGAAACTGAGGGATTGTCATGGGTCCTGGTTGTGACAGCATGTTTTGGGCATCATGGAAGATTACAGATTTGCCTTCTGTGGTATCTCATATCCATCATCCAAAAACTACCTGCTCTTAAGGGTAGAGAGAGTGAGCTTGTCTTTGAAAAAGGTGCCTGGGTCTCTTTTCCGGTTGCCGCAGCGCTAGGAACCATGAGTACCAAAGTCTCTCGCGACACCCTCTACGAGGCGGTGCGGGAAGTCCTGCACAGGAACCAGCGCAAGCGCCGGAAGTTTTTGGAGACGGTGGAGCTGCAGATCAGCCTGAAGAACTACGACCCTCAGAAGGACAAATGCTTCTCTGGCACCGTCAGGCTTAAGTCCACCCCGTGCCCCAAGTTCTCAGTGTGTGTCCTTGGGGACCAGCAGCACTGTGACAAGCGAAGGCCGTGGAGATCCCTCACATGGACATCGAGGCGCTCAAGAAGCTCAACAAGAATAAGAAGTTGGTCAGAAAGCTGGTCAAGAAGTATGATGCCTTTTTGACCTCAGAGACCCTGATCAAGCAGATTCCTCGAATTCTGGGCCCGGGCCTGAACAAGGCTGGGAAATTCCCTTCCCTGCTGACCCACAATGAGAACATGGTGGCCAAGGTCGACGAGGTGAAGTCCACCGTCAAGTTCCAGATGAAGAAGGTGCTGTGTCTGGCAGTGGCAGTTGGCCATGTGAAGATGACAGATGATGAACTCGTGTACAACATCCACTTGGCTGTCAACTTTTTGGTTTCGCTGCTGAAGAAGAATTGGCAGAATATCCGTGCTTTGTACATTAAGAGCACCGTGGGGAAACCCCAGCGCCTGTACTAAGCTACGGTTCAATAAACTTTATTGTTCCTGTTAAAAAAAAAAGAAAGAAAGAAAAAAGTGCCTGGGTTTGGTAGCTGCTCACAGGATGGCAGGTGTAACGTATTATGAGAATTTAACAAGGCTCTGAGAAGACGGTTATTGGAAGTTCTGGCTGGAGGGCAAGGCCATGACTCCTGAAAGATTCTGGATCCAAAAGTCAAGTCAGAACTGGATGCCACAGACTTTCTCAATCCAGCCCTCTTTGCCCCTCCCCTAAGGCCAATACATTTCTTTTTTTTTTTCTTTCATTATTTATTTATTTATTTTAATCGTTTTATTGGGGCTCATAAGGCTCTTATCACAATCTGTACATACATCAATTGAGCAAAGCACCCTTATACATTCGTTGCACTCATCACTCTCATAATTCACCTTCCACTTGGGTTCGTGGAATCAGCTCGGTTTCCCTTTTTTTTTCCCCCATCCCCCTCCCTCCCCGATCCCACCCCTGGTCCCTTGATAATTTATAAATAATTATTACATCTTATCTTACACTCCCCGGCGTCTCCCCTCACCCGCCTCCCCCTTGCCAATCTCCCAGAGAGGAGGTTACACATAGATCTCTGAGATCGGTTCTCCCTTTCTACATGCCCTTCCCTCCTGGTGTCGCCACTCCCACAGCTGGTGTTGAGGGGTTCGTCTGTCCTAGATTCCCTGTGCCTCCAGATCCCCACTGCACCGCTGTACATCCTCTGGTATAACCAGGTCCACAAGGCAAGGTAGGATTGGGGTCATGATGATTGGGAGGGGAGGAAGCGTTCAGGAACTAGAGGAAGGTTTTGAGTTTCATTGTTGCTACACTGAACCCTGAGTGGCCCATCTCCTCCTCACTACCCCTCTGGAAGGGGTGTCCAGCTGTCTACAGGTGGGCGTTGGGTCCCCATCATGCACTCCCCCTCTTTCACGGTGATGTGATTCTCACCACCACCCCACCTTTGATGTTGGAGACCTGGTCTCCTCTGTCCTTCATGATCACCTATGTTGGTGTGCTGCTTCCGTGTGGGCTCGGTTGCTTCTGGGCTAGATGGCCGCTTGTTTGCATTCAAGCCTTTAAGCCCCCAGACGCTATATCTCTCAGTAGCCGGGCACCATCCGCCTTCTTCACCACACTTGCTTATGCACACTTTCGTCTTCAGCCATTATGTAAGAGAGGTGATCACACAATGATTGATTTTGTTCCTTTGTATCTGCTACATGGTCCATTCAACACCTTGTATTCGCTTAGGCCGTGTGCTTCTTCTCTGTGGGTTTTGTTGCTTCTGAGCTAGATGGCCGCTTATTTGCCTTCAAGCCTTTAAGACCCCAGACGCTATATCTTTTTTTTGATAAGCCGGGCACCATCAGCTTTCTTCACCACATTTGCTTACACACACGGCTGTCTTCAGTGATCATGTCGGGAAGATGGGTATCCTGCAATGGCTGCTTAGCAGGGTGAGGTGCTATTGTATTGGGGGATTATGCATGAGGAGGCCCAATGTCCATCTGCTACCCTACTACTGAACCTATAAATATATGCATATAAATCTATTGCCCCCATAATCATAAATATGTTTACATATGTACATGTCTGTATTTAGGCTTCTCTGTATGCACTTTGCCTCCTACTCCTTTCCTCTATTTCCTTTCGCTTTCCTCCCGACCCATTACCATGTTTAGCCTTCATTCTGGATTCAGTAGTTCCTCTCAGTTACCTTGCTCTTGGTCACTCCCTTCCAGTCCTCCCCTCCCCTCCCTCCTCTGGTTTTGAACCATTCGCTGTTCCCTTGTCCCTGTGTTGGGCGACACCTCCTCCCTTCCCCTACCTCCCACGCTCTCATGTCCCTCCAGGACCGTTGGTCCTGTTGTTTTCTTCTCTCATTATTTGTCCAGCCTATCTTGTCTAGGTGGACCTGCTGACATAGTAATACGTGCATACAAATGGATATGACTTTGACTGCGCCCAAGTGGCCCATAAGAACATGGCTTTGACAGAAGCAACATCGACACGCTGATAAGCAGAAAAGCCACTAGCATACAAAATTTACTGGGTAAAAAAACAAAACAAATTTAAAAAGACTAAACAAAAAGATAGCAAATATTAAAAGAAAAAAATTGCTAGTAGTTCAAGGTCCTTTCATTGGCCTTTAGGAGTGTTTTCTAGGTGTAGCTTGTGAGGTGCCACGTCCTGGCCCAGAAGACCATCCTTTCTACTCCCTCGGGCTCCCTTTGCTCTGCTTCCTCCGCTGCTCCATTGCATGTCCCCAGTGTTTGCCTCAGTGTAGTGGGGTCAGCTCAGTTGCCCATCCCCCATTGTGTCTCAGGTGCTGTCCCGTGTAGGGCCATGTGTTGGTGCAGGATGTCATATCTCGTAGTGTGGTCAGCTGAATGGTCCTCTCTGTATGATGGGCTCTTCTAGCTGGTCTATGGACTTTGGGCTTGGTGGACTCAGGTGTACTCCACTATGTCCTTTCTCCTTCTTTTGTTTCAGCTTCCTTCTGGATGTGGTGTGGTGGGTCAGTTCCTTTCCCACTCCAGACAATCTATTTTTGTTTTCTGTGGTATTCCCTTCGAGTGTGGGGGTCGGCCTAATTCTGGTTTGGGCCGGCTTGTCGTCCAGCCTCTTTGTGTAGACCTCTGTACTTTGCATTGTCCTCCTTGTTTGGTGTGTCGTGTTGGGGTCCGTATGCATGTTCCAAGTCTGTGGGGACATAACCGATACTCTCCCCCGGGTGGGTTAGTACCCTGCCCCCCCCCCATACCATCCATTCGGATTCTCCCCCTCCCGGTTCTCCCTCTCCCTACCCCACTACCCCTTCTTTATGCTGGGCTCTTATGTACCTCCCTAGGTGTGGCCTGTCCTCCCTCCAACTATCTATGCTTCCTCCCGTTTATTGTGGGATGGATGTTTATTCTTCTATTTCTGTCATGCTGATTGTACTTACCTCAGGGGACTCGTGTTGTACCTGTCCCTTTGGGTCTGGCTTACCTTGCTTAACATAATTCCTTCCAGCTCTTCCCATGAAATAACGTGTTTCATGTGCTCATCGGTGCTTTTCAGTGCTGCATAATACTCCATTGTGTGTATGTGCCAAAGTTTGCTAATCCACTCATCTGTCGATGGAAACTTAGGCTGTTTCAAAGTCTTTGCCATTGTGAATTGTGCCGCAATAAACATTGGAGCGCATATGACTGGTCGTGTTTTATTTGCTGCTTCAACCGGGTATATGCCCAGTAGAGGGATGGCTGGGTCATGAGGTAGATCAATTTCCATTTTCTTTAGGTATCGCCAGATTGCTTTCCACAGTGGCTGTACAAATGTACACGACCACCAGCAGTGGAGGAGGGTTCCTACTTCACCACAGCCCCTCCAACACTTGTTGCTCTCTGATTTACTGATCTGGGCTAGCCTCAGGGGTGTTAGGTGGTATCTCATGGTTGTTTTGATTTGCATTTCTCTTATGGCAAGGGACTTTGAGCACTTTCTCATATGTTTATTGGCCATATTGATCTCCTCTCTAGTGAAAGTTCTTCTCATTTCTTTTGCCCACTTCCTTAGGGGGTTAACTGTTTTCCTCTTTTTGCAGGTCACGATGGTGTTGTAGATTTTAGTAATGAGCCCTTTGTCTGATGTGTCATTACTAAAAATCTTCTCCCAGTCTGTGGGTTGCCTTGTCACCCTCTTGGCAAAGTCTTTCGAGGTGCACATGCATTTTATTCTTATTAGATCCCATTTGTCGATTTCCAATTCACCTGTGTGTGTCCCCTTCCCTGTTGCAGTGAGCCTATGTGCTCCCTGGGCCAGTACGCTGAGATTAGTCCCGATTCCCTCCTTAATGGTCCTGATGGTTTGGGGTTTGACTTCTAGATCTGTGATCCACCTTGAGTGTATTCTTGTGCATGGGGTGAGGTAGACGTCTTATTTCAACTTTCTACATGTGGATATCCATTGTTTCCAGCACCACTTATTAAAGAGGGCATCTGCTTCCCACTTGACATTTTTGGGACCCTTGTCGAAGATCAGTTGTCTATATACTGATGATTTTACTCCTGGGCTTTCTATTCTTTTCCACTGGTCTGAGTGTCTATCATTGTGCCAGTACCATGCTGTTTTGACCACTGTAGCTGTGTAGTAGGCATTGAAATCAGGTAGGGCGAGTCCTCCAATTGTGTCCTTCTTCTTGAGGAGTTCTCTGCTAATTCTGAGTTTCTTCCCTCTCCATATGAAGTTGGTGGTCAGTTTTTCCAATTCTTTGAAGAAGGTTGAGGGTAATTGGATTGGTATAGCAGGCCAATACATTTCTAAGGGTTATGGATTCTACTTCAGAATCGTTCTCAATCTCAATCCCAGGGCCCTCTTCACCATTGCTGGCTAGACCTGTTCACCTCTTGCCATATATGTGTGTGTGTGTGTGTGTGTGTATATCACACACACACACACACACATATGGGTTTATTGTAAGTCTGGGTCTGTAGGTTTCTCGGGTGGGAAATGTCTCGGTCCTTGGCTACACACTAGAAAGAAATTCACACCAAAGCCTGGTTGGTGATCCGAGTGGGTTTATATACAGGAGAGAAGAAGGTTCCGGCGTTACAGTTAACTGAACACGGGCACCCTCATGACACTGCACACCCAGCCCTGCTGAGCGGAAGGCAGAGAAGCAGCTGAAGGGAAGGTTCCAGCCTTTTAAGGGCTTTCAGCTGTGAGGCGTCAATTAAGCTCTCCTGGCTTGGCCTTGAATTGGTGCATGCCCTTTAGCCTGCATTGGCTTCCAACCTCCTGTAGGGGGCCCCCTAAGCATGGAGAGGAACAACCCCTTGTCTTGCTACCTAACAGGTCTACATTCATGTATGGTTACATTGAGATGGAAGTAGCCCCTTTAGACAGCCTGTGAGGTTCACCAGGAGCCACAGGCCCCAGCGTTCCCTGTTACCACCTTAAACCTTAAACTACTGTTGGAGTTTATATTATTTGTGTGGGTCTGTGGACATGGAATGTTTCCATGCCAGACCCTGAAGTTGCACAAATAAGCATCCAGAACAGAACTCATACAGGCTCTAATAAGATGCTCAGATGCTTCTTGCTAGGATGAGAATTCATCGAAGTTTGTGAGCAGTTCAGATCTTGTAAGGGAGAACAGGTCAGTAGTGTATCCAGAGAAGAGAGCAAAGGTCAGGGGAAAGGGAGGAGGCCCACAGACATCTGTGCTCTGTGTTTGGCCACAAGACAAGAAACCAGGTCTCCCTGAAAAAGAAAGCAGAACAGCAAGTCCCTCGGAACTAGGACATCTTTAAACCTGACCTATACAACACTCGGCTCAGGGAGGCGCCTTGGAAAACCGTAAAAGCCCGAAAAGAGGGACAAGGAGGAAGCCCAAGTCTTTGGTTTTCCCTGCTGTGCTTTCAGTGTTGAAATGTCTGTGCACGGAGCCTTTGAAATTTCAGAATCAGAGAGTGGATTCATAAGCCAAGCTCCTGCTTTATTCTTCAATGCATTTTAGCCCAACTCCTCCTTGGTGACACATGTAACAGAAATTCTAGACTTAGGAGCCACTTGGTCCTTGGACACTAGGAGATTACAGTGGAATCTGAAACAGGGCTCTAACCACCAACTGGACTGGCCTAGGAAGCCCAAGTATTCAGTCTCCCAAACACCAACCTCCCGTTGCTCTTCATCTGCCTCCACCTTGTTCAGCTTTAGTTGTCCGTGGAAGCGTTTGGCACCCATCTGATGCTTCAGAACCCAGAAAGGAGGAAAGGTAAAACTGGGATTCAAATGAAACAAGATGTGCCCGGGCACACCAGGACTTGAGGATGATGTTCCCACTCAGAGAATCCAGTCCACATAGAAGACCACATGGCCAGCCCCACGATGAGACAAGACACCCCTCAAAGACCCATAGCCTTAGAGGGGACAACACTGAAGACACAGTGTGGGAAATGCGCCCGAACTAATCCTGCCACACCGAGGCATAACACTAAGGGGGTACAGCAGAAGAGCAAGAAAACGAAGCATCAAGGTCCCCAGGGAATGCCAAAGGATGACTTTGAGGCCAGTACTTGGTACACCAACAGACTGGACTGGAAAACACTCTTAAAGGCCAACAAACCGACCTTGAACTAACGATGAGCCACTTCTTTCTTGTTGAGTTGTTTTCATTCATTGTCATTGGATTTTGGTTGTTTTGTTGCTTTTAGTGCTTGGTTTTGCTCTGTCTTGTTTTGTGTATGTTATTACATCTACAGGTCTGTCTAAATAAGATAGGCTGGACGAACAATCTGGAGGAGAGAAAACAGGACCAACACTTCTGGGGAGACATGGGAGAGAGGGAGGTGTGGGGAAAGGTAGTGGTGTTAAGAAACCCAGAGAAAAGGGAAGAACAGGTGATGCAAATCGGTGGTGAGGGGGATGTAGGAGGCCTGGTAGGGAGTGATCAAGGGAAATGGAACCAATGGAACCAAGAGGAATTACTGAAGCACAAATGAAAAGTGAGCATGGCAGTGGGCCCAAGAGGCAAATCAAAGGGAATAGAAAAGCAAGCTAGGAAGCAAGGGTCAATTATAGAGGTTTAAAAAAAGGCATGTACATATTTAAATATATGAGCATGGGGAAATAGATCTATGTCCCTATATTTATAGGTTTTGTATTAAGGTAGCAGATGGACATTGGGCCACTGCTCAAGGACTCCCTCGTTGCAAAAATACTGTTCTATTAAATTGGCATTCTATGATGCTCACCTTCCCTACACGATCACTGAACACAAAGCAGGTACATAAGCAAATGTGGTGAAGAAAGCTAATGGTGCCCAGCTATCAAATATATAGCATGTGAGGTCTTAAAGGCTTTAAGGAAAACAAGCGCCCATCTAGCTCAGAAGAAACAAAGCCCACATGGAAGAAGCACACCAGCTTGTGTGATCATGAGGTTTTGAAAAGATTTGGTAGCAGGCATCATCAGAACAAAAAAAATCTTATCATTGCGAATGAGCGGGGAGTGCTGGGTACAGACACAAAGCCCATTTACAGTCCTCTGGACATCCCTAACAGAAGGGTGTCAGGGAGGAGATAAACCAAGACAGGTACCAGATAATAACGATGAAACACAGCTTTCCCCTAGTTCCTACATGTTTCCTATCTCCCACTATCATGATCCCAATTCTAATTTACAAATCAGGCTAGACTAGAGAATGTACACTTGGACAGATAGGAACAGGAAACATGGGGAATCCAGGGTGGATGAGCCCTTGAGGACCAGTGTTATGAGTGCAGACTCGGGAAGGGTGGAGGGAGGGTAGGTTGGAAAACGGAAACCGTATACAGGGATCTACATTTAACCTCAACAGAAAAGTGGGTGAAGGAACATCAGACAGTGCAAGATATGAGAAAATAATTAGTAAATTATCAAGGGTAGCTCGAATGGAGGGGGAAAAATGAGGAGCTGAGGCCAGGGGCTTGGGTGGGGTGGAGAGTGGATATTTTGAGAATAATGAGGGCAATGAATGTACAAATGTGCTTTACACAACCGATGTATATATGCATTGTGGTTAGTGTTGCATGAACAATTTAAAAAAAGGTCTGGACAGAGGGCACATGCAAGGATGATCTCAGGCTGGATTAGATCAGCAAAATCACCTCCTGGAGTTGCCTCACCCTGTGTCTATTCCTGAGTCAGGCATGAAGCTTAGGGCCCATAGTCCCAGGAGCTGGACAGGGAGGGAGGCGGGGTTCTGAGGTCATTCCATAGGGGCAATGGCCCTCCTGTCCTGCCGGGCCCACCCTCCTTTGTAATCCTGCTGGCTGGAGCACGGCTTTCATGGAGTCCACACCATGGGAGCTCTACTACTCATGGGGGATTGGCAGGAAGCCTCTGCTTATGCGCACACACCACCACCTAGCTGGAGGATCTCTGTGAACAAAGCCTGAGGCAGACAACAAGCCCACTAATTGATGCTGTAAGAGATACAATCAGCATCCAGAAACCTGCAACTGGGAGTAAGAGGCAGCATACTTGGCCCCAGCCACTCCCACTGCCATCTTCAAGGAGTGACATTCTAAAGCAGAGGGTTTTCAAAAGGCACTGCCAGGACTGTGGAATGAGCAGCTCATTTGTGGACATGGATACTGTGTGATCCAGAAGTATTACCTCTTCCTTTCCATTCAGGTGAGACAAAAAAAAGTTCCAAATAGAAAGCCATGCATCTAAACAGTATCCAATAGCCACTCATGTGCAGTGCTGCTGCCTCCAAAGAGCTTTCCTAGGTTTTTCTCTCTGTGGACAGATATACCTTGGTCCTTGGCTCTGCATGAGAAAGAATTCACGCCAAAGCCAGGTTTGTGATCCAATTGTGTTTTAGGAGAGATAGGGAGGCATGGTAGGCAACCCTGGTGGACCCCAGTGGCTGAATTGAATTTACTTGGCCTAGGTGGGTCAATGTGGGTGCAGCACCCACCCAGGTGTACCTGGCCTTCCTGACTGGAAACCTGGACCTCTGAGCACGCTCGGTGTGCCACTCTTTCCTGGGTGGCTAGCTTGGCCCTCTGAGCATGTATCATGGACAACCTAGTCCCTATGCTAGCTACCTAAAATTTACACCCTGAAGAGATATGGACCCAAATCTTTGGGGTACAAGGCGACGACATCTTTAGGTCCTTCCTGCTGGCAAAAGGGTGAAGTGGGGCTTTGGGTCCATACCCTTTCTACTCTGCTGGGAGGGGTTGTCCATTCAGGTCTAGGATGGATAAGGTTGAGGTGGTCCAGGAGATGGTGGTCCTAGAGGTGGCACACTTGGTTCAGAGGGCTTGGTAACTTGAGAACTGGAAAAACAAACAAACGGACAAGAGGGTGAACAGTTTAACTGAGACAAGGCTAGGCTTGTGAGGTGGCAGTGCCCTTGAAATTAGGTGAGTGTCACAGGAAACAAAAAAAATCTTAGGATTATCAGGCATGTGTGTTTGTTCGTTCTAAGTATAGGCACGGGAGTAAAAGCATCCACAATTTCCCCTATGAGGGTACAGGGTTTGGGAACTACTGGGTGCACTGAGATCACTGTTTCATTTATGATCCTAATGTTTGGACCCTCTGCTAAGAACCATGCTTCTATTTAATCCTATTATCCCTCAATTATTAACTTTGGTCAAACAAATTTTGTTTTCATTAATTACTTTCATAGTTATCTATCTATCTATCTATACACACACATTTAATTGAATGGAATGAAAAGGTCATGCGTTATAGCGTTAAATTGTAATATTGGAATACTACAGCGGGAGTCAACAGGGATCAAAAGAAAGTAAGTGTCTGAGTCATTTTTAATTTTCTTGGCTTCAAATTGAATAAAAGACTTGTAAATTACCCAGAGACCAAATTCCCATGGTGCCTCCTACAACGGGTAGAATGTTCAGGGATGTTTCAGGGCTGGGAGATTAGTAACCCCTAAGTCCAGGATCCCTTAGGGCAGGGGTCCTCAAACTGTTTACACAGGGGGCCAGTTCACTGTCCCTCAGACCGTTGGAGCACCAGACTATAGTTAAAAAAAACCAAACTATGAACAAATTCCTATGCACATTGCACGAATCGGCTACTAAGTAGGACATGCAGAGGCAGCAAAAACACCCTGAGGGTGGGATAAATGTCGTCAGGCCACATGTGCCCCACGGGCCACAGTTTGAGGATGCCTGCCTTAGGGGGTTCCTGGGTGCACTGGGGATGAAGGTCTCTACTGCTCCTCAAAAGGAGAAATGCTGTAACTTCTGGCATTTCGGCCCACTTTCCAATCACTTTACAAAACTGTTCCAGGTGAATCAGGGTTAGAAGGGAAAGTGTACCATTCTCTGGCCACCATTCTCCTTTCTCAAATAAAGTTGCATAGTGTATCAGCTTTTGTTTGTCTAGCCTCTGTGTCAACTCTATCCCAATTGGACAGGATTCATGCAAGGGGGCAATTCCTGAGTATGAAGCTGCTAAGTCCCATCTAGAAAGCACAAAAGAAGGCTCTGTAGAGCTTGCTGCCTCAAGGTCAATAAACCCCACTTGAGAGCGAGCCCTTTATTGCCCTGAATCTGTTGCCTCAGGAAGATGCCCCAGCAAGAAGTAAGGGATCAAAGACAACTCACTGAGGTCGACTTTAAGTCCAACCATTATTCTAGACAAGCTAGGAGAACCACTGCTTGGAATGGCCCCACGGCCCTCCAAGATGCCTGCTGGCGGGAGCAGACTCTCAAATCTCTGAAGGGAAGGGGCATCTGGAAGCTCAGGGAACCTTAAGGGAATTGGAATTTCTGTCTGGAACATCGTGGCAGTGGAACTGTGTAGTAAGAGCTTTCCCCAAAAGTGCCTTAAGCAGCAACACTGAAAGCCTAAAGGTAACAGTTACACAGGAAGGGTTCCATATGCCATTGGCCTAAGCCTGGGCCACGGAAAACCAGCCTGTAACAAGGAACAAACCTACACTGGTAGAACACTAACACTATAACGCCTCAAGTTTTAAATTCAGGAAATAATTTTAAACATTTTTATTCTTTACTTTCATAGTTATCAATATGTATATATGGCATTCAAATATATAAAACGTGCAATGTTTTTGAAATGTAACCAAATTGTCACATTGATAATTTATAAGTTTGGTACTAGATAAGTTTCAATTAAATGTTATAAAAATGTTGTGCTGGGCATTATAGGGCTAAAGCAGCTTGTTTGAAAAGCCAGGAGAAAGGGAATGGAGGGGAAAAGGGAAATATTTGGCTCCCAGGACAAGGCAGGGCTAACTCCCAGGTCTATTCAACCAGCTCCCTAGGCAGTGCCCTTCCACATGTTTGGGCTGGTGGGCACCATCTTGGCCAGGGTCACAGGCCCCGTTTCCCCATGGCCACAATGGCGGCTATATAGGATCTCTGGGAAAAGCTTAAACAGCCTTGACAAGAGTGAAGCCATTATGAGCTGACAGAAGGCACCATGTAAAGTAAATAAAGTAGCTATGAACTGTAAATGAACTAGCTGATATAGGGGAGGTAGGCTGTGCAGATGTGCCCAAGGGAATGTCCCAAAGGATATGGATGCTCAGAAGATTCGCGAGAGCGACCAGAGCAGTCTTTGTTCAACTAAGAATGACTAACTGCAACACCCTGCTTCTCTACTCTGCCTGCTTGCACACCTGCACATTGCAAAAGTATAAAAACCTTTGGACAATTAGACTGGGGCTGCTCAGGAAAAAAAACTTTTTCTGTTGAACTTGCCAGCGGTCGGAGTAGTTTTCTTTCTGGGAATGGAGAGTGGCTACAACATTTCGAGGTGCACCGAGATCCAATTGCCACTGTCTGGGCTTGCTTAGAAAGGAAACCTCCTTAACAGGAGTGCTCTCCCCAGAACTACGGATTTCTGATTTCTCTAGGCCAGGGGTCCTTAAACTCTTTAAACAGGGACCAGTTCACTGTCCCTCTGATCAGTTGGAGGGCCGAACTATCGTTTCAATAAAACTATGAACAAATTCCTATGCTTCCTGCACATACCTTATTTTGAAGTTTAAAAAAAACACACAAACAAACGGGGCACAAACACTCGGCGGACAGGATCAAGGTCCTCGGCTATCCGCATGTGGCTCACAGGCTATTGTTTGAGGACCCCTGCTCTAGGCGCTCACAAAGAGAATGTAGTTTCAGCCCTAAAGCCTGGAGACTCCGCAATTTGTTTAAAGGTGATTGGACAGAAGGAGTTCCTGATTTGCCCATGCAAGACTCGTTTTCCCTTCCCCTATTTCTCAGAGTTCATAGTTATGTTTATGGGGAACCAGGACATCCCTATCTGATCCCTAAAATTGATGCGTGGAATGACATTGCCACTAATAAGCCAGCATAAACAAAAGACTTACTTCCTCCTGCAACAGAAAGGGTTCTTGTTTCAAGATTTCAGGAAACATGGCAGGACCAGAAAAAAAATAGACCCAAGGTCCTAAAACCACTAAGGTGGAGGCTGCCCTTCCCCAACCCCTCCCCATACCCCTCTGTCTCGGCTTTATTCCTTTTTGCAGGAGGACTCTGGGAGTGGGAGAACTAGCTTACGACCCTTCATTATCACTGCCACCCTGTCAGGTGCATGGGGCTGGAGAGAGAGAAATACTCATAACTCCTTTCTGAGTCCACACCCCAACATACACTAGGGCTGGTATGGGATCTCGACCGCCCCACCCCCCAAGAAGGATGATTTGGCAGCAGCCATTCTACACTCAAGGCAAGCAGCCCCAACACCTGGGGAAGACCCCTGAGTCCCTTTTTGGGTATATATCCCCTTGTATTCCAGTGATTTGTATAATTGGAATCAACAAAATCCCTTTTTCTGACAAAGCAGGTCTGATTCCTTGATAGAAACGGTTTTCCATATGCATTAGCCCACCTCCAGAAATTGCCAGCAACTTCTCCAGGTGCTGTTCACAACACAGGTACAGTAGCCCTGCCAGAGAGAGGCCCAGTAAGCAGTCAATGGACATGATGGTCAGACAGCAGGCACTCCCCATGTGAGGGAAACTCTTTTTGCCACTGCACGAAAAATGTGAGATCCAAACTCCTTGCAAGGCACAGAAGGCCTAACCAGGTATCACCAGTTTCTCTTGCAGGCCCTCAGTGGAACAGCTAGAAAACCTATGAATTTATCTAAGGTCAGTGAGAATTTTCAGGCTCTTACAAGAGAATGTCTGCGTGCCTTTTTAGAGTGACTGATGGAAGCCTACGGGCTTTATATCCCTAACGGCCTGGAGGCCCCGAGAACAGGAGGGCAATAAGTATTGCCTTTATTACTCAGTCTGCCTCAGACATGAAAAAGAAGTGGGAAGGGTTTGACGGGAAAAATCTTAGTGATTTGGTACAAGTGGCTCAGCGGGTGTGTAACAACAGAGATGATCCTACCACGACAGAGACAAAGAAACTAGTTAAAATACTAGTAATTGCCATGAGAGACCCCAGAGACTCAGGAAAAGGAGAGCATGGCCCACTTACGGAGAGACTGACCTGTGGGCACCGCCAAGCCATGGGGCAGGATCAATGTGCCTACTGCAGGAAAGAAGGACATTGGAAAAATCAGTGCCTTGAATACCCCAGGAGAAGCAGACAACCCTCCAATAGAGAGGACGGGCCTCATCCACACCTAGAAAATCCCAAGCAAGAGACAATAATGCTTGAAGAAGCTGAATGAAGGTGTCAGTGCTCTGTTTCACTTGGTCCCCAGGATCCCAGGCTAACTGTCCAAGTAGGAGGCCAGCCAGTCAATTTCTTAGTGGACACAGGGATTACCTTCTCAGGTTCATAAAAGAGTACAGGCAAATTGTCAAAAGGAAAGATTTGAATTACTGTCAGCATATGATTGCTTCCAAAAATAACTCACACCAGAAGATTTGCATGGAGGTTAGGTGGGTTTCTCAAGACATCATGATAAAAAATATCTGTCTGCCCTTTGTCCCAGTTAGCCATATGATTTTTATGGCACTGGCCCCTGGCTTGGCTGTTGAGCCATGGAAACTGTTTTTGCAGGACGTGAGGCGGTGGCCTGTGGCCATCAGTGGAAGGACAAAATCTCCACAGTGGTCTTCCTGTTTCAATTTGGAGCCACCTATATCACCTCTCGGACATTATTGTTGTCCTGGGCTCCGAATCGCCACCCCAGGTCTAGAAGGCACCTAACAGATCCACACTATTTGAATCAGGCTCTGGTTAGCCCCTATCGATCACTTGGTGACATGGGAGTCTGGACAATGGAGTACCTTTACTTTTCGGATCAGAAAACTAACTCAAAAAAACACAGGTGTTGACCCAGAGGCACACAACTGGTTAAAAACAAAGCCAAACTTACAACCATTTTCTGGAGCCAGAGTTCTGAGCCCCTCGTGGCTGTGCCCAGCCGAGCAGTCCCTCTCTCCTGGACACACCAAAGATCTGAGCAGATATTCCCCACAACCCCTCCCAAAGATTTTATTTCAGAGGATAGCATTGAATTTGCATCTCCTGGACAGAGACATTATCTGATCAGAGCACACAGAGATGAAGGGGAGAAGGGGAGAGTGGAGCACATCCTGTCCCACCAGACCTTGAGGATGATGTTCCCACTCAGAGAAGTCAGTTCACATAGAAGACCACATGGCCAGCCCCACGACGAGACACAACGTCCCTCAAAGACCCATAGCCCTAGAGGGGACAACACTGGAGACACAGTGTGGGAATTACCCCCAAACTGATCTCGCTACACCGAGGCATAACACTAAGGGGGTACAGCAGAAGAGCAAGTAAAAGGAGCAGCAAGATCCCAAGGAAATGCTAAAGGTGGACTTTAGGGTCAGGGTTTGGTGCCCCAAAAGACTGGACTAGAAAACACTTCTAAAGGCCAACACATAGTCCTTAAACTATCTATGAGCTTTTCTATCTTGTTGACCTTTGTTTTCTTTTATTGTAATTGGATTTTTGTTGTTTTGTTTATTTTGCTGCTTGGTTTTGTTCTTTCTTGTTTTTGTGCATGTTATTGCCTCTACAGGTCTGTCTAAATAAGATAGGCTGAACGAACAATCTGGAGGAGAAAAAAAAACGGAACTAGCACATCCTGGAGGACATGCGAGAGAGGGAGGTGGGAAGAAAGGTAGTGGTGTTAAGAATTCCAGAGACAAGGGAACAAAAAGTGATGGAAATCAGTGGTGAGGGGGATGCAGGAGGCCTGGTAGGGCGTGATCAAGGGTAATGTAACCAAGAGGAATTACTGAAACCCAAAGGAAGACTGAGCATGACAGTGGGCACAAGAGGAAAATCAAAGGGTATAGAAGAGTGAGCTGGGAAGCAAGGGCCAGTTATAGATGTCTAAATAAAGGCATGTACATATATTTACAAAGGGGCATGGGGAAATAGATCTATGTCCATGTGTTTATAGATTTAGTATTAAGGTAGCAGATGGACATAGGGTCTCCGCTCAAGGACTCGTTCATTGCAAGAACATTGTTCTATTAAATTGGCATTAAACGATGCTCACCTTCCCTACACCATCACTGACCACAAAGCGGCTGCATAAGCAAATGTGATGAAGAAAGCCGATGGTGTCCAGCTACCAAAAGATATAGCGTGTGGGGTCTTAAAGGCTTGAAGGTAAAGAAGCAACCATCTAGCTCAGAAGCAACAGAGCCCACATGGAGGAAGCATACCAGCCTGTGTGATCACAAAGTTTCAAAGGGATAAGGCAACAGGCATCATGAGAACAAAAAAATCTTATCATGGAGAATGAGAGGGGACGGCCGGGTATAGACCCAAAACCTATTTGCAGTGCACTGGACATCCCCTTACAGAAGGATCTCAGAGAGGAGATAAAAGAATACAGGGTATGAGACAGCAAAGAAAAACACAACTTTCCTCAAGTTCTTTTTTTTTTTTGTTTTTTTTGCGCACCCCGCGGGCGCCCGGTGCTGCCCCCTCCCTGGTCCCGCGGCGGCGGCGGCGGCTCGGGGCCGGGGGCGGGGGGGGCGCCAGGGGAGGGGGCAGACACCAGGGGCAGCGGTGGCGGCGGCGGCTCCCGGCGCCATCTTGGGCTGATCGATGAATTGAACAAAGAGGATCAATTTCCGATCAAGCGAGTTATCAATGGGGGCCGGGGAGTGAGAGGGACTTGTCCCTGAGTCGGCCCCGCTTTCCCCGGCACCCCCCTCCTCCCCTCCGCCGCGGCTCCCCGGCGGCAAGGCAGCCCGGCGCCCCCCCCGGGGAGGCCGCGACCGCCCGCAGCCCCCACCCGCGAGCGAGAGGCCGAGAGAGAAGCCTGACCTGCAGCTGCTGTAAATCAAAGCGCTTCCAATATTGAAACATAGATCCCACATTGGCCGCCATCTTGAGACGTATTGAGACGGAGTGAGAGGCTGATAGAGAGGGGGCTGGAGTTCAGGAGCCGCCAGGAGGCAGCAGGCGGGCGGCGCCAAAACCCGGCCTGGAGCCGGCCGCCGCCGCCGCCACAGAGGAGCGCGGACTCCTCCTCACGGCGCCACCGCCGCCAGGGCGAGCCGAGCCGGAGTCGGAGTCTGAGCCCGAGGGCGTGGCGGCCGCTGGCCCGGCCTAGCGCGCGGCCGCCCGGCCACGCCCCCCGCCTGCGGCCGAACGAGCGACCCGCTCGTGACCCCCGCCCCTCCCAACCCCCAGCCCCGGCCGGCGGCCGCCCGGCTCGGCGCGGCCCGGCCCCTTGAGGGCGGCGAGAGGGGCGCTGGAGGGCGGCGAGAGGGCAGCCCCACCGCCCGCCGAGGCCCAGGCAGCCTCCTTTGAGCAAGCCAGTAAAAGCTTTTTTTTTTTTTTTTTTTAACCTGCCTTCTCACTATGACAATTTCCGGAGCTGCTATGTGGCTGTGTTTAAAAGTCCCCCTCGGGATCCAGAGTGCAATCCATATCACAAAGGCATCCTCCCAGTCCTAAATAGCAATGTGACCTCATTTCAGAAGGTTGTTCTTGTTTCCATAGACCCAGAATGGAGTTTAAGCTGTTGATCTTGACTGTGGTTGTCGACTCAGCCTCTCATGGGCACCTCATGGGCAGTGGAGCAAACTGTGCCAATCTGTGCTACCACCAGGACTGGGAGAGGAAGCCAACAGTGGTGGGCCATAGGTCAATGTGTGGAAGGGGATGATCAGGTCTTTCTTCATTATTCTGTTTCAGTCTGGAAACACCACTGAAGCCTCAGTGTCGTAGCAACACACAAACCTTCACTGACAGTCTGGGGCACATTGGCTGCAAATCAAACCCGGGTCTTCCCGGTGAAAGACGATGAGAGGTCTACCACTGAAGCACCGTGGCCCTCACCTCAAACCAGGGCAGTCATTTCCGGAGTTCAAACCAGACCACAATGCAGGATGACTGAGATTGCCACCAGAATCTGATACTGATGCAGAAAAAAACCTAACTACCATTTTATTGACTCCCAATAGGACAAAGATCTGCCCCTTTGGGGTTTTGAGACTTTAAATCCTTACAGCAGGGGTCGCAACCTGTGGGTCGCGACCCCTTTGGGGATCAAATAACCCTTTAACAGGGGTCATCCAATTCATAACGATAGCAAAATTACAGTTATAAAGTAGCAATGAAAATAATTTTATGGTTGCAGGTGACCACAACATGAACTGTATTAAAGGGTGGCGGCATTCAGAAGGTTGAGAACCATTGCCTTACAGAAATAGACAACCTCATATTTCTCCCACGGAGGGGCTAGTCAGTTCAAACCCCTGACCTTGCGATTAGCAGGTTAATGCATAGTCCACTACACCACCAGGGCTCCTAATGATATAATAAGAGATACTATTGTTAGATCTCTCGTGGGAGAAATATACCTCAGTCCTTGGCTTCGCGTGAGAAAGAATTCACTCCGCAGCCTGGATTGTGATCCAAGTGAGTTTTTTGAGAGAAGAAGTTTCAGGTTTACACAGGCACCTCAGGGCCCCTCACCCCTGCACAGCTTGCCTAGAAGCTGCTGGAGAGAAAGTCACTACGTGGGCTCCAGGATCCTGCCTTTTCTTTCTTTTCTTAAATCGTTTTATTAGGGGCTCATACAATTCTTATCACAATCCATACATACATCAATTGTGTAAAGCACATTGTACACTCACTGCCCTCATTATTCTCAAAACATTTGCCTCCACTTAAGCCCCTGGCATCAATCAAGTCCTCATTTTTACCCCTTCCTCCCCCATCCCTCAAGAAACCTTGATAATTTGTGAGTGGTGATATTGGGAGGGTAGAGGGAGGGTGGATTGGAAAGAGGAAACCGATTACAAGTATCTACATGTGACCTCCTCCCTGGGGGACGGACAACAGAAAAGTGGGTGAAGGGAGACATCGGAGAGGTCAAGATCCTGCCTTTTCAATTCCTCCACAGGGAGGCATGGTTGATGGTCCTGGTCAACCCCATTGGCTGGATTGAATTCACCTGGCTCAGATGGGCCAATCCAGGTGTAACACCCACCTAGGTGTACCACCCCTTCCTGGCCGGAAGTTTGAACCTGAGCATATGTAATGGATGACCCACTCCCTATGCTAAGCTACCTAACAGTATTTGCAAGATGCCGAGCAATGTTCTAAGCTTTTTGTATATAATAATTCAATTATATCACTTAAGAAGCCTATGTGTGGACTCTATTCTTGCCTCATTTTACAGATGAAAAATCAGTGGCACAGGATGATAAAGCCATGAGCCTATGACCACACAGTGAGGAAGTGGAAAGGAGAGATTTGAACCCAGGCTGCAGAGTCCATGCCTTGGGTGCCTACAGCGCCACATAGGACACAGGAAAGCATGGAGCAGACTCGGCGTAAGACCTAGCATGTATGTGCTAGGACTGCATGAGAGTAGCTGCTACTCAGATCCAGAAGAGAATACAAGGCTATTGCAAAAATTATTTTTTCCAAGAGAGGGTGGAATTCTGCATCTTGTGCGAAATCCCCCAACCTGCACATGGCACAGCTACTTCAGAAGGTTCCCAACAATGTGTGCTGTGTGGCAAACCTAACTGAGCTCAGGGGGAGCTGGTCTGTGGGTTATGTTACCCAGAAGGTGAGCAGTTTGAACTCACCAGCCACCACTCCAAGGGAGAAAGAGAAGGCTTTCTGCTCCGATGGACTTACAGTCTTTGAAGTGGCAGGGAGCATTTCCATGCAGCCTATGATTAGGATCTAGGAGGGTGAGGGTGGATGGAGTTGGTTGAGACCTGGCTTCAGGGCATTTCCCAGAAGGGCTTCCTGCAGTGACTCTGCCTTCAGGAATGTCTGGTGACCCTGAGGGCAGCAAAGTCCTAAGCACACTCAGGCAGTGGTTCTCAACCTTCCTAATACAGGTCCTTTTGTTGTGGTGACCCCCCCCCCCGACCATTAAATGATTTTCTTGCTACTTCATCACTGTAATTTTGCTACAGTTATGAATTGGACGAGCCCTGTGAAAGGGTCATATGACTCCCAAAGGGGTCGCAACCCACAGGGTGAGAACCACTGCACTAAGGGTTCCCCTTCCGGGCAGCTCTACCAGTGTCTGATGTGCATAGTTCTGTGAGGTGAGAGAAATGAACTTAGTGTCTGCTTCTGGTGACAGTTGATGTGGGTGGGCTTTCTCCCTATGTCAAATCCCTCTCAAGCCATTTGTCACCACAACAGAGGGAGCCACACACATAAAGCAAGAAGAGGAGGCAGCATAGCAGGACGGTAAGCAGAACAAAGATTGAATAAGCACAATTCACTTCAATCATGAATCGGGTGCCCTTGAGATGTGAGGAAGACCCCAGTCTAGTGACATTAGATCAGGTTTAGGGATTGAGTGACGGGACCCTCTTGGCTCCCCTCAGCCCCTATCTTGCTTTCCCATTGACCCTGCCCCTTACATCGTGATTGGTCCTTATTCCAGCATGATGGTTGGTTTCATAATCACAACATGTGGGAATGTGTTAGTCGATAGGTTATACAGGCACAGTCTCTGGAATGGGTAAGTGAGGAGGTGTGACTGGTGACATGACTGGTGGAATGGATCATGTGAAGTGATTTGAGATCGTTGTTCAGACCTGATAGGTCATCCAGGCCTCTAGTTGATCCTGGCAGTACTCTAGTTTAAGGAAACAGAATGTTAGGCATTTAAGTCATATTTAAGCTTAAATTTTGAGCAATAGGCTGTGGCTCACAGTGAGAGTCTATGTGGAGACCCTAAATCCATTTTGAGGGGCCACACATTCAGCCACCATTGAGTTCTTTCCTACTGCTGACCGGCAGTGGAAAGCTTGCGTCCACTCCCCGGGCCAGACTCAGCGATATACGGTCGTGTGCACATCCCAATGAAGGTCCCGCTCATGCTCTCACAGGCCCTCCCGCAACTCCATGAATTGATCCGTCTTCAGGGACAGTTTTGTGACAAAGGTGTTTGTTTTCCATGTCTCATTTAAGCTTTCAGGAGCTCAGGTGGTGATGCTGGATAGTGTTGGACTATTAACAGCAAGATCGCTGGTTCGAAGCCACTAGTCATTCCACAGGAGAAAGATGAGGTTATTGCTTCCTGTAAAGGTAGCAACTTCAGGATCCCTACACAGAGTCACTATGAGTCAGAGTCAGCAGGACAGAATGAGTGTCATTTTATTTAAGTAACTGTGGCTGTGGGTCCTTCCGACACCATTGTGGCCTCATGCGGATGCTCTCCTTCATCCAGAACAGCGGTTTGTGTCTTTTTCTTGTGTAAAACATAGCAAAGGAGTTCCTAATAAAATAAAGTTGAATTGGGAGTCTTTTTTCCCTCAAACAAAGTAAATCCATAAATAGAAATGAGACTATGGTGCTAATAACCAGTTGGAGAGTTGAGAGAGCTGAACTCTCAATCCTGGTAGAAACCCATTGTGACTTTAAAAACTTGCTCAAGGTCATCCATAGCCTATGAGGTTGAGTTGAGCAGACACAAAACAGATGTGTTGGGGAGTAATTGTGTACATTAAGTAAACAATTTATCTTTCTAAAGATTCTGTCTAAAACTTACTTTAAATAGTAAGTTTTCCCCTGGGCTAGGGAAAGGTCAGGGAGCTTAACCCCCTAGTATCCACCCCCTCTCAGCATTCATCATGTTAGGCCAGAGGAGCCAAATCACACCCACTACCCAGGGAGCACTGCTTCCAAAAGCCCATTGCCTGTGCCGGGGCAGAGGGCAGGTACCCGGACCAGAAATGCTGACAGAGTGGAACCAGCGGGCTCAGCCCCCAGCTTCCTGAGAGAGCAGCTGTGATGGTTCACTTTTGGACAAATGTCAATGCATGACTTGGGCAGCACGAAAAGCAGATGTGCAGAGGTTGTTCGCTGTATTCCAGAAGTTCACACACTCCCCGCAGGCTCTTTGGTGGCTTCCACCTTCAATCCCAAAAGGCCACTGCCGTCCAGTGGATTCCAACCACAGTGACCCTATATGGAGTTTTCAAGACTGTAAATCTTCATGGGAGCCAGCAGTCTCATTGTCCCCCTTGGGACAGGGAGCTAGCAGCCCGTTTCACCTCCAGGACCCCTTCCTCTCTAATTCTGGATCCAGTCCCTCCAAATATCCTGCCCTGCCCTTGTCTAGGCTTCTTAAATGCGTTCCATGCTGCTTATGTTAGTCTGGGTGCCTTAGCGAAACAAATCCACAGAAACGCGTATGTATAAGAGAGAGTTTTATGTAAAGGGTGAGTGCACATCAGGAAAACATGCCCGCATTTGCTTATGCACCCGCTTTGTCTTCAGCGATCATGTCGAGATAGGCTGGTGGCTTCTTCCATGTGGGCTTTGTTGTTTCTTAGCTAGATGGCCCCTTGTTTATCTTCCAGTCTTTAAGACCCTGGACACTATATCTTTTGATAGCCGGGCCCAGGGTGCTTAACCACTACACCACAAGGGTTCATTAGCTTGTGACTTATCTCCTGCCATTCACACTAGATGCTCAAAATAGCAGGAAACCAGGTTTCTCCTTTGTGGCCACACCAGGTACTGACAGAACCAAGAACAGAGAAATGCTTAGTTATATATCTTGACTATCATTAGCATATTATATGCCTGGCAATATGTAAGCCTTCGCTCCCCTGACCTCTCACAGTCTCGGTAAAATGAAGCTAATAAAAGTAGTGCTCTCACAAGCTTGGTAGGAGATTAAACAACTCACATAAGGGTACACAGCCTATCAACGAGGAGGCGAGATGAGGCAGTGTGTGGCTGCTGAACCCACACACTTCACAACACCTGCATTAAAATGACTGAGGGCTATGAGGAACCAGACAGAAGCAGGTTCACACCCCAGATTGAGTCAATTTAACTGCCTATTGTGCCTGACCCTTCTATCTCTGATCTTAGAAATGGGGTTAACAACAACAAAACACTGTAGAAGAAATGTCCAGCAGATGACAGGCACGCGATTAAACAACAAAAAATAAATCACTTAAGTTGAAATTCGAACTCCTGGAAACCCCTCAGACACGTGCAGAAAAGGATTGAGCCCCATGTGGTGTTTCCAGTGCCCCCGTCTTCCCCCCTAAAATGAGCATTTGATAAGGTAATGCCTGGATTGTTCCAAGCCCAAGACTGTGGAGAACTAAAGGAAAACCCAGCATTATGAATCTTTGAGCACAGCCCTGCTGGGAAACCGCCCTGCAGTCACTTGTTGATGACTGGAGGAGGGACAAGAGTAGGGAGAAGAACGAGGACTGAATGTGACACATAAGCAGGGATGGCCTACATTCCATAAAGGAAAAAACTCAAGGTCTGCTTTTCTGGTGCCGGAAAGTTAAAACCCATCTGGTGCAGTTGAAAAGGTGTGTGTGTGGAGTGGGGGGGGGGTGTTAGGGAGGAGGGGCGATGAGTCCAAAGGATGAACTCCATCTGCAATTGTGTCCTCAACTGCTTTCCCCTGCTAGCCACACGATATTTGTGGCTGGCCTGCCCTGCTTTTGTTATCAAGCCCAGAGAGGGCAAGAGACTAGCTCGAAGCCACACTGCAAGTTGGCAGCAGAATCAGGCCGAGAACTCTGGATGCTTAGAAAGCTTCACACAGACCTGAGAAAGTACCAAGGGAAGACCTGTTCGCTAACTGGGCAGCACTCACTGCATGCCAGCGCTGTTCCAGTGCCCCAGCCAGGGCATTGCTCCCTGTGTCTGTGTGTCTTCAGTGATGCACACAGGTGACGGATTGGCTTTTAATAGCATGCTTGGAAGGTTGAGGCCACCCAGCGGCACCTAGAAAGAAGGGCCTGCAAATCTACTTCAGACCAAGCAGCCTTTCCAGACCCTGGGGAGCACAGTTCTTCTTGGACACACAAGGAGGCCAGGAGTTGAAGTTGATTCCATGATGTAGTTGATTCCATGGTTCCCGGTTGTAGCTATACCTAGAGTCCCATCCACATTCATGTTTATATCTCTTCACTCCATGGGGTGCTCATGGCTCCAACTCTTCTGAAGCAGACCACCAGGATTTTGTTTAAGAGGCCTCTGGATAGGTTGGAACTGCCAACCTTTTAGTTTGTAGCTGAGTGCTAAACAACTTGTGCCATGCAGGGTGCTAAGCTCAGAAACTCAGTCGGTGCTTCATGATCTCAGTTGGAATTATAGAGAGGGTCAGTGATGATCCATTGACTGCTGGGTAATTGTTGATGTAGTCTCCCTGTGCAGACATGTAAAGTACCTGAAAACTTAAAATCCAACTCATTGAGTGCATCATCCTGCCGTGCGCCAGCCCAGCAGCATGCTCTGCTGGGGACATTTGGCCATGCCTGGAGACATTCTGAAGAAGGGAGTCCCACTGCCATCTAGTGGGCTGAGACCAGGGATGCTCGCTTAGCATCCTGGTGCAGGGAACAACACAGCCCCACAAGAACGATGTTGGCCAAAATGTCAGCAGAGCTGCCACTGGGAAAATGGTCTAGTCCAAGCGCTGACCTTCGTAGAGGAAGAAAGCCAATCCAGAGCAGCTAAGTGACCTGCTGTGGGTTGCACAGCCTGATTCCAAGCCCAGTACTATACCCAAAGCTGTTACCACGCCCAAAATTAAACAGCAATAGCTGCCCAAAGGCCTCTTAGTTTGAGGACCAAGTAAGACAGTAAATGAGAAAGCCCTTTGACAAATGTGGCATGCTGCACAAACATGAGATGTTATTACCCAGGATCTTTTGATATATGTAAATAGATCTTGTACCAGGTCAGTTAATTTTCCAACTGCTCTATCTGAGCTTTCAGATGGCAGCACCTCTGTCCAACCCAGGAAAGGACTCCTGTGCAGGCTGAGCAGCCCTGGAAAGCCTCATGCCTGGCTTCTCCCACCCCTCAGCTAATCTCCAAGTGATTAATAAGGGCTCTCACTATGTTGTGCCTCCCAGCTGACAGATACTAGGCTATCAAAGCATTCGTATCACCTCCTTGATGCCTGAGGAGGAATATAGTTTCATGTGTGAGAGTGCCCCAACCCGCGGGACTCAGTTATTCGAGGGGTTCCAAGGAGGACCCAGCCTGAAAGAGAAACGGGCGAGAGAGAGGAGCGAGACCAAGCAGATTCTTGTCAAGGTCTGAGTTTATTGCTACACAAGCCTCTCTATAAAGGGTGAGGCAAACAAGGGAGTTCAAAGGGGAGATAAAAAAAAGGAAGGGCGGGGGTGTAGAGCACACAGGGCAGGCGGCCGCAAGTCTGCAGTTGGAATGTCCGGTGCTGGAGCAGACAAGGGTGGGCCATCTGGTGTGTGTCAGGGTAAGATAAGGTTGAGGTGACGTGGCTTTAGCCCTGCTGGGCAGGCAATATGGCCTTGGTTTTGTCAGGCTGATTATGCCCGGTTCCCAACATGAGAGAAGCCAGGAATATCTCCTCTCACAACTGTGCAGCAAACGAGATCAGATCTCCCAATCTGATTTTCAGCCCTCCTGTCTTTCCAAGTGAAGTGGATGGTCCATTTCACATTGTCTCAAGTCTTTGCACATTGCATGCCAACATTGCGACACAGGGCGCGGCTGTGGGTCTTAGTAGACAAAGCCCCCACCCAGAACCCTGCCCTCAGAGCTCCTTGGTCACCCTGCACAACGCAGGTCCAGGCCGGGCTCCACACTGCAAGGCGATCAACCCTGACCCTCCAGTGTGGCCGTCCTCACACGCTCCCACATCCACCTAGAAGGACTGGAGATGAGAGATTCCGGAAGCTCCCTGCCTCATCTGCCTCCCTCCCCAGAGCGACAGAGCAACTGTAACTGATTAGGCAGGATGCAGCCTCGTTCCCAGTCCCCACCCTCTCTGGGAAAGCAGGGATGTCTGGCACCTCATCCAAGGCCTTTCCCCTGTGATCTCATTACTAAGGAGCTGCTCCTCTACCGCCCACCTCCATCACCTCATCTACATATGGGGGAGATGAGTATGTCTTCTTTGCTGCTCCTTCCCTGAGTCCACCCCAGGAGCTCCCTGAACAGATCACCAATCACTTCTCATTACACCTGCAGCAGCCGTCAGATACTGCTGAACAGAGACAGGCGCCTCCCCTGCTGCTGCCAGGCTCCAGTGCACATGTGCACACACACGTGCACACACATTGTACAGGCACACTCACATGGACACACAAGCATGCACACCCATGTGCACAAACTTTGTTCAGAGGTGGGAATTCTGCCCATTTTAGCCTCTAATATTGCAATCAGGGAGTGATAGAACAATGAAAGATGAAGGTGGATGAAGGAAGATCTATTTATTCCCTTACTTGTTACATAACCATTCAGGGCTCTTTTTTTATCCGTACAAACACACCACCACACCATCAACAATCATCAAGTAGATGTCATGTATGCAGTGCTGCCCTATTCAAGGCGGTGCTGAGTATGTGAGGAGGATTCTCTCTAAAGCACAGCTCTGAGGAAGTCTGTCTCCTTCGCACTTTTACACACACAGGGTGAGGAGCCTGCAGGAGGCTCCGTGCGTTGGGTGAAGCCACACGATGAGTGAGGAGACCGAGTGTGTAGCCAGGGGAGTGAGAGCGCAGAGTTCACCACTTCACCACCATGCTGGTGTGCACAATCGATGAAAGGGTGGCTGCCAGCAGCAGGACAGAAAAAAAGTAAAGCATGTAACTTGTGGTTTTATCTCTGGCTTACTTCCAAAAGGAATTGTTTTTGTTGTTCTAAAAAGCTTTATACCGAGAAAAAAAAAGAAAGAAAGAAAGCTTTATACCTCTATAAAAACAAAAGGCTACTGCTGTCAAGCACCTTCAGACTCAAGCCAGAGGAGAGCTCTCCCAGTGGGCTTCCAAGCTGAAAATCTTCACAGAAACACAGTACCTCCTGTGGAGTAGCTGGTTGGTTCAAGCCAGCAACCTGGCAGTTAACAAGTACGTCCCTTGTACCTGTAATACCTGTATAAAGTGTATTAAATATGAACTACTCCTGGTGTGTAATTTTAAATTGAATTATTGTGCCTGGAACTTTTTTTTTAATAGCTAAGAATGGTGAAATGAGACTCCTTTAGATGTTATGATAAGAATACACACTACACAGGGCTTGGACCCAACCCAGCTTAATTCAAAGGAAGGCAGATTTATTTTCTTCTGCTTCCCAGAAGGTTCCCCAGCAGAACGTGTGTTAAACAAAATTGTTTAGCTATGGAAAAGAGCAATCTCCTCTTGGGAAGATCCTGGTAGAAGGGGGCTTTGGTTACATATCCAGCTCAACCCAGCCCCAGAGGCCTCGTCATGTTTTATTTTGTTTTGCCCTTGACACTGATTGTCTTGGGAACTGTGGCCCCCGAGCAATGGCCAGGAAGTCAGGTCTTCTTGATGTAAATCCTCTAATATCCCCTACAATGATTTTCAGTGCCAATGGTAAGGCCCGCCCAGTGGCTGCCACATGCCCCTGAGCAAACACGTCAGAGCAGATGAGAGCATGAGACAGCATTTAAGAGAACGGTAGGCTGGCCTTGACTTAGCTGTTTGGCCTCTCCTCAGAAGTCATTTGTGACACTGACTGTCATGGGTTTCATTAAGAACAAGTCTATCTCTACCAAAGAAAACTGCAAGGTAAGAGGACTTTCAGCTCCAGCTACATATGTCTCCAAACTTACTTACATATTGTCCTGTTTTCAGAAGAAAAAAAATTTACTCAGTGCCTCCCGGGCAAATAAAAACTTTGGTACTACAACCTACAATCCCAGATAAAGTGTAGGTATCTGCTTTGGCAGCTCCCCTGGATCGAGCTGCTCCGGTAGCTCTCCACAAAAACCCTGTGAAGAGATGATCAGGCAGGATAGCCTAGTCTGTTCTGCAGAAAGAAGCTACCCCTGAAACCTCAGTGGCTTAAAATCTAGAAGTTTATTTCTTGTTCATGCAAATTCTGACGCTGGAAGGGCAATTCTACAGGGTGTTTGTCCTGCACACCGTCCGTCAGTGATTCGGGCTGCTTCACAAATATGGTGCCACCAGATCAAAAGGTGGATTCCAGGTCATCACAGAAGAGGAAGAGAGAAGTGGGGGTTGTGGATCAGTCTTTACATGCTTTGACACTTTAGTTGACATAGATCGCTGGATAGGGCTGCTTATATAAAGGTTATCAGTTCAAATCCACCTAGCTGTACCACAAAAGGAAGGGGTCATCTGCTTTCATAAAGGGTACAGCCTAGACAACCTCATGCAACAATTGTACTCTGTACCACAAGGGGTGAGCATGAGTCAGAACTGACTTGAAGGCAACAGGATTTGGGGTGTTTTTGTTTGTTTGTTTGGTTGGTTGATTGGTTTGGTTTGCTGAGTGGGAGGTGGTTCTACCTACAGCATATTAATCTGAAGTAGTCACTTTAGGTTTTTTTGTTTGTTTTTTGAGAGATGTGGAAAAGCTCATTGGCTTTAATGGGGAGTTAACTCTGCCGCAGACGGCCTCCTCAAAATTTCCCTCCCGCTTCATAAACTAGCAGAGATTTTCAATGAAGGAGCCTGCAGGCACCCGCTGGACATCTCCTTGCAAGGTCAGTCCTTTGGAGCCACTGGGAGGGAGAAAAAAGAGACTTCTATTCCTGTAAAGAATTCCAGCCCCAGAAATCCTCAGGGGGCAATTCTGCCCTGTCCTCTCGGGTCGCTATGAGTCCGAATTGAATTTATGGCTATGAGTTGAGTTTTAATTCCATTCACTTACTGCTATTGACAGGTTGCTAGATTAGGGCTTGTCTTCCCAAATGCCAGCACTAAACGAAAATGAGCTGTCCGGGCCACAACAAAGGGGTTGGAAATAAATCAGGCACACTCATTAGATACCTATGGCAAAATTCAGAACTGAGCATGCTCTGACCCAAGTCATGTAGACCCAGGTGGAAGGTCCACCTGGTCATACAGAATAGGACTTCACAAAAGTGCACCAAAATCAACCAGTACGATCGACCAATGCCCTCCAGTGGTGTTGGGAGGTGATAGAAGTAGGCCTGGGCTCCTTGTCGCCCTCCCTTGTTCACGTGCTCTGCAAGTGGAGGGTGAGGCCCTTGGGGGTTCCTGCCGTGGCTCCTCAGCTGGTTCTGCACTCCTGCTCAGGTATTCCTCCCATGAAACCGCCATATTCAGCTGCAAACTTTCCCCACCCCTGCCATGCAGCCCGGCGTGCTTTCCGGAGATAGTGGGGACTTTTGGGGACTGCGATACCTGAAACTTTCTTTCATAACATTCACTTGGATTTACAAAAGTGCTTCTGCCATATGAATTCTTTCAGCGTTGCTAAGCAAGAACTGAGGTCAACCACCCCAGAAACCTAACACTATCAAGTCGATTCTGACTTATATCAATCTAGGGGGTCCTCAAACTATGGCCTGCGGACCACATGGCCCTCAGAGGACATTTATTCAGCATGCCGGGTGTTTTTGCCCCCTTTTTTTTTTTTTACTTCAAATTAGGTATGTGCAGTGCGCATAGGCATTTGTGCATAGTTTTATTTTTAAACTATAGTCCGGCCCTCCAGCGGGTTTGAGGGACAATGAACTGGCCTCCTGTTTAAAAAGTTTGAGGACCCCTGAAAGGACAACGTAGAACTATGCCTGTGGGTTCCCGAAGTTCTAAATCTTTACAGGAGCTGAGAACCGCATCTTTCTCTGTGAGCCATAGCGGATTCCAACTGGCTGGCCTCATGGTCACACACATTCCACCAGGCTCCTTGAGCCTTAACTTGATAATTTAATGAAACGATACTTCTCCAAGTCACACTGTATCAAGGTCTATAATCTTGCTATTCTAATATCAAATTTAAAATAAGGAATATAGTTAAGCTCCAAATCCATAAGCAATAAGATCATTGAATCTCTTTGGACACTATTACTTAAAAAAAGAAAAAAACTCTGTCCAATTATTTTCAGCACAGAAAAGCTTCCAGTGTTTACAGCTTAGTATTTAATTGCTTTTTCTCTTCTTCTTTTGCATTGGTGAATCATTTTGAGCTTATAATAATGTCAAAATAAATAGTTTCCAGAGCCTCCAGGCATTCACTGTGTAATGATCATTTAAAAGATTTCTTGGTTAGAGGGTCCTCAAAAGAATAAAAGGCGTGTCCGCATCCCTGGTCATTTCTATATTCAAAAGAAGAAATTGCTCATCAAATGCTACAAGCCAATTTCTTTCTTCAGCCAAACTGCCCATTTTAGCATCACTGAATTAAGCAAATGGTTCTACATTTCAAAGTCAACAATGATACTCTTTTCCCTTTAACACGAGCATCTTAAACAGCTCAAAAAATAGTCGAGCTCTTTATTATGGCTTTTCCTGAGAAAGCTGTTTCGTTGTTTATTTTATTTATTCATCTAGACTTTCATGTTAAGATTTGTGTATTTTAAGTTCTGCTAGTCAGGACATTTTAAATGGAGCCAGATTTTCTTTTTATACTTTGTCTTTTAAAATATAATGAGACTGAGCAGTACATCCGTTAATAAAATATAAAGTCTTCCTATTTCTGTTTGTTTGTAATTTCCCTAAGGATAACTCTTAATGTAGTAAAACCAAAACCCGCCATAATGAATTACATTTGGTCTACTGGGGGTTGTGGCCAACCTTTTGATAGAAAAATCCAGAGACTCCCTTCTGCATCTCCTTTCCCAACCAAACCCCGTTGGCTGGAGGCTGGAAGGAAGAAAGAGGCTGGGCTGCTGGGGCAGGGTGGGGAAGGGGTAACCTTGCAGATTATTTCAAATTCTACTCTGAAGGCAGAAAGTTATCCAAATGAGATAGCTAGAGATTCACTTCCTTAGAAAAAGATTGAAATTAATGTGTCCCTTAGAAAAGCCAAAGAAAAAAAGTCGTTATTAATTTAGGCAATTGAAGAACTTTGAAAGCCATGTCTAGTACATAAAAACACCTGTCCCTTGAGCCCATCGGCCTAGGAAACTGAATTTTTATACCATGTAAAATAAAGGAAGGTCATTTCTTAGACTTGCTCAACAGAAGATTGTCATTTTAAACCGGTTACTGTAATGAGAAGCTGGGTTTTCGTAAAAAGGACTGAATGCTTGAGTCAGTGTGAAATGAAATTAGAGATGCATGTTCTGCGCATGGCGGCATTTCCGGAGGAGTCTGTGTTCCTGTGACTGCTCTCGATCTGTCTCGTGCCTTCTGGGAAACTCACAGCGTGGTGCCCACATCTAGTCTCTCGGACTTTCTTGCCAGCTTTGGAAAGGTGTTGAGTCTGTTGGATCTGCTGCACAGAGACAGCATGCAAGTGGACCCTTCCCACATTCCTCAGAGAGCAGCCCCCCAGTGTAAAGCTGTGGGTGAGGTTTGATGACCTTTGCCCCTTCATCATCCCACATTCTTTGAGGGACCCAAGCGCTCCCCCGAGGCATTACCGGAGAAGCAGCTACCCCATAGTTTCCAGATGGTGGGTATCAGCCTGTGTGCTCATTGGGATCGCCAGAGAGCTGTCCAAAAGACATCTTTGTCCCATCTCCACTGAGTCCGATTTTATTGGCCTGGAATGCAGCCTAGGTGCTTGGATTTTTTTCTCTCTCATAAGTTTTTATTGTGAATTAGGTGAAGGTTTACCAAGATCATCAGTTTTTTATTCAACAATTCATACCCATTGTGTTTTATGCCACTTATTGCAATCTCCACAATATAATATGACTTGTTCCACTCCCTACTTATGTCTTCTGTTTCCCTTCCTCCTCTCTTCCTACCCTTCTGAACTTGGGCCTTGGATTAATACTGCCCTTTTGAGATCAAATGGTTTGCTGTTTTCAGGTTTGCGTGCCTCACTTGTGTAATTGCTCCCATTATAGACCAATCTATTATTTGGCTGAATATTGAACCACAGGTAGGAGTTCATTTTCAAACTTAGTGAATAAGGACCATCGTTTCAGAGGTTCTGTTAGTCCCTATCCAGCCAATAAGCCTGGTCTCTTTTATGACTGTGAATTTTGCTTCACTATCTAGGACCTTTGGATGTGATCCCTTTCAAAGAAGTTGGAATTGATAGTTGGAGATCATCTAGTTATTCTGTGCTCAGAGTCATGAAGTCTAATGTTCATGTGGTCCACTCACCACTCTTTCCTCCAGAGTGAGGGTGACAATACTTGCCACCTAGATGGCCACTTGTGAGCTTCTGAAATCCAGCTGCTACTCAACAGCATGGATGTCGAACATAGTCTTTACAGTCTAGGTAATGACAATTGTTCTTGGTGTCCTTCACAACTATAATCCCCAGCCCCCCAGCCCAATAAAGCACTCCCTCCAGTTGTTCGGTTATGCCTAAGGAGTTTTGATAACTTCATCTTCTGTGTGCTCCGGAATATTCAATTCCCTGGATGGTCAGAATGGTCAGTCAGGGCTCAGAATCTTGGTGTTAAGGCTTCTGGTGAGATCCTGGCACATCAGACACAGAGGTTGTGAGGCTAGAGGATGGGCAGAAGGGGATCATACTGAGTCTAACAAGGAAAGAAAAGGAAATGAAGGATATAAGCAATTAAAAGCAAGCGCATAAATAGATACAAATACACAGATGGCCCTTGCAACATTATTCCCAATCTCGCAAACGTGTCAACGGTCTAAATACCCATCAATAGGTGAATGGATAAGTCAAACATGTTGCCTACGGTATATACAATGGACTACTACTCAGCCATAAAGAGAAATGAACTCTTGACACAGGCTACAAGAGGAATGAACCTCATAAGCATTATGCTGAGTGAAATAAATCAGCTTCAAAAAGGACACATTTTGCTTAATTCCACTTACAAAAAATATCTAGGCTAGGAAAATGAATAGAGACAAACATCTCCCAATTGTTTCCAGGGATAGGTAGGAAGGTAAGTATGGTTGTTACATAATGCCATGTCAATTGGACAAATAAGTGAGGTGGAGTCTTTCTTATACCTATATGAGTGTCCTTGGATTTATTTCTCTAGTCAACCCAGCCTAACCCAGTAGGGCCTGGAGGGGAAGTGCCATCCCTGAGACGATACTGAGCTTCCATAAGGGTGATGACATAATTTTGGAATGGGTAAGGATGATATATGAACAACATGCAGAATGCCACTTAATTATAATCTTGTAGAGCGTGGAAGTGACGAATGTTTTGATGCATGTATATTTAGTATGATTTTTAAAGAGTGTACGCAAAAGAGCAATATGGCAAGTCTGTGTTGCCATTTGCTGTTGCTCAGCTAAAAGCGATTCGGGCCTGTGTAGTT
Source organism: Tenrec ecaudatus (assembly GCF_050624435.1). Lineage (NCBI taxonomy): Eukaryota > Metazoa > Chordata > Mammalia > Afrosoricida > Tenrecidae > Tenrec > Tenrec ecaudatus. Next base: position 409,304 of record NW_027457580.1, on the reverse strand, counting down.
CAAAGGGAACCACAGAGGCTCAGGAGGAAAGCTGGTACCATCTCCAACTGAGACTTGTCTGACCAAATGCAGAGTCTCCCTTCAAGTAACTGACAGGTCAGAGGCAGCTCATCTCTGCTGCAGAAGCAATGATTTGTCTCAATTCCCAGACCACTGTCACAGCCATGTCTTGTTGCTCTCGGTGCCCCCCTTCCCCACCACAATAAGTCACTAGAAAGCCATGCTTCATTTAAAAACAAACAAATAAAACCCTTCTGCCTCCATCCTGGCACTGTTTCAGCTTATTTAGCATCATAACATATGTCATCTGTTTCCCTAAACAATCTAACATGGACATGGCACGATGGGACTGATGAGTTAGGCAAATGAGAACCAGCCTGCCCTCTGAACACACACGATGGCATTTGACTTGCTGTCAGTAGATGCTGTCGCGTTTCTTCTCCTCTTTCATGGAAAATAAATACAGAAAAGAATGAGGACATGAAAAGGGCTGCAAGATGTTTAGCTCTGGTCTTTCTAGAAAGTGTAGAAAAAAAGTATGTGACCCCTGCCTGCCTTTAGATGCCCCACTCCTCTGGCAAACAAGGATTGCACACTGACCATGGACAAGACATCTGGATCTGGGGGGAGGATATAACAATTGCCCCCACCAGCAAAGAGTTTCCAGATTTACGGGACTACACAGGCCAGGGAGCAGCTCATAAAAAGAACAAGAAGAATCACAAAGGAGGGTGTGCTCCAGCACCACTTCGTCCAGCTGCAGGCACATGAAGGCAAAGTTTCTTTTGCTTTCAGTCAAGTTTATGATTTCTGCTGCATCCCTTACCAACCAACACCTTCACGAAGATCTAGGTTCTTGGGTTGTTTCGCTCCAGGGCGGACATCTCCTTGGTAAAGCTTTATGGACAGCTCATGGTCCAAGAATTCCACCTATATGTTTTGAAAGGGGCCACGTTAAAACCCCTGGCTCAGACTTTCAGGACTGGGCACAATACAGCAAACCCACCATGGGGACAGCAGGATTTGGTAACACTCTCATCTCCATCACAACCTGAACCTGGCAAAGCTATTTTCTTCCACTCACCATCTTTCAATCAATATTTACTCAGCTATTAGTTGCTCCCCAGGCTCAGCATCAGAAAAGTGTTCAAACGTTACCGAATTGTCCATCTAATGGTAGAGGTCTGTGCAAGGGATATGAGAGCAAGAGGCTCAGAGATGATCAGTGGGTAACGAGAGAGGGATTCACCTTTATCATTTGTAGAAAGCCCCTGAGGCTTAGTCACATTGGCAGACTTTCCCTGGAGCAAGCAAATAAAGCTGCTCCCGGCTCAGCTCCATTCCTGATCTGGTCTTGCCATGAGACTATCCAGGCTTTGTCCCAACCCCACGTTCTGGAAACCACGAGTGGAAGGAGGTGAATCTTGGGGATACCATGGAAAAGAATGGGCATTGCACAACACTTCATTGTACTCATATGCAAAGGCCAAGAGATAGAACCAGGTGAGACTGTGAACAGGACAAGGTGATACTGCATGGTTTAAAATCAGAAAAGGTGTGCATCAGGGTTGTATCCTTTCACTGTTCTTATTCCATCTGTATGCTGAGCAATTTATACAAGAAGCTGGTCTCTGTGAAAAAGAACATGGCATCAGGATTAGACGAAGACCCATGTAATGTCATTGGGAACATTTTCTCACTAAAAATTTTAGGTCATGGCATCAAAAAAGTGTCATTTTAACCTAAATGGGTTTTTAGACCAGTGAAATAACAGCGAGAGTGAGTCAGCATTGTGCACAGAATTGAGCGATACTGGTTCTTTGGGAAATTCATAATCCAACACTGACACTGCTGAGTTAAAGGATGACAGTGAGGAAGATTCTACACCTGAGCTCTGTGATGGGCCAACGTGGTGCTCTACTCTCTTCAGGAATGGATGAGCCAGCTCCACCAAGATTCCCCTTTACTGGAGCACCTGCTATGTATGTAGACGTTGAACACAAGAACGCTTTGGCGTTCCTACAATGATTTCTGACCGATGAGGTCATCGAAAAAATGATTATGATAGCCCGGAGGTTTACTTTCAGGTTTTAACCCCTCTTCAGTTAATTTCTGTGCATGGGGGAAGGTTTGGGGCTTGCTTCATTTTCCTACATACGGTATCTCAGTTTGTCCAACACCATTTGTTGAGCAAGCAGAATTTGTCCCTTTGGATATTTCTGTGTCCTTTTTCGAAGGCTAGTTTCCTGTTGACTGGTGAATATATGTGTAGCTTTTCTGTTCGTATCCATTGATCTATATACCTCTCAGTGTACCAATACACTGCTCTCCCTTAGGGAAAAACAACAACAAAAGTTGTATGAGCCCCTATATAATGATTTTTTTTAATGGACGATGAACTATTTTCCAGGCCAGCACTATCCTATGTTTGAGCACATTGCTGCAGCCACTGTGTCAAACCATCATGCCTTATAGCCTGCGGTACTCATGTTCAGGTATAGTGTTCTGCCATTCACAAGGTTCACACTGGCCAGTTCTTTCAGAAGTGGAAGACCAGGTCCTCCTCCCTCGTCTCTGTCTGGAAACTGCTGAAGTCTACCTGCAGTGAGTGACCCAGCAGGCATTTGAACTACTGGCTGCAAAATTTCCACCATTACAGCCAAATGCAGGCCACCACAGTACAACAGACAGTAACAGCATCTTAACACCACACAAAGGCTCCTCCCTGGGGAGACCACGTGTTCAGGCAATTGCTGCTGTTACACATGTAAGTGGGGGCTACATGAAGTCGCACCATCTCCTGTGGCCCTTCCAGGAACAGGCCATTCTGCTGTTGTTTCTACTGGACTTAGGCTCAGCTGCCAACCTGCCCTCTGCACGCATTCTTCTCCTTACCCTTCCATGTCACCTTCTCTTTGCCCAAGTCAATACTGCTGGTCAGTCACCTACTGGTGGATGCTTGCTTCTGAAGTTTCTGAACCACATTTCCCCATGGTTATGAGACATTGCTGCTGCCACTGCGAGCATTTAACAGGTTACTTTACACCTTCAATGAGAAATCTAGGGGAATAGAAAGAAAGCTTCTTCTTTCTCCCAAGGAGTGGGTGGTGGTTTTGAACCGTTTCCCTTGAGGTTAGCAGCCCAATGTGTAACCCACTACACCAGTAGAGCCTTGGTGGCACTGTCCAGCAATTATTAGACTGCTAAATATGAGGTCAGGGTTTCAAACCTACCAACTTCTCCTTGGGAGAACGATAAAGCTGTTCCCATAAAAGACTGACAGCTCCAGAAGCCCTCTATAGGGTGGCTATGAGTTGGAATTTTGCGGTCATTTAGGGCTTTTTGGTGGCATGTGATTTTTTAGGGCTTTTAGGTTGTTTGTGGACGTTCAAGGTGTGTTTGGGGCATTCGGGTGGTTTGGGGTTTTTAGGGTGTTTTATAAGATTTTAGGGAGTGTTTAAGGGATTTAGGGGTGGTTTTTTAGAGTGTATAGGTATTTTTCAGCACAATATGGTGTTTTTAGTGATGTTACAGAGTTCCTTAGGGATTTTAGGGCATTTTTCATATTATATGTGTTTTTTTCCCCCAGCATTTTAGGTTTTCTTAGGGCTTTCATGGTGTTTTCAGGGCATATATGGGGTTTAGGAATGTTTAGGGTTTGGGAATCTTCTAAGGATGATTTTTGGAAGTTTCACATGTTTGGGTGGGCATTTGGTGTTTTTTTGTGGCTTTAGAGTGTTTATGGGATCCTGTCAATTTGCAGCTTTAATTCCGCAAAGAAAAGTCAGACAGCAAGCCAGAAAGGAGCAGGAAATGAAGGGGAAGCCCAGGCCACATGTTACAGCTGCCAAGTCCGGAGAACCTAGGTGTGGTCGTTGGCTACCTGGGACCGGGAGTGGGGCTGTGCTCCTGCCCAAGGGTGCTAGGGAGTAAACCAATCTCAGCTGGACGTTTGGCTTTTCTACTAATTAGCCGACTCCATGAACTTTCCCAGGGGCAGCTGGCGAATTGCCAGGGGAACCCAGCTAGACCCCCCACACAAAAGCACAGGGATGGTTACAGGAACAGGAGGTTTCACACAGTGGATGTGCAGGGCTTGGGGTCGGGATTGGGGGCCAAGGTGAGGAAGGGGCAGCAATAAGGCCTGGTCCCAAATAATCAGACACTGAGCAATAAAAGTACAAGGACTGCCAAGAGAACATGGGGACAAAGGATGGCTGGACTTCATTTGATATCTTTGGACGTGCTGTCAGGAGAGACCAGTCCCTGAAGGGACATCAAGTCCATGAAGGACATGATGCTTGGCAAAAAGTGGAGGACGGGCAATAAAACAGCTCGAACCAGTGGCTACATCAGTGGGCATAGTAACAATGGTGAGGATGGTTCGAGACCTGGCAGTGTTTTATTTTACTGCTTGTGTTTTTCTAGAACTGTCTTTCCTGGATGCACGAGGAAGGATAACTGTGCTTGTGGGAAGCAAATGCACAGTGGGCAGCGCTTTGGCCAACATAGGTACACCACCGGCACACAGTGCCCCCTTACTTGGCATCCAAAGTGACAGGATTTGTCTTTCCCCAGAGCTCTCCAGCCCTGGGGGAAGCGGCCCTGCCTTCGGCGCACCCCCAGGGGGCAGCACTGCTGCTCTCTCACTGGCTACATCTGTGAGGACCCAGAGAGCAGCTCCTTTCTGCTGCTCTCCTCTCAGACTTCTGCCAGAAGCCTTGGCTCGTCCTGGATCCTCCCTTGATTCCCACTCTGCATCTTTGGGGACGCCCAGCCCATTAACTCTCTCCCATCCTTCCTTGCTGCCTCTTGTCCAGATGCCTGAGCTGGGCTTCAAGTAGTTGTAATGTTATGCTTAGGTGAGATGTGTTCAGCTTGTTTACTGTCTGTATACAAGAAAAGAGTTCAGCCCAAGACATCCACCCTTTTGTTCCTCTATGGAAAGCCTGTTATGTGTCATAGTCTTCTCTCTGTGCAGTGCTTTCCTCTGCTGCTGATGCTTTTACATGAAATAGGACTCGGTGTGTCACCGCTACAGGAAATTATCTCTGAAAAAATAATATGCCCAGAACTCAGAAACAGTGTCAGCTTGCATCTGGCATCATGGAAGCATCATGGGTGTGTTTCCATTCATTCGCTCCTGAGTGTCACATGTTAAACTCAGTGCATAGCATAAACAGCAGCAGGCACAAACTGAGACAAAGCACACCCTTTGCTGTGAAGCACATTCCGACTCCTGGCTGCCCCTGTGCCACAGAGTAGAACTGCCCCGCAGGGGCTCCCTAGCTGTCATCTTTACAGAGGCACATGGCCACACCTCCCTTTTGGGAAGCCACTGGGTAGGTTTGAACTTCAGGGTTGTAGTAGTTGATATTGTAGAGCCCTGGAGTCAGTTCGGATTCATAGGGGCCTGTGCACTAGAGAGAGAAACAAAGCCCAGTCCTGCGCCATCCTCGCACTTGTTACTGTATTTGAGCCGATTCTCGCAGCCACGGTGTCAATCCACCTAAGTAAGGGTCTTCCTCTTGTTTGCTAACCCTCTGCCAAAAATGATGCCCTTCTTGCAGGACTGGTTCCACCATAGTAATATGTCCAAAGTACCTGAGACAACGTCTCCGCATCCTCTTTCAGATCTCCTGCCTTTAGTTTGTCAGCTCACTTCGATGGAGTCGATGCTGAGCCATAGCGACTCTATGAGATCAGAGCAGAACTATCTCTGTGGGTTTCCCAAAGGCTAACTCTATGGGAGTAGAACGCCTCATCCTTTTCTTCTGAGGACTGACTGGTGGTTCCCCACTGCTGACATTACAGTTGACACCCAAGGCATAAGGTACTATGCCACCAGAAGTCCCTTGCCCCTGTGCAATAACCAACACCACCTACACACAAAACCCACCCCTTCTCTGTCAGTTTGATGTATGGTGATGGCTTGAGTTGCTATGAAATTGGAAGCTACTAGGGGGAACCCGACAAAAACTACAATTTTTTCAAAACTATGCATTTAAATTTTTTATCCCCTTCATAGTACTCTCCATTACACTTCACACATTTGTCTAATCTGTGATTACATTCTTGGAAACATTTTTCAAACTCAGCAGTTTGGGTGACACCCTTGTTTTTCCCCCCCCTCTTCTGTGTTGTCAAACCACTGTCCTTCATTCATGGAAACAGAAAGAAGTCACATGGAGTGAGTTCAGGTGATTAGGATATGAGGGACAAGAGAGGCATGCTTTTTTGGGGGATGTTTTCATACTGTTATTTCTTTTCTCTTTTTTTATAGTCAATTTTTGGGGCCTCATACAACTCTTATCACAATTGATACATACATCATATTTGTACAATCATTGCCCTCATCATTCTGAAAACATTTGCTCCCCACTTAATCCGCTGGCATCAGCTGATAATTATTCCCCATCCCTCATGAACCCTGAATAATTTCTAAATTATTATTTTGTCTTATCTTACACTATACAATATCTCCCTTCAGCCACTTTTCTGTTGTCTGTCCCCCAGGGAGATGGTTATATGTAGATCCTTGTAATCGGTTTCCCCTTTCCATTCCTCCCTCCCTCTACCCTCCTCGTATCGCCACTCTCACCACTGGTCCTGAAGGGATCATCCGCCCTGGATTCCCTGTGTTTCCAGTTCCTATCTGTACCAGTGTACATCCTCAGGTCTAGCTAGATTTGTAAGGTAGAATGGGGATCATTTTAGTTGTGGGGGAAGAAGCATTTAGGAGCTAGAGGAAAGTTGTATGTTTCATTGTTGCTACAGTGCACCCTGACTGGCTCCTCTCCTCCCTGCTACCCTTCTGTAAGGGGATGTCCAATTATCTACAAATGAGCTTTGGGTTTTCACTCCACACTCCCCCGTATTCACAAAGATATGATTTTTTTGTTCCGATGATGTCTGATACCTGATTCTTCCGACACCTCGTGATCACACATGCTGGTGTGCTTCTTTCATGTGGGCTTTGTTGCTTCTCAGCTACATGACCACTTGTTTAACTTCAAGCTTTTAAGACCCCAGAATGTATAACTTTTGATAGCCGACCACCATCAACTTCAGTCACCACATTTGCTTATGCACCCATTTGCCTCCAGCAATTGTGTTGGGGAGGTGAGCATCCCGGAATGCCACTTTAATACAACAAAGTATTTTTGCATTGAGGGAGTACTTGAATGGAGGCCCAATGTACATCTGTTACCTTAATACTAAACCTATAAATATATGCATATAGATCTATTTCCCCATCGTTATACATAAATATATTTACATATGCACATGCCTTTATTTAGACCTCTATAAATGCCCTTTGCTTCCTACCTCTTTCCTTGATTTCCTTTTACTTTCTGATTGTCCCACTCTCATGTTCAGCCTTCATTTGTGTTTCAGTAATTCCTCTAGGTTACATTACTCTTGGTTACACTCTACCAAGCCTCCCACACCCTCCTCACCATCTATTTGGATCACTTGGTGTTCCCTTGTCCCTGGGTTTGTTAACAGCACTTCCTTTTTCCCTACACCCCCCTTTCCCATCTCCCTCCCCCAGCTGTCAGTCCCATTGTTTTCTCCTCCAGATTGTTCATCCAGCCTATCTCATTTAGACAGACCTGTGGAAATCATAGCATGCACAAAAACGAGACAGAGCAAACCCAAGCAACAAAATGAAACAAAAGAACAACACCACCACCAACAAGCCAATGACAAAAAGCAAAACAAAACACAAGAAAGAAAAGCTTTTAGTTAGTTCAAGGACTGTTTGTTGGCCTTTAGGAGTGTTTTCTCATAGAGTATGATGGGTCAGCTAGCCCAGGCCCCAAAGTCTATTTTTGGTATTCCCTGGGGACTTCGTTGCTCTGTTCCCCTTCCTGTTCTGTTGTACACCCTTAGTATTTTGCCTCGGTGTGCTGGGATCAGATCGGGCGATAGAGGCATGCTGTTTTTTTTGTGTGAGCAGGTGCACTGTCATGGTGGCAAAACCAGTCCCCTGTCTACCACTAATCAGTCCTTTTTATTTTAAATAAATCATTTTATTGGGGGATCTTACAGCTCTTGTAACAATTCATACACCAATTTGTATGAAGCACATTTGTACATACATTGCTATCATCATTTCCAAACATGTTCTTTCTCCTTGAGCTCCTTTTTTCCCCTCCTCCCACCCACGTGAACCACTGATACTTTATACATACTTTTTATTTTTATATTTTACGCCTCTGCTGTATCCCTTCACCCAAACTTCTGCTGTTTGTTCCCTTGGGTGGTGGAGTGGGGCTGTATGTCCATCATTGAGATTGGTTTCCCCTTTCTTCTGCTTCTCCCCCCTACCTTCCCTCGTGGTGTTGCTACTCTCAGTATTGGTCCTGAGGGGTTTATCTGTCCTGGATTCTGTGTGTCGGAACTTCTAGTCAATAGCAGTGTGCAAGCTCTGGTCTAGCCAGACAACTCAGACCTTCTTACACAATATCTTCAGAACCTCTATATAGGAAGCTTGATTAACAGTCTGACCTAGTGCAATGACTAAGCTCCAAATGCACTATCACCCTCACATCAACAAAACCAAACAAATGAGCATCTTCTTGAAGTTTGAGTTCACTTGACGAGGTGTATTTGAGTGAGGTGATGATGGCGTCTTACACTGACTTGATTTATGTTTGCATTCTGGCTTGTGAGAAGAGCACAAGGTCTTGTCACCAGCAATGACCTTGGGAAAAAAGTGTGGGTGCACTAGCTCAGAGCAAGTTGCCAGATGCCTGCCCAAACAGGAGAATGTATATTTTGAAATGTGTACCCAGTGGAGCTTTGTACCGCTTGGTTTTTTGGCGGGGGTGGGGTGGGGGGTGGGTGGAAGGCCGGCTACTCCTTTGTAGGTTAGATAATCTGAGATGTGCTATTTGAAATTTCCTGGGGCCAGTTTTAGACAAAACTAGAAAAGTTAATTTTGCTGTATGGAAAAATCTGACAGTCTGGAAGTATCTAATTTTCCTCACATGCCATCATTCCCCTAGTAGCATTATTCTTAGTTAAAGCTCTCCTCTGTTCCTCCTTAGGGTTTCCCCCACTACCTGATGTTCCTTTTCTCCTACTCATCATCAAGGGACTTGTGTCCAAAGTGAGGACAGCAAATAAGAGACCCTCCTGACTCTCTGTTAAGAAGGGTGCTCTGGTGCATGCGTGTGTTTATGTGTGCACATACAATCGCATTTGAATTTTGTTGGAAGAGGCTTCATAGAGACAGAGAGTGACATGGTTAGAGCTGCTGCACATGTAGAGCACTGTACTCTATGGTGTTCTAATTCAAATGCATGTAAGGTCCAAGAGAGGTAATAGAAGCAAGTGACCAGGGTCAGGGAAGGCAGTAGGAGGAACTGAGGGAGCCTGAATGCCTCACACCCTGCCAGTTTCACTGATTCTTGGATGGGAGAGTACCAACCTCGTGCTGTGAAATCTTCGCAGTTTTCAGAGGCTTGGGGGATTTAAATTTTGTATGTAAAAAATAGACATCTAAATGCTTGTAATTTATTGATTTCGATAAACACACTGAATGCCAGTACGCAAGTCAAACAAACCAAACTGACAGCCATCGATTCTTTGCCAACTCATAGTGACCCTATTAGACAGGGTAGAACTGCCCCTCAGTTCAGCTCCCAGCCCTGGAGGCCCACCAGTTCCTCGTTATTATCATGAGGAATACTATTTTCACAAGAGCATTACATACCCCTAGAGACTAAACCATAAAGCCATATAGGCTTTGACCATCAATTCTGATATGCTTTTTCCTCAAACTGATGGGTCATTTGATGGAATCCTTGTATTACTTCCCTAACATAAAAATTAATCAAGCAAAGGAGATTCAGTGCTCAGTACTACAGCCCCCTATTTAGAGATTAACTCTTAAAAACCACCACCACCACCACCACCACCACCACCACCACCACCGCCACCTTATCTATGTTGATAAAAACTTGAGTAGGCTGTATAAATATCTCAAGTATTTAGGATAAAATGGATTCTTATTCTACTGTCACATATTTAGTTTGAGTTATGTGTTTCCATCTGAACACAAATTAAATAGACCTCATTGACATCTTTTCAAAATGCCATAAAAATTAAATGATTACCTTAAAAGATACTCAGTATAATTAGGCATCAGAAAAATGTACATCAACACTAGAGCGAGATAGTGTTTCAACCCATCAAGATGACACTAGCCAAGAATATTAAAAATACCATTGAGTGCTGGAAGAATGAACAGATTTGTGTCAGAAGAACAGTCTGAAAGGTCCTTAGAAGCAAGCACGGGGAGACTTCACATGCTTTGGATATGTTATCAGGAGATGCCAGTCCCTGGAAAAGGCTGAAATGTTAGGTTCAAGTATAACAACAGTTTTGAAGATGGTGTAGGACTGCGCAGTGGTTCATTCTGCCTTGAGTTGGAACTGACTCAATAGCACCTAATGCTAAAAGCTAGATGCTTTTGATCCTAAATGAAAAGTGGATGGTCCAGCCTCCATACCAGCTACGTGGACAACTGCCCCTCCCCCCAGAAGAATTTACTTTAGAAGACGGCACTGAACCTGTAGCTAGGGGAGATGGACATGTCTGATCAGAGCACACAGGGGCAAATGAAGGGGGAGGAAGAGAGTGGAGCACACACTGGTCCACCAGGCTTGGAGGATGATTTTGGCACTCTGAACAGCCAATGTACAGAGTGGACCATATGGCTGATCCCACTATGAGACATGCCATCCCTTGCTGGCCCAGAGCACTATGGGGACAATACCGGAGACTCTGTGTTGGGACTGACCCGACTGGCCCTCCAACACGGAGGCAAATCACTAAAAGCATGCAGCAGAGCAACCATGAGAGCAGAGCGGGTAGCCCCTGAGGGAGTACAAAGGACAGACTCTGGGGCCAGAGCAAGATACGCCATCAGACCTGACTGAAGGACACACCTATAGAAAAAAAAAATCAGACCTTGATCTATTTACAGGTTTTTCTTTCTTAAAAAATTTTTTTGTCTTTTAATTAATTTACTCTTTTATTGATCATTGGTTTTCTGTTGTTGTTTTTTTGTCATCACAGTGTTCTCACCCATCGCCTATCTTGCTATGGTTTGATTTTTGGTGCATATTATTATCTCAACAGATCTATCTAGATAAGATAGGCTGGAAGAATAGTCTGGAGGAGAAAACAACAGGACCAATGGTTCCCGGGGACATGGGAGAGAGAGAGGAGGGGGTAAGGAGGTGATGCTGACCAATCCAGCGACAGGGGAGCAACAAGTAATCCAAAATCCGTCGCAAGGAGGGTGTGAGAAGCCTGGTAGGTATTCAGCAAGGGCAATGTAACCAAGAGAAATTACTCAAACCCAAGTGAAAGCTGAGCATGATAGTCGGACAAGAGGAAAGTAAAAGTAAATAGAGGAAAGAACTAGGTGACAAAGGGTATTTCTAGAGGTCTACATACTGGCATGTACATATGTAAATATATTTATACAGGAGGGTTCGTAAATAGATCAACGTGCATATATTTATAGACTTAGTATTAAGGCAGTAGATGGACATTGCCAAATACTTACTCAATGCAAGAAGACGTTATATTAAATTGGCATTCCATGATGAACACCTTTCCAACATGATGGTTGAAGAAAAATGTGTGCACTAGCAAATGTGGTGAAGAAAGCTGATGGTGCCTGGCTATCAAAAGTTATAGCATCTGGGATCTTACAGGCTTGAAAATAAAGAAGCGGCCATCTAGCTCAGAAGCAACAAAGCCCACATGGAGGAAGCACACCAGCCTGTGTGACCATGAACTGTTGAAGGGATCAGATATCAAGCATCAAAGAACACAAAAATCATGTCATTGTAAATGAGGGTGAGTGCAGAGTGGAGACTCAAAGCCCATTGGTAGGTAACTGGACACCCCCTTCCTGAAGGGATGTGGGGAGGAGATAAGCCAGTCAGGGTGCAGGGTAGCAACAATGAAACATGTTTCCTCTAGTTCCTAAATGCTTCCTCCCCCCACTATCATGATCCAAATTCTACTTTACAAATCTGGCTAGACAAGGGGATGTACAGAGAGATCGCCTTGGAGATTGGGTGGATGTTCCCACAGTAGCGTGGAGCCTCACAAGTGGTGGTCAGGCGTTTCCCCCAGTCACTTGTAGGACCTCAGGATTTAGGCTGGGGATGCCCCCACTTTTTATAGGGGAGAACAACCTGTGGCCTGGTGTGTGGGAGAGGACCAGCGTGAATTCCCCAGCTGCTTGCCACACCAATAAGTGGGGGGTGGGAGCTCCCTCAGTTGGGCCTTCAGGTTTGCCCTAGGCAGAGGGGAGTGGCCTGGAGACAGCTATTGTCTTGTGATGGGAAAGAGAGTGAAAGGAGAGGAAAAAGAGAGAAAGAGGAAGACACAGACTGGGGCAATAATGCCAACCAGACTGACAACCACTCACCCACACACAACTAAAATGCACAGAGTAAACAAAGGTGACAACAGTAAAAAAAAAAAAAAAAAGAAAAGAAAACAACTAAAAAGGAGAACCAAATCTGTGGAGGCTGTGGTAGGAAGTAGAGAAGAGCTAGATGGAGCGGAGAAAAGCAGAAAACCTGTAAGAAGAGTCCAATAAAAGGAAAAAGAGAGAAGAGAAAAGGAAGGAGAAGGAGAGAGTATTTTTTAAATGGTTAAAGAAATAACTGACCCTGTGTTATGCTGTGTGTAGCTCTGACTCGTCCTGTGTGCAGTACTGTCTTAGGGGTCAGGCTGCCCACTAGGAGGACAGGGTTGCCCTAGGCAGAGTGTAGGGCTCTGGAAACCAGCAGTGGTATGTGCAAGCAATGAGAGGGAGCAGAGAGAATCGTACAAGCTAAGAGAGAGGTGAAGAAAGCAAAGACAGAAAGAGGAAAGAAAGAAAAAGAGAATAAAGAGAATGAAGGAAATAAATCCAACTGAGTTCACTAAGGTTGGCTGTGATGGTAAAGAGCAAGGAGAGAGAGAAGGAGGAAATAAAGTATAAAGTAGTAGCTGATCCCTGATTGCTTGGATGAGGGGCCAGAGGGGTTTAGACACTGCTCCAACATGGCAGGTCAGTGTGCCCTTTTAATGCCGGGACCCAGTGGTGCTGGGCAGAATTGCCCTAGTTGACGAGATCACCTTAGAGGCATGACGGAGGTTTCTTCAACGGTGCAGCGCACTGTAGGTGTTTGTCCCAGGTGCCTTGTGTGGTGTACAGCACTCCCACACAGGGCAGGCTGGAGTGCCTCCTGCTATTTGGGTTGATTTGCCCTAAGCGGAGGGAAGTGACCTGGAAGCCTTTAGTGGCATATGAGAGGAGAGAGTGGGAGAGAAGAGGAAAAAGAGGGGAAAAGGGGAAAAAAGAGGGATAAAGAAGAAAGCAAGTAAATAAAAGCCCAACACCAACCTGAGCACGTTGAAACTGAGTGCGGTGGAAAAGTTAGAAGGGCTAGTGAATAAAGTGAGAATAAGTAGAGCAGTGGGTAAGGAGGTAATGATACTTGATCACCTGTCCTTGAGGCCAGAGGAATTCCAACTCTTCCTCAAGGTCACGGGGTCATGGACTTGTAAGGTCTCTCTCTCTGGCCTAAATTCCAACCCCAGTCCTTGGCTCCCCGCGAGAAAAATTTCATGCGGAAGCCAGGCTCGTGATCCAAGTGAATTTAATGAGAGTTAAAAGAAGCTTCAGGTTTTACAAGGCAGCCATAGGATTCCTTTGACCATGGGGCCTGGCAGAGACTGCCTCAGGTCATGCAAGGATCTCTCTCCTCCCAGGAAGACGACCAGACCACCCCTCTCCCTTCTGGTTCCTGCCTTTTCAAGGGTTCCCGGGGAGGCTGGTGAAGGACCCCAGGTCAATCCCATTGGCTGAACTGCAATCATCTGGCCCAGGTGGGCTGCTCCAGGTGCAACATCCATCGGAGCCCACGGGCAGGAAAATCCAGCTTTCCTATGCTGGCTCTCCTGGGCATGCGTTAATGGACTTTCCCATCCCTGATGTAGGGTTCCACAGATGCTGTGTGAGATTACTTCAAAAGCAAGATCGCGCCCGTGGCCAGGGGTCACTTGGGTGCTGGAGTACCTGCCTTGTGCTGCATGTAGCACTGCAGCAGGGGCTGGGAGGGGGCACTGGGGGGCTCCCTCAGCCCCGTCTAGGGCTCCAAGACCGGCAGGGCCTCCCCAGCTATGTGTAGAATCACTGAGAGGGAAGCTTGTTGTCCTATCTAGACTGCTGATGCTTCCTAGATCAGAGGATTTTCTTTTTTATCCCTCTGGCCAGCTAGAATGAAATTGTCTCCCACAGTCTCTGGGCTACAGCTCAGTGCTGTTTAAGGCTGACACTGCTACAGCGGGTCTTTGTTATGGTAAAAGCTGCCAGGCCCTGTGGCTGAGTTCTGGCATTCCTTAGCTAGGTTGCTTCTTATGCTGATTTATGTTAAGGGACTCCCCTATGTGGTGCTTGGAGCTGAGCAACCAGACTTGGGTTTGAGTTTTAAACCAATCATTTATGTTTCACCCTTAAAAAAAATTCTACTTGTGATGTGCTCAGATTTGGTGGCTGTCAAGCTGACCCCCAGAGGGGGAGATGCAGCTTATCAGGGGGGTTGTTTACTAGTCGGCCAATTGGAACTAAATTTGCTCCCTGGACTCCCGACTTTCTGCCTTTTTCTCCCACACCATGATCTTCCTAAGGTAATAATATATTTTTTCTTCTACTCTAAATTATGGCTACCCACCACCAACCCCTGACCGTGAGCTCAAGGCATCCAACCGCATGGAGAGCTCAGTGTGGGGTTCCCCTCGTGTCTGAGATTCTGCCCCCTCTCAGGGCGTCCACCTGCAGGGATCCCTGCTCCAGGCAAGGGCATATCTGGCACCTGCCACTTCGTCAAAATTATAGTGCTTTAAAGCATTCTTGGTTTGCTTTGTGAGTGGAAATCCCACAAAAGAAGGGGTTCAGGAGAAACCCTGTTACCCTAGTTCTAATTTCAGAACTCCACCTCCCCGTTTCCTTCACCTAATTTCCTATTTTTCTGGTCTGGCAGCAGGAGCTCCAGATAGATGGGTCCTATCTGGTCGCCATTTTCTCTGAATCCCTCCATCTATTTTTTTTACACTCTTAAAAAGTACAAAACATTTACTCTACAAGCGCAAACAGATTTTCAAAAGCAGGGAAAAACCTGAACGTTCAGTACATGGTTCAATCGTCTTTTCATCTCTGTGCCCTAACTATGCTGAGCTCCATGGAACTGCATGGAGGGGAGCTATTCTGGCGTCATCGAGCCAAGTGAGTGTTTTGAATTACCTCAAGTGAATATTTGACTGGAAAGCATAGGGTGTAAAAAAACCCTGAAATCAGTTGGTGCACATCCATCACAAAGAACAGGGCCTTGTACTTAAACCTTTTTTCTGAAAATAAGCAGCCATCTAAGTGAGATATCAACTAAGGCCGCCCAGAACAAGCAGCACAGCCAGTGTGATGCCAGGGTGATAAATAATAGAATCTCAATCTGCAGGTATGAACAAGAATCAGAGCTTAAGTTCGGAACACCCAGTTTGCAAAAGGACTCAAATGCACATGCTGGGTGAATTCCCTCTGACCACAGTCCATGGACATGAACAGATACAGTTAAGTTCAAATGTAACACCTGATCATTTGATCTCTTCAGACTAATTTTAATTTGGTTCCAGTTTTTAGTATTTTTCACTTTCTGTTCGATTGAGGTTTTTCTCTCTTTTATCATTGTTAGTTTTTCTTTTCTACTTGTTTCTTGATTTTGTTTTGTATTTTTTTTTAATACATATGAAATCCAGGAGAGGTAAATCCAGAGAGACACTAACAGAATTAACAATCACCTAGGGACAGGCAGGGAAGATTTGGGGGAGTGAGGGGGGGGCTAACAAAAATGAATATAAAAGAAGGAAATGATGTAAACCTGATTGTGGTGAGGATTACACAAATCTTAATATGACTGAAGTATTGAATGATATATGTGAATTATATGAGAATTAAAATAAAACAAAAGCTGAGGTCAGAGATAGGGCAGCAATTTAGCCCTGAATCTCTTGGTGAAGATTGAATGTCATTTTGTGCCAAGAGCCCATTTTTCCACTCATGAAGTTTGGGGAACCGGCCATGCTCCTTCATCACTTTTCTTACCTCAATAAATGGGTACAGTTCACTCTTCTCCCTTTTCTTCTCTGTCACATACTTTGCAGCAGTCAGGGGAACAGAACTTACAGTCCTGAAAGGGATCCATGAGTGTTAGTCCAGGTAGACTAGAGAAACAAATCCACACTCAGATGTGTATAGGAAAGACCTTTATATACAAGAACAGTTGTATATTGAGAAAGCATTCCAGCCCAACCAAGATCAAGTCCATAAGTCCAATATTAGCCCATGTCTGATATCAATCTATAATGTTCTCTTCAGACTCATGAAACACCTTCAATGACCCCAAATGCAGGAAGATCACAGGTCAGTAGTTGCAAAGTCTTCTGCATCCAGTGGTGGTAGAAGCATCTCAGCTTTGGCAGGGTCTCCATGTGGCTCCTCCAGTTCCCAGGGCATGGGTTCTATCAGTGTGGTGCCATGTGTCTTGTTAGTAGGACATCTCTCAGGGAATGAGCAGAAAGATAGTCTCCTGCCTCCAAGGAGGAAATACCAGATTTCCCAGAACCCTGACGGGAAGGCCAGGCCCACAAAGAGGCCTCATTGGCCATAACCCAATAGAGAGACTAGAGTCTACCCCTTCACTCTTAATCCTCTCAAGTCCCAAATTGACACCAGATTGTATAACTACAACAGACCACCCCTTGTCCATTTGACATTTTCACAAAATTCTTTAGCCGTATATAATTTCAAAACAATAATAGAATCATATCAGTATCTAACAGTATAATATGAAAATGCATACATTTCACTCCGTGCCACCCTCCTTTAAACATAATATTCTGTAAGTGATGAAACAAAAATATCCTATGCTTAACAATTGCAGGTAAGGTACACCCACATATTAATCCTATAATTCTATGAATATATTCCAGTATCTATGAAATCTTGCAAGCTAGCCACTTCACGCCTTTATCTGGCCCATTTTGGCTATCCAGTTTCTCTACTGCCTACTTACATCAACCCAGTGCTCTGAGGAGACAATCATATTCTTCAATATAAAGAGTCTTCATGCCAGTTGGAACCTTGTGAAGTCCACATCCACAAGAAAGTCAAAGCAGGACAGTTCGTCTATACAGTCTGCAGCAGTATATACCAGTGCACAGGCTCAACATTCTTCTCTTCATCTGGTCGGGTTCGGGTCAAGTCAATGTGGGCTCCCTCTCTTGGCCTCACCTCAGTGTCCATTGGTCGCATTGCCTTTAGGCCTTGGCCCCATCACCAATTCTCCACAACTCTAGTCCCCTCAGAGTAGGTCATGGACTTCAAACGAGTCAACCTGCTCTCATCTTCTTCTCTACTGCCTGTAAACCAGGTCCACGAGTGTCAGTGGTCAGAATGAACCCGCTGCTCTATTGCTGCTATTCTGCCACTTTCACTCAACAAGCAGATCCAGGTGGTCACCTAGCAATCATTTCAGGCTTCTACAGGCTCCCTTGAATGTTCAGTACTAGAAAGGAGTTTCTTCAGGCTTTGAGATTTTTTTCCAGTTTCTGACAAAAACCACTATTCAAAATTCAAATATTACAAAAGTTCCCTTTTAATGCACATGAAGCTCTTCCTCACAGTGGGAGCAGTGCACAGAAACGGACCTTGATGCTGGGCTGCTCTGTGCGTGCTTTGGTCAGTTGGGAGCTGCTGATTCACAGATTCACTTCACGTGGATGAAGATGCTTGTTTGCTTCCCCGTGAGTTTATCGCGCTTCAACAGAGAAGAACCCTGTTCTTGGGTTTTGCCTCTGCCTTGCTCCTAGCACCGCTGGAATAGAAAGATTACAAATGATTTTTTTTGTTGTTGTTTTAAAAAACAGAAAAGAAATGCCGTGTACCTGTTAGGTAAGTAGAGGCAGAACTGAGGGTGGTCGCTGTGCATGCCAAACCTCCTCCCCATCACAGACAGTTGAAAGCTGCTTCAGGCTGGAAAGATGCACACATTTAGGTCCTTGTGACAGGAAGCAGGTCAACCTGGGCGGGCCCCCATCTAGACCAGGTGGGCTTAATTCAGTCAATGGGGTCAAACAGTACCGTCAGCCATGCCTACCAACAGGGTATGGGTGGGGGCCTCCCACCAGCTGTCATGCAACCCAGCGCGCGTGGGCTGTCCAGTCCGCCCCCACCCCCCACGAGCATATTTGCCTCTTCTATCCTTTATAAAGTCACTTGGATCACAAACTAGGTTTCTGCGTCAATTGGTTCTTGTGTGAAGCCAAGGACAGAGGTACATTTCTCCCAGAGAGAGCCCTCACATAACCAAATCAGATTATAGCCTTCAGTGTTAGGGTTCCAACGAATTTTGGGGGAATATCTCAAGTGGTAGTGGTAAGGACACAACTCAATCCATATTATCTCTTTATTTTGCTCAGCCAGATGCTTGCTCTTTGAGCCTGAATTGTTGCAAGGCTTATTACCCCATCAAGTGTTCCCAGAGCAAGCCCTAAATGGGCAGTAGTCACACACAAGGAAGATTTGCAGGGGACACTGTTAAGAATGATTAATGCTTACGTGTTCCTTGTCTCCCCAAATGTACCATCTGGCAGAAAATTTCTTAGATCTCTCTCCTGGGAGAGATATACCTCAGCTCTTGAATAACTCTCCTGGTCATAGAAGTCAAATTCCAAGCTTTTCATCCAACATTCATAAAGCTAAATAAATGTTACATAAACCTAAGTTCTCTATCTTGGATAAGACAAAGTAAAACCATGACTTGAGAAGGTTTTCATTGAGGACAGAGACAACTTCAGATATTCTAAGCCTATGAAATTGGTCATGATTCAGGCAACTTGCCAAGGAAGCAGGTAATACCTAGGTGGGAGGTGGAATGAATAAGAACTTGCACTAAGATTCCATTCCATCAGGTGCAGCTGGTGACTTTGGAGGCCCAGAGCAGGCAGTGGGAGAGAGAAGACCAGAGCAGGGGAGGGATGTGATGAGCTGGAGGGTAGAGGGAGGGATTATGTGTTGTTCTGCTGTCACCTCCCACCCCACTGTGACCCTTTAGTGATGTGGGCCCAGGTTTGTGATGCAAGTGGTTTTGAAGGCAGAGGGGACTCAGAGTGCTCAGTTGCCTGAGTGCAACCGCTGTATCCAGAAGATGGAGGAGATTCTCTTTCTGCTGGAACAGAAAAGTGCTTCCTGGCTGACCTACCAATACCCCACCTGGTTCACTGTTTTGACCTTGGGCATCCTGTATGGAGTGGGTTGCTTCTTCCTGGTCCTCCCCTTCCTTCCAAATACTCCACCTGTGCGACCACCCAGGAAAAGGATAAAGGTAAGAAATTCTCAACCCAGCCATAGGAGAGATTGATTTTTCCTTGTTTTATAAATTTTTCCTTTCGTAATTAATTTCCTGATAGGGGAAATCTCAAGAAAGAAGAGACCATCAGCCCTGGCTTTGGAATGTTGATGAGGGCTGGTGCGTCCTTACTCACTGTTAGGACTTTGTTCACTGCATTGGTATCATTTTATCCTTGCCGGCTTATGTTGATTTTCATTATTTCTGTTGGCTTTCCCTGTTTGTGAAGCACAGGAGGCGTGGATGCATCATGATCATGGACACAAGGGTTGACAGAGTTGCAGGTGGAGAGATCTCATGGCAGAGGGAGGGATTGTGAGATCAGCAGTGTGGAGAACTTCCCCATCGGGAAGCTAGGGAGTGAAGGGGGATTGATTTCAAGACGAAAAAATGAAGGAGGCCAGAGGGGACAGAGAGCTTTAGACCTGACTGTGATTACCCAACTCCTTTTGAAGGCAATTTAACCATGGAGGGGGGGGTGTTGTTCTAAAATGGATATGGTAATCATTGATTGTACCATTGCCCTTGATCTGATTGAATGACTGAACTATTGACTCGTATGATATGTAAATCATTTGCCAGTAAGATGAGCATTCAAAAATATTTCTCTTTGAAGATCTCAGACCTCCCATCTCTAGTTGTTATAGAGGGCAATAGGTAAAAATCCCCAATATAGTGACGCAGTGGCTAAGGACTAGATGACTAGACATTTCAAAGGGCAGCTCTCATCACTGGGTCCTCAGTCTCTTTCCTTGAGCTCCAGTCTCTGGGCCAAGGCTCCTTTTCTGTCTGGGCTAATTGAGAAAGCATGGCTGACCCCGGGGAGGAAGTGGTCAAGGGCTGGCCCAGAGCTTCAGCCTCCATAATCAAAATCTTGCCCACCAGAACACTGAGTGCTGAGAGTGTGTGCTCTCCGTGAGCAGAGGAAGGCTGACGGAAGAAATGCACTCTAGGTCTCACACAGAAGCTGGTTTCTGGGCTTTAGTCATTCCATGGAGATTGTCATTCTTCTAATCACCAGTAAATGCCTGCAGTTTGTCACAAAGAACAGATGCAGGATTGGATTCCAGCCTGACTTCCTCTCTTGTGCCCCAGCCTCAGGTGGAGACAAGGAGAAGCAGCAGGTCAAGGGACAAAGGTGACGCTCTGAAAGGTAAGGTTCTGCCCATTCAACCAAGCTCTGTAAGCTCTCCTGTCCCCTCCTCTGCAGGATGCCAGTGGCAACAGCCCGTCTCTCTCAGGTAATAATCCTGAACAAAAGGATACTGTGGATGGAAACAGAACCCAGATATTTCCCAGATGTACAGGAGGGGCCTAGGATGGGATGAAGGCTGGCCAAGGTAGGACCCAGTAGGGGGCAGT
This sequence comes from Tenrec ecaudatus, assembly GCF_050624435.1. Taxonomy (NCBI): domain Eukaryota; kingdom Metazoa; phylum Chordata; class Mammalia; order Afrosoricida; family Tenrecidae; genus Tenrec; species Tenrec ecaudatus. The sequence goes on along the minus strand of NW_027457580.1, from coordinate 388,455 downwards.
GGGGGTGTCAGGAGCAGATTCTGGTGGATTTGGAGGTGGAACATTGAGGGGTAACTGCGATAAGCTGTGTAACTTTGCCAAGGTTCAGATTGCTCACTGAGACCCCACAGACAATATTGGAAACCGATGCTCCTTGAAATGCCAAAGCACCTCCTGCCCGTGGGAGTAAGCTATCATTTGACCTTGAGCTCTGGAGAGTCCAACGTCCTAAGTGCACAGCCCGTGTGACATTCCTTTCGGTCCTCTGGGAGGGCTGCACCATAACGGTTCTCTTGATTTCCAGTTTTCCGAAGCTTCCTGCAAGAACTATATGGCGCTCAGAACCTGCGTTTGCGTCTTAGGCAGAAGTAAGTAACCTTCCTGCTTCACCGCGGGGTGCATCTTCCAACCAGGGTGCCTGTGTGGCCTCGGGCTGCAGAGCAGCTGGGATGCGCTGGTTTGGGGGACACTTTCAGGGATGGGCAGAGAATGACAGGAGTCCCGGGCAGTGGGGTGGGGCAGGAAGAGCAGGCCATCAAGGCTTGGGGAGGGGCTGAGCTTGCACCGACCCTTGCTAGCCTGCTAGGTCTCTTGCCCCTTCAGTCCTGGCTGTAATCTGGTCCTTCTGTCTCCTGCAGCCACTTGGGAAACCCACTTGACACTGGCAGCTTTGGTCAACAGAAAGCTCAAGCCCTCTCTGGTAGCTGGCGAAATAGAGGTACGGCTGAAGTCCATGTCGGTACGCGCGCCCCACACGGTTCTGCGGCTCATCCATTCCGGACACCTAGGTCTCAGAACTCCACCCTTCCACGGGCCCAGATGTGCATCTCAACTTCTCATGTCTTACCCGCCTTGAGTCAATCACCAGACTGCGCACATTCCCATGAACCTGACAGTCTTTCACCCACACCACTGGCTCTTCCCTCACCCAGTGCCAAACCCCCGGATTCAAAGGCCTACCTGCAGCCTCCAAGCACTCTCTGGGACTCACCAGCCCCGCACCCCACAGGGACTCATTCTCAGAATGACTTGTTGGCAAGGCCCAGGCAGAGCCCATCTCCACACAACCGCTGCTCCACACCTGCCATGGCAGCCATCACAAGTCAGGATCCCACAGGCCTCCCTACTGCCTCCCCACCCCAGTGTTGGGCAGCTGCCAAGAACTTACAGCTTCCCTCCTTGGAATACTTTGGGTCTCTGAAAGAGCACTCTACCTGGCACCCCCAAGAAGACACCTTTCGGGAAGGACCCACAAAGAGGCAGGGGGAAGTAGGGAGGCCCACCTTGCTCAACCCCAATGTCCACAAGCTGCTGGAAATAGAAATCACAAAGGCAGAGAAATGGAATATTTGGGAAGAAAAAGGAAAGGGTGTATCAGAATACCATCTGCAGGCCTTAAATATGTTGAAGGCACTCGATGGGGAGCAGATCACTGCACCTCCCCAGCCCTTCTGGAATGCCAGCATCAAAGCAGAGCAGATACCCAGCGCTCAGAAGCATTTTCCACAAAAATTCAGTGAGTTTTTCTGGGGTCTACCTTTTCTGCACAGCGAGTCTCTGGCAGCTGCTCTCAGGGTCTCTGGATCCACCCTAGAGTTTCCCACTGTCTTATTTAATGAAATTCCTAATGCCTTACCAGCTCAAATGCAAGCTAAAGAGTACCCACTCTAGTTGCAACGTCACTCCTTGCCCTACACTGAAGGCCGATTCCAACTTTTACTTCCAACTGCATGCCAAGCCCAGGCCCCACCGCCGGCTACAGTCCTGACTCCGCCCGGTCCACAGCCCCGTGGCCCACTCGCAGTACCTTTTCCTCCTCCTCACAAGAGTCCCTGTGATGAATCCTGTCTTACCGTCCACACTAAGTCCCAATCACGCATTCCAAATTCACTTCAACAGCTGGAAAGCCATTTTTTAAAGAAACAACAGGAAAGTGAGAGTTCTTTACCCTTTATGATACCACCACCCCAGGAAGCTTTTTGTCTTCGCAAACCCACTCATCCCCAGGACAATCAGAAGGTCCAGACCCCAAAGACAGAACCCAAGCTTCCTGACTGCTTGAAGCAATCGGAGCTCCACCGCCAAGAGAACTTCCCTCAATTGCAGGGGCCCCTCGGCAATGGGACTCTTGAGTCTCTGACACTAAAGCAGCCTCAGGAAAAATGGCCAGGGACTTGTCTGGATATGAAGCAGCCCGAATGCTCCTGCTCAACACCTGGAGACAAGCAGGGGAAGAATGTAATGAAGACGGTGTCCCCAGGAAGATGCACACACCCTGGACCGTCGCTTGCGTGCTGCAGAGCCGGTGTCCAGCTGAGGAACAACTCGGTCAATGGACAAGGGAATTACTTGAGGAAAATATCCAAATGTAATCTATCTCTCTGTAGATCAGGAAACTACTGCCCAAAAGGAACTCCGGGAGCCGACTCAAAGGAGTTAAGTGATTTGAGGATACACAAGGGGATTAACGCAGGAACTTACACCCTAAGGGGTCCAAATAAAATCCTACTGGAAAACACCCTGAATGTCCACATGTGCAGGAAGGTGGAGCAGATTAGAAAGGATCAGATCCCTGGCATTGTTTGCCGTTCATGTCTTGCGACCACGCACGCTTTGTCTATTTCCCTGACCCACCCACATGTTGTCAATGTGGCCTCCTGGGGAGAGCTGGAAGATCTGAACACAACGCAGAGCCTTTCCTTTTTCAGCCCGGGCACTCAACAGGTGCTGGACTCGCATATCGTAAGGCTCCAAATGAGGCAGAGGTGGTGCATGCCCCTCAAAGTCCTTGAGCCCACAAACCTCTGTAGGACAAGAAAAGACAACGCAATGTCCTTTCCAAAGTCCACCTGCTTAGCCACCCCTAAGTATTGAACTAACCTAGTAACTGAGGCTGCCAAGGTCCTGGGAGAACCCTGTCAGGCAGACTGGGGAGAGAGAGTGACCACAAAGAAATCAAGCCCTACCCTGGAGAGTCCTTTTGCTGATTGCTCCCCTACAGAGGAGCCTGTTCAGGGAACCCCAGCCTACCCCCCACTTGATAATGACAGTGGATGCTCATTGGCCCTCAGGCAGCCGTTTCCAGCCTTCATGCCCAGTATCCTTGGCAGAACCTTCCAGAATGAAAGTGTCCAGAGAGAGAGAGCCTAGAGCAAACCTCAAATCCAGTACTGACCAGCAAGGGGTCAAGGAAAGAGGGTGCTAGTTGTGCCCCAGGAGGCCCCAGATTGGAAGTGAACTCTGAATGTCCATCTTCAAGAGCCAAAGAGACAGGGTTGGTGGTGGTCAAGAAGTCCTCTTCAATAGAGCTAGACGATAGAGACACTTTCAAAACCAGTGTGCTGGCAAAATCTCAAACCAATGATGTGGACCCGGGGGTACTTCGAGGCTCTAGGATGTAGTAAAAGTTTCCTGCTACCTGGAAAGTGTGCTCCAGTTCCTGAAAAGCCAAGCCTTACAGCACGAGTGTGCAGTGAGATTAAGCTCCAGGTGGAGGTAGAGGCAGAGGATGGTTCTCCATGCTGTCCTGTTGACGGGCTCCTTCAGGACTGCACCACTGATGTGCTCACTGCCACCAATGTTTTGCCTTCTCAGGTGGTCCATTGCCGCCCCCAGCATTTGTTCACTGGGGATAAGCCAATATGTCAAGGGCCAAGTGGCTTCGTGGTGGCTAGAGCAAGTTACATGGGGCAGCAGAAGCTCAAAAGCCCCAACCTTCAGGACCCCTCGACAAGGAGAAGGAAGGATGCTGTTCCCACTGACAAGAGGGAGACTCATAAATGGCCCAATCCAGAAGAGCATGGAAAAGGATTAGCGGGAAGAGGCATCTCCCAAGTCTGTGGGTTAAGCCAGCCTGTGCAAGACAAGGCATTGGCTGAGTGCCTTGAGATCAAGTCCTCACAGCTCCCACCAGAGAAGGGACAGCTTCCTGCTGAGGGCCACAGCAAAAAATGGAGGAAGCACTTTGTCCAGTGGATTTGCTCCAGCAAAAAATCTACAGGACACGGTGATCCTTTGCAAAACGGAAAGCCCGTATTACCCTGTGGTCACAGCCTTGGGCCCCTTCAAAGACAACCAGTGTCTCCTAACAAGGTCACGGAGGCTCAGGTGCTCACGACAGATGTTGGCCAAGTCCTAGAGGGGACACCAGGCTGTCATCAGGAGTATCTTGCGTCAACGTTATGTCCACGAAAAGAAGCGCAGGCCTCAGTTAATGGATGTTCCTCCAGCTGCAGGGCTCCTTTCTTTGTAGAACACAGGAGAGTGGCAAGTGTGAGACCCTGCCTCCACCAGGCGATACCTGACTGCCAGAGCCTTCCCACCAAGAGCACCTGTATCAGGGATGTATTCACAAATTTCTGTCCGTTCAGGGGATTCAATATCAGAAGCCACACTCAGGCATTGCCCCCCAGGGTGTTTGTGTGCCCAGTCAGCTTGCAGCAGCAGAGGCGGAGGAGGTGGGCTTACTCCAGTTACCCTTACCACTGCCCACGTCACTGTCTTCGAGAATATGTCTTATCTGGCAAATTAGAAGACGCTTCTTCTGCTCTGATTAGTAGGAAAGTATCCATGCCAGCCACTTTAGCCTGTTCTGCACAGGCTAATGGCTTCTCTCAGCCATGATATTCATTGTTCCATAATAGAGATTTTCCCCCTCCTACATTAAAGTGTGACTTCTGTGCTGCATGGCGGGATCTAAAGGGGGTGTCATGTGTGTTAGTCTGTGTAGACTAGAGAAACAAAATTCATACACTCATATTTTATGAGTTTTATATAAAGGTTAAGTGAACATTGAAAAGCCTCCCAACCCAGTTCAATCTAAGACCACCAGTCCAATAGTATCCCATGTGTCTGACACCAATCTACAAAGTCCTCCTCACAATCCAAAAACACACGGGGAGACAATGACTGCAGGAGGAAATTGTAGTCCGTGCGCTGGCAGGTTCTCCATGAGGCTGCTGCAGAAACCAGGGCTGCAACAGGGTAGGTCCATGTGGCTTCTCCTCAGGGATCTCCCAGGAAATGAGTCTTTCCAGCTGCTTTAGGGACCTAACAAATGCATATCCACCCTGGTGGCACTATCAGAGAGCAAGAGACCAGAAAGGCTAGGCTCACAGAGCCATTGATCTCCCTGCCCTTCAATTAACCCCACATGAGTTCATTGACGAGGTTGGCATAATATACCTTTAACTATGTTAGATACTGCGTCTCCTTCTCTGAGTGCTAGCTCTGACTTCTCAAAGGGCAGGGCTCTGGAGGAGGTTTTCAGCAGTGTTTCCCACCCACTTCCATCCCAAGTTCTTCATTTTGCACCTCTTATGATTTATGGTAACACCCCTACTGTGAAAACCTCAGAAGGTCCCAACACAGTGAAGAATGTTCCCTGGTGCCATTACTTTGTCTTCAACGTTATGTGGCTGCAGTTGATAGGTTTTGAGAGGCGCAATCCAGCCAAGAAATTCCATCGAGGGTCCAGAAGAGGTTTAGACCAAAGTAGCGTCTCATGGTACCAAGCAGGCATGAGACATGTGGCGGCCTGTCTAAGTCCCACATGTGCATTTGATGAAGGCTGCCAAGTTTGGCATGGAGGTTCCGCCTCAATACACCTGTCACAAAATGTGAAATGACATATTTTGCTACCTTTGCCTCTCTCCCAGCCTAGGGTAACCTCCAGGATGGAAGTCCCAGGTCTGACACATGTGGGTGGGAACTGCTAGGGAGGCTGCCAGCGGGGGACTCTGCTCACCCACTGCACCAAGGGAAAATCCGGTTCACAGCTCACATGCCTTCCTCTGTATATAAACCCGGAGAAGGAGCAACAGCTTAGGCTGCGTGGTACAGGATGAGCGTCTGTGTAATAACCACTAATGGTTAGGCACCATGGACACAGAGTAGGGAAGGATACAGTGAAGAAGAATATGAAGCGTTGGACGTAGCAAAGGGGGCCAAAGAGCATGAGGATCCCCAGAAATGACGCAAGACACAAGCGGAGCTAACACAGGCTTACAAAGGGGAATCGGCCAGGTGCTTCACCCCAGCTTTAGCTAGCTGCCCCCACAGCAGAACTTTATCTCCTACAGAGAGCACTGGGTTGGATAGCAAAGGCACAGCTTTCAAGCAGGGAAGGTTACTTTCTCAATACTATCTTTAGTGGGGCGACAAACTGTTATTTTACTTGATTTCCATCTCCTGACTGGGGGAAGGATGAGTTGATAGCCAGGGTGGGGTAGAGTGGGGATGAGTCAATAACAGAGTGCCAGGACTCAGGAAACATGACCCCAGGCTTTTGGGCTTCACACATGCATACACACACGCGTCCGCGCTCTAGGAATGTTCTCACGAAACATGACCCCAGGCTGGTGGTCTTCACATGCACACACACGCGTGCGCACACACACACATACATGCTCTAGGAATGTTCTCAGCAAACATGACCCCAGGCTGGTGGTCTTCACACACACACACACACACACACACACACACACACACACACGCACACACACACACGCTCTAGGAATGTTCTCAGGAAACATGATCCCAGGCTGGTGGTTTTCACACACACACTCACGCGCACACTCTAGGAATGTTCTCAGGAAACATGACCCCAGGCTGGTGATCTTCACACACACGCACACACACACACACACACGCGTGCACGTGCTCTAGGAATGTTCTCCGGAGAGAGTGGCTTCTAAGGACTGAGTGCTGCAAAGAAAGTCACAACTGGGAGCAGCCTTCCCTTCCCCTAGAGACTCCTGGGAAATCAGGATGTGCACGGAGATTAGACATCACCTGTCTTGATAAGGGAAACCAGTTCAATAGTGGTCAGTGTTTCCTCTGTGCTTCTAACACAGGGTTTTATTTCCTGGGCACCAGATTATAGAAGAAGGCAGGAGGGCCCCCCAAAATATGATTAGTTGATCCGCTTGAGTAAATTCTCATGTGCTTAAAAGAACACCCCTGGTGGGCCAGGGTTTACTGTTTACTGAACTAAACAGTAAAGGATGGCGAGGAAGACATCCACTGAGCCTTGACCTCCATGCCTCAGTCAGGACACCAAGTGTGTGTGTGGGGTGGGTGGGGACTGACACCAGTGGTGGAGGAGGGAAGTGGACATAGGCCCCAGAGACTGCTGGTACAGCAGCATGATGTTGTTTCTGGAGTCCTGATTGTGCCAAGGCAGCCTCTGGAGTGACTGTGGCAGTAAAAAATCAGATTCTGGATCTGCAGAGCCTGGATCTGGGGCCTCTTGGGTAGCAGGTAGCTTGGGTGTGTTCCTAGAGAGAGTGAAGAGCTGGACACCGGACTCCCCGCTGCTGAACCCTACCGTTCGTGCTAGGTAAGTGCACGGAGATGGAGAGAAGACCCTGAAAGAACAGCAAGGGGTGCATGGACCAAGCCCCTTCCCTTTCCCCTGCCACCAGGTCCTCTTATATGGTGCTGTGAGGTCAAACAAAGGGAAGCCCACTCAGACCTGCAGAGACCTCAGCGAAACAACTGCCCCCCACCCCCCACAATTCAGCAGACATCTCACAAGGACACTCACACATACCCGAGAGAGAAACCTCACACACATACTTCCTTGGAGACTTCCAGAGAGACTCAGAGGCCTCGCACAGAGACTTCATATGAAGTTCTCAGCATCCTTTATGGAGACTTCTCAGAGACCCCACAGGGACCTCACACAAAGCCCTCCCACATAGCTCACTGCCAGCACGGGAGAATTAGCAGCCGCTGTCCACCCCTGAGCTCCTGGAAACTTTCACACATTGTCTGCAGTGCCCCCCATGCTTGTGCATCTTTGTCCTCATAGCCTTGCTTGGGAACAACAGAATCACAAACTGCACGTAGTTGTGTGCAAATTTTTTCCACTGAAACGTTTTCACTAGCCTGAACTCTGAAGTGTAGTTTACAATTGAAATACAAGTAAAACTGCCAACACCAAATGAGAGTGTGATTCTAGATGGTGTGCAGTCAAATGTCGTACGCCACACTTTTACTTTTGCTTCGGACAAATTCTCTAATTGGTGGGGAAGTGACTGACTACTTTGGAAGCAACAGAACAGTCCATCAAATGGGCTTCAGGACTCAAATATATAAATAGACATCTGATCTGAACTCAAACTCATTCCCCAAGGGGCTCATGAAACTAATTTTTTTGGAAGAGTGAAGGAACCCACATGAAAATAACAAAATGTACATCACATTGTGTCTGTCTGGCTTAATTTCTCAATGAAACAGCTGTCATATCTGAAGATATTCAGGGCAACATTCCTTTTATAGCTCTGTCGACATAATTAATATGATTTTTCTGTGAAATGTAATATTTCTAAGTTATGCAAAGTCCTAATGTTTATCTACCACAACAAACTGATAATATTTCGAAGGATGAAGAAATAGATCAAGAAATAATAATTACCAGGGCGTGGTGCCCCAACAGACTGGACTGGAAAACGCTCCTAAGGGCCAGCAAACGATCCCTGAACTAACTACAAGCTTTTCTCTTGTGAACTGTTTTATTCTGTTCTTTGTCAGTGGTTTGTTTTTGTTGTTTTGTTGTCTGGTTGTATACTGTTGCTTTGTTTTCCTCTGTCTAGTTTTCGTGCATGTTAGTGACTCCACAGGTCTGTCTGAATAGGACAGGCTGGATGAACTATCTGGAGGAAAAACAACGGGACCGACAGTTTTGGGGGGACTTGGGGTGGGGGGGTAAAGGGGGGGTAAGGAAGTGGTGTTAACAAACCCAGGGACAAGGGAAAAACATGGGACCCCAAATGGTAGAGAAGGGGGAGTGGCAGGCCTTGTGGGAAATGATCAAGGGTAAGGTTGCTTAGAGAAGAGGTATACTCTAGCCCAGGTGGCGATGAAGCATGGTAGTAGGGCAGGAGGAAAGTCAAGGGAGATGGAGGAAAGAGCTAGGAGTCAAAGGGCATTCATAGAGGTCTAGACAAAGACATGTACATGCAAATATATATAGGAGGATGGGGAAATAGATCTATGTGTCTATATTTATAGGTCAAGTATTAAGGTGGCGGAAGGACCTTGGGCCTCTACTCAAACACTCCCTCAATGCATGAATACCTTCTTTTATTAAATTGGAACTCTATGATGCTCACTCTCCCGACACAACGGCTGGAGCCAAAGTGAGTGAACAAGTAAATGTGGTGAAGAAAGCTGATGGTGCCCGGCTATCAAAAGAGATAGTGACTGGGGTCTTAAAGGCTTGAAGATAAACAAGCAGCCATCTAGCTCAGAAGCAACAAAGTCCACATGGAAGAACACACCAGCCTGAGTGAGCGAGTGGTCCCAAAGGGATCAGTTACCAGGCATCAAAGAACAAAAAATCATATCATTGACTGCACACCTCCATGATAGGATCGCTGAAGACAAATGGGTGAATAAGCAAATGTGGTGAAGAAAGCTGATGGTGCCCGGCTATCAAAAGAGATAGTGTCTGGGGTCTTAAAGGCTTGAAGGTGAACAAGCGGCCATCTAGCTCAGAAGCAAATAAGCCCACATGGAAGAAGCACACCGGCCAGTGCGATCACGAGGTGCCCAAGGGACCAGGTATAAGGCATCATGCAAAAAAAAAGATATAAGTGTGTGTATGTATGTGTATATATGTGTATATGTATATATGTATGTATATATATGTATATATATATCATATTAAATGAAGGGGGAAGTGCAGAGTGGAGACCCAAGGCCCAAGTGTCGACCAACGGAGATCCCCTCATAGAGGGGTTTAGGAGAGGAGATGGGTTAATTAGGGTGTGAGGTAGTATCGATGAAGAACACAGCTTTCCCCCGGATCCTGGATGCTTCCTCCCCCCAACTACCATGATCCGAATTCTACCTTGCAGGGCTGGATAGGACAGAGGCTGTACACTGGTGCATATGAGGGTTGGAGGTACAGGGAATCCAGGGTGGGTGATACCTTCAGGACCAAGGTGTGAGGGACGATGCTGGGAGAGTGGAGGGCGAGTGGGTTGGAAAGGGGGAACTGATTACAAGGATCCACATGTGACCTCTTCCCTGGGAGAGGGACAGCAGAGAAGGGGGAAGGGAGACTCCGGATAGGGCAAGATATGACAAAACAACGATGTATAAATTACCAAGGGCATATGAGGGAGGGGGGAAGGGGGAGGGAGGAGGGGAAAAAAAAGAGGACCTGATGCAAGGGGCTTAAGTGGAGAGCAAATGCCTTGAGAATGATTGGGGCAGGGAATGTATGGATGTGCTTTATACAGTTGATGTATGTATATGTGTGGATTGTGGTAAGAGTTGTATGAGTCCCTAATAAAATGTAAAAGAAGAAAAGAGAAAAAAATGATTAGGGCAAAGACTGTACAGATGTGCTTTATACAATTGATGTATGTATATATATGAACTGTGAAAAGAATTGTATGAGCCCCAATAAATTGTTAAAATTTAAAAAAAAAAAAAAGAAATAATAATTAATGAAATACACATTTTCAGGTAGTACCATTTACAATAGCCAAGCGTAAATGAAAATATCTATATCTATACTTGAATAAAAAAACAACAGATTTATGTGAGGAAAACTACAGAAATTACAAGAAATCAAGTGTGACCTCAGCAAATGGGATAATATCCCATGCTCCTTGACCAGACGACTCAATGTAGTACAGTTATCAGTTCTACTCAAGGCACTAGACAAGTTTAATTCACTCCTGATAAAATTACCCTCATCTTTCTTCAAAGAATTGCAAAACCACTGATTACTAACTTCATATGGTAAGGGCATAGGTCAGGGGTTGAACCTACAAACTTCTCCTTGGTAGAAAGATAAAACTGTTCTCATAAAAGACTTGTAGGCTGGCTTTGAGTTGGAATTTTGGGGTCATTTAGGATTTTTTTGTGGCATGTGATTTTTAGGGCTTTAAGGTCATTTGGGGTCATTTAATTTTTTTGCGCATTAGGGTGGTTTGGGCTTTAAGGGTGTTTTATAAGGTTTAAGGGAGTTTTTAAGGGATTTAGGGGTGATTTTTTGGAGTGTATAGGTATTTTTTAGCAGGTAGGGGTGTTTTTAGTGATCTTACAGGGTTTCTTAGAGATTTTAGGGTATTTTAAAATATTTTATGTGTTTTTCCCCAGCATTTTATGTTTTGTTGGGGCTTTCATGTTGTCTTCAGGGCATTTATGTGGTTTTGGAAGTTCATGGTTTGGGAATCTTCTAGGGATATGATTTGGAAGTTCCACATGTTTTGGGAGGCATTTAGTGTGTTATTTGTGGCTTCAGAGTGTTATTTGAATTTTAGGGAATATTATGGCTTTTCAGACATTTTAAGGCTTTTAGGGTGATTTTAGTGTTTAAGGGTGTTTATTAGGCTTATATGTGTTTTTATGGCTTTTAGTGTTTTGTTAAAATTTTAGGGTGCTTCTTAAGGCATTAGAGTGTTTGGGGGGATTAGGTTTTGGTTTTCAGGGCTTTAGGGTTTTGTTGGATTATTTTTTGCTTTCATGGTGAATTCATGTCTATTAGGCTGTTGGACTTTTACAGGGTTTTATAGTGCTTCGGGTTGCTTTGTAGGGATGTTCTTGGGGTTTTAAAAGACTTTTAGCGTGTTTTTAGGGCTTCACGTGTTCTTTATTTTGCGTTTTAAGGCATTTGCATAATATTAGGGCATTTATTATGTTTTCGGGACGTAAGGAGTTTTTTTTAAGACTTATGGCGCATTAGGGTGTTTTAGAAAGCCTTTTACCATGTATTTAATGGTCTTAAGATGTTTTAGAGGGTCTTTAGGGGTGGTCTTAGCATTTTAGAAATATTTTAGACGTTTTAGGGTTTTTAAGGCATTTATAGTGTTTTTACGACTTTTAAGGTGTTTTTAGAACACGCCTGACAGGTACACACTATTTCAATCAGGCTCTGGTTAGTGCCTCTCAATCAATTGGTGACATGGGAGTCTGGATAATGGATTACCTTTACTCTGCAGATGAGAAAACTCACTCAAAAAGACACAGGTGTTGACCCACAGGCACACAACTGGTTAACAACAAAGACATATTCACAACCAGTGTTGGGAGCCAGAGTCCTAAGCCCCACATACCTGTCCCCAGCCGAACAGTCAATCTATCCTGAACCATCAAATGATCTGAGCAGATCCTCCCACCCAACTCACCTTCCCATGCCAAATATTTTATTTCAGAAGGTGGCAGTGAATCTGCAGCTCTGAGAGAGGGACATATCTGATCGGAGCACATGGAGCAGATGAAGGGGGAGGAGGGGAATGTGGAGCACATCCTGGCACACCAGGACTTGAGGATGATGTTCCCACTCAGAGAATCCAGTCCACATAGAAGACCACATGGCCAGCCCCACGATGAGACAAGACACCCCTCAAAGACCCATAGCCTTAGAGGGGACAACACTGAAGACACAGTGTGGGAAATGCGCCCGAACTAATCCTGCCACACCGAGGCATAACACTAAGGGGGTACAGCAGAAGAGCAAGAAAACGAAGCATCAAGGTCCCCAGGGAATGCCAAAGGATGACTTTGAGGCCAGTACTTGGTACACCAACAGACTGGACTGGAAAACACTCTTAAAGGCCAACAAACCGACCTTGAACTAACGATGAGCCACTTCTTTCTTGTTGAGTTGTTTTCATTCATTGTCATTGGATTTTGGTTGTTTTGTTGCTTTTAGTGCTTGGTTTTGCTCTGTCTTGTTTTGTGTATGTTATTACATCTACAGGTCTGTCTAAATAAGATAGGCTGGACGAACAATCTGGAGGAGAGAAAACAGGACCAACACTTCTGGGGAGACATGGGAGAGAGGGAGGTGTGGGGAAAGGTAGTGGTGTTAAGAAACCCAGAGAAAAGGGAAGAACAGGTGATGCAAATCGGTGGTGAGGGGGATGTAGGAGGCCTGGTAGGGAGTGATCAAGGGAAATGGAACCAATGGAACCAAGAGGAATTACTGAAGCACAAATGAAAAGTGAGCATGGCAGTGGGCCCAAGAGGCAAATCAAAGGGAATAGAAAAGCAAGCTAGGAAGCAAGGGTCAATTATAGAGGTTTAAAAAAAGGCATGTACATATTTAAATATATGAGCATGGGGAAATAGATCTATGTCCCTATATTTATAGGTTTTGTATTAAGGTAGCAGATGGACATTGGGCCACTGCTCAAGGACTCCCTCGTTGCAAAAATACTGTTCTATTAAATTGGCATTCTATGATGCTCACCTTCCCTACACGATCACTGAACACAAAGCAGGTACATAAGCAAATGTGGTGAAGAAAGCTAATGGTGCCCAGCTATCAAATATATAGCATGTGAGGTCTTAAAGGCTTTAAGGAAAACAAGCGCCCATCTAGCTCAGAAGAAACAAAGCCCACATGGAAGAAGCACACCAGCTTGTGTGATCATGAGGTTTTGAAAAGATTTGGTAGCAGGCATCATCAGAACAAAAAAAATCTTATCATTGCGAATGAGCGGGGAGTGCTGGGTACAGACACAAAGCCCATTTACAGTCCTCTGGACATCCCTAACAGAAGGGTGTCAGGGAGGAGATAAACCAAGACAGGTACCAGATAATAACGATGAAACACAGCTTTCCCCTAGTTCCTACATGTTTCCTATCTCCCAATATCATGATCCCAATTCTAATTTACAAATCAGGCTAGACTAGAGAATGTACACTTGGACAGATAGGAACAGGAAACATGGGGAATCCAGGGTGGATGAGCCCTTGAGGACCAGTGTTATGAGTGCAGACTCGGGAAGGGTGAAGGGAGGGTAGGTTGGAAAACGGAAACCGTATACAGGGATCTACATTTAACCTCAACAGAAAAGTGGGTGAAGGAACATCAGACAGTGCAAGATATGAGAAAATAATTAGTAAATTATCAAGGGTAGCTCGAATGGAGGGGGAAAAATGAGGAGCTGAGGCCAGGGGCTTGGGTGGGGTGGAGAGTGGATATTTTGAGAATAATGAGGGCAATGAATGTACAAATGTGCTTTACACAACCGATGTATATATGCATTGTGGTTAGTGTTGCATGAACAATTTAAAAAAAGGTCTGGACAGAGGGCACATGCAAGGATGATCTCAGGCTGGATTAGATCAGCAAAATCACCTCCTGGAGTTGCCTCACCCTGTGTCTATTCCTGAGTCAGGCATGAAGCTTAGGGCCCATAGTCCCAGGAGCTGGACAGGGAGGGAGGCGGGGTTCTGAGGTCATTCCATAGGGGCAATGGCCCTCCTGTCCTGCCGGGCCCACCCTCCTTTGTAATCCTGCTGGCTGGAGCACGGCTTTCATGGAGTCCACACCATGGGAGCTCTACTACTCATGGGGGATTGGCAGGAAGCCTCTGCTTATGCGCACACACCACCACCTAGCTGGAGGATCTCTGTGAACAAAGCCTGAGGCAGACAACAAGCCCACTAATTGATGCTGTAAGAGATACAATCAGCATCCAGAAACCTGCAACTGGGAGTAAGAGGCAGCATACTTGGCCCCAGCCACTCCCACTGCCATCTTCAAGGAGTGACATTCTAAAGCAGAGGGTTTTCAAAAGGCACTGCCAGGACTGTGGAATGAGCAGCTCATTTGTGGACATGGATACTGTGTGATCCAGAAGTATTACCTCTTCCTTTCCATTCAGGTGAGACAAAAAAAAGTTCCAAATAGAAAGCCATGCATCTAAACAGTATCCAATAGCCACTCATGTGCAGTGCTGCTGCCTCCAAAGAGCTTTCCTAGGTTTTTCTCTCTGTGGACAGATATACCTTGGTCCTTGGCTCTGCATGAGAAAGAATTCACGCCAAAGCCAGGTTTGTGATCCAATTGTGTTTTAGGAGAGATAGGGAGGCATGGTAGGCAACCCTGGTGGACCCCAGTGGCTGAATTGAATTTATTTGGCCTAGGTGGGTCAATGTGGGTGCAGCACCCACCCAGGTGTACCTGGCCTTCCTGACTGGAAACCTGGACCTCTGAGCACGCTCGGTGTGCCACTCTTTCCTGGGTGGCTAGCTTGGCCCTCTGAGCATGTATCATGGACAACCTAGTCCCTATGCTAGCTACCTAAAATTTACACCCTGAAGAGATATGGACCCAAATCTTTGGGGTACAAGGCGACGACATCTTTAGGTCCTTCCTGCTGGCAAAAGGGTGAAGTGGGGCTTTGGGTCCATACCCTTTCTACTCTGCTGGGAGGGGTTGTCCATTCAGGTCTAGGATGGATAAGGTTGAGGTGGTCCAGGAGATGGTGGTCCTAGAGGTGGCACACTTGGTTCAGAGGGCTTGGTAACTTGAGAACTTCTGGAAAAACAAACAAACGGACAAGAGGGTGAACAGTTTAACTGAGACAAGGCTAGGCTTGTGAGGTGGCAGTGCCCTTGAAATTAGGTGAGTGTCACAGGAAACAAAAAAAATCTTAGGATTATCAGGCATGTGTGTTTGTTCGTTCTAAGTATAGGCACGGGAGTAAAAGCATCCACAATTTCCCCAATGAGGGTACAGGGTTTGGGAACTACTGGGTGCACTGAGATCACTGTTTCATTTATGATCCTAATGTTTGGACCCACTGCTAAGAACCATGCTTCTATTTAATCCTATTATCCCTCAATTATTAACTTTGGTCAAACAAATTTTGTTTTCATTAATTACTTTCATAGTTATCTATCTATCTATCTATACACACACATTTAATTGAATGGAATGAAAAGGTCATGCGTTATAGCGTTAAATTGTAATATTGGAATACTACAGCGGGAGTCAACAGGGATCAAAAGAAAGTAAGTGTCTGAGTCATTTTTAATTTTCTTGGCTTCAAATTGAATAAAAGACTTGTAAATTACCCAGAGACCAAATTCCCATGGTGCCTCCTACAACGGGTAGAATGTTCAGGGATGTTTCAGGGCTGGGAGATTAGTAACCCCTAAGTCCAGGATCCCTTAGGGCAGGGGTCCTCAAACTGTTTACACAGGGGGCCAGTTCACTGTCCCTCAGACCGTTGGAGCACCAGACTATAGTTAAAAAAAAACAAACTATGAACAAATTCCTATGCACATTGCACGAATCGGCTACTAAGTAGGACATGCAGAGGCAGCAAAAACACCCTGAGGGTGGGATAAATGTCGTCAGGCCACATGTGCCCCACGGGCCACAGTTTGAGGATGCCTGCCTTAGGGGGTTCCTGGGTGCACTGGGGATGAAGGTCTCTACTGCTCCTCAAAAGGAGAAATGCTGTAACTTCTGGCATTTCGGCCCACTTTCCAATCACTTTACAAAACTGTTCCAGGTGAATCAGGGTTAGAAGGGAAAGTGTACCATTCTCTGGCCACCATTCTCCTTTCTCAAATAAAGTTGCATAGTGTATCAGCTTTTGTTTGTCTAGCCTCTGTGTCAACTCTATCCCAATTGGACAGGATTCATGCAAGGGGGCAATTCCTGAGTATGAAGCTGCTAAGTCCCATCTAGAAAGCACAAAAGAAGGCTCTGTAGAGCTTGCTGCCTCAAGGTCAATAAACCCCACTTGAGAGCGAGCCCTTTATTGCCCTGAATCTGTTGCCTCAGGAAGATGCCCCAGCAAGAAGTAAGGGATCAAAGACAACTCACTGAGGTCGACTTTAAGTCCAACCATTATTCTAGACAAGCTAGGAGAACCACTGCTTGGAATGGCCCCACGGCCCTCCAAGATGCCTGCTGGCGGGAGCAGACTCTCAAATCTCTGAAGGGAAGGGGCATCTGGAAGCTCAGGGAACCTTAAGGGAATTGGAATTTCTGTCTGGAACATCGTGGCAGTGGAACTGTGTAGTAAGAGCTTTCCCCAAAAGTGCCTTAAGCAGCAACACTGAAAGCCTAAAGGTAACAGTTACACAGGAAGGGTTCCATATGCCATTGGCCTAAGCCTGGGCCACGGAAAACCAGCCTGTAACAAGGAACAAACCTACACTGGTAGAACACTAACACTATAACGCCTCAAGTTTTAAATTCAGGAAATAATTTTAAACATTTTTATTCTTTACTTTCATAGTTATCAATATGTATATATGGCATTCAAATATATAAAACGTGCAATGTTTTTGAAATGTAACCAAATTGTCACATTGATAATTTATAAGTTTGGTACTAGATAAGTTTCAATTAAATGTTATAAAAATGTTGTGCTGGGCATTATAGGGCTAAAGCAGCTTGTTTGAAAAGCCAGGAGAAAGGGAATGGAGGGGAAAAGGGAAATATTTGGCTCCCAGGACAAGGCAGGGCTAACTCCCAGGTCTATTCAACCAGCTCCCTAGGCAGTGCCCTTCCACATGTTTGGGCTGGTGGGCACCATCTTGGCCAGGGTCACAGGCCCCGTTTCCCCATGGCCACAATGGCGGCTATATAGGATCTCTGGGAAAAGCTTAAACAGCCTTGACAAGAGTGAAGCCATTATGAGCTGACAGAAGGCACCATGTAAAGTAAATAAAGTAGCTATGAACTGTAAATGAACTAGCTGATATAGGGGAGGTAGGCTGTGCAGATGTGCCCAAGGGAATGTCCCAAAGGATATGGATGCTCAGAAGATTCGCGAGAGCGACCAGAGCAGTCTTTGTTCAACTAAGAATGACTAACTGCAACACCCTGCTTCTCTACTCTGCCTGCTTGCACACCTGCACATTGCAAAAGTATAAAAACCTTTGGACAATTAGACTGGGGCTGCTCAGGAAAAAAAACTTTTTCTGTTGAACTTGCCAGCGGTCGGAGTAGTTTTCTTTCTGGGAATGGAGAGTGGCTACAACATTTCGAGGTGCACCGAGATCCAATTGCCACTGTCTGGGCTTGCTTAGAAAGGAAACCTCCTTAACAGGAGTGCTCTCCCCAGAACTACGGATTTCTGATTTCTCTAGGCCAGGGGTCCTTAAACTCTTTAAACAGGGACCAGTTCACTGTCCCTCTGATCAGTTGGAGGGCCGAACTATCGTTTCAATAAAACTATGAACAAATTCCTATGCTTCCTGCACATACCTTATTTTGAAGTTTAAAAAAAACACACAAACAAACGGGGCACAAACACTCGGCGGACAGGATCAAGGTCCTCGGCTATCCGCATGTGGCTCACAGGCTATTGTTTGAGGACCCCTGCTCTAGGCGCTCACAAAGAGAATGTAGTTTCAGCCCTAAAGCCTGGAGACTCCGCAATTTGTTTAAAGGTGATTGGACAGAAGGAGTTCCTGATTTGCCCATGCAAGACTCGTTTTCCCTTCCCCTATTTCTCAGAGTTCATAGTTATGTTTATGGGGAACCAGGACATCCCTATCTGATCCCTAAAATTGATGCGTGGAATGACATTGCCACTAATAAGCCAGCATAAACAAAAGACTTACTTCCTCCTGCAACAGAAAGGGTTCTTGTTTCAAGATTTCAGGAAACATGGCAGGACCAGAAAAAAAATAGACCCAAGGTCCTAAAACCACTAAGGTGGAGGCTGCCCTTCCCCAACCCCTCCCCATACCCCTCTGTCTCGGCTTTATTCCTTTTTGCAGGAGGACTCTGGGAGTGGGAGAACTAGCTTACGACCCTTCATTATCACTGCCACCCTGTCAGGTGCATGGGGCTGGAGAGAGAGAAATACTCATAACTCCTTTCTGAGTCCACACCCCAACATACACTAGGGCTGGTATGGGATCTCGACCGCCCCACCCCCCAAGAAGGATGATTTGGCAGCAGCCATTCTACACTCAAGGCAAGCAGCCCCAACACCTGGGGAAGACCCCTGAGTCCCTTTTTGGGTATATATCCCCTTGTATTCCAGTGATTTGTATAATTGGAATCAACAAAATCCCTTTTTCTGACAAAGCAGGTCTGATTCCTTGATAGAAACGGTTTTCCATATGCATTAGCCCACCTCCAGAAATTGCCATCAACTTCTCCAGGTGCTGTTCACAACACAGGTACAGTAGCCCTGCCAGAGAGAGGCCCAGTAAGCAGTCAATGGACATGATGGTCAGACAGCAGGCACTCCCCATGTGAGGGAAACTCTTTTTGCCACTGCACGAAAAATGTGAGATCCAAACTCCTTGCAAGGCACAGAAGGCCTAACCAGGTATCACCAGTTTCTCTTGCAGGCCCTCAGTGGAACAGCTAGAAAACCTATGAATTTATCTAAGGTCAGTGAGAATTTTCAGGCTCTTACAAGAGAATGTCTGCGTGCCTTTTTAGAGTGACTGATGGAAGCCTACGGGCTTTATATCCCTAACGGCCTGGAGGCCCCGAGAACAGGAGGGCAATAAGTATTGCCTTTATTACTCAGTCTGCCTCAGACATGAAAAAGAAGTGGGAAGGGTTTGACGGGAAAAATCTTAGTGATTTGGTACAAGTGGCTCAGCGGGTGTGTAACAACAGAGATGATCCTACCACGACAGAGACAAAGAAACTAGTTAAAATACTAGTAATTGCCATGAGAGACCCCAGAGACTCAGGAAAAGGAGAGCATGGCCCACTTACGGAGATACTGACCTGTGGGCACCGCCAAGCCATGGGGCAGGATCAATGTGCCTACTGCAGGAAAGAAGGACATTGGAAAAATCAGTGCCTTGAATACCCCAGGAGAAGCAGACAACCCTCCAATAGAGAGGACGGGCCTCATCCACACCTAGAAAATCCCAAGCAAGAGACAATAATGCTTGAAGAAGCTGAATGAAGGTGTCAGTGCTCTGTTTCACTTGGTCCCCAGGATCCCAGGCTAACTGTCCAAGTAGGAGGCCAGCCAGTCAATTTCTTAGTGGACACAGGGATTACCTTCTCAGGTTCAGAAAAGAGTACAGGCAAATTGTCAAAAGGAAAGATTTGAATTACTGTCAGCATATGATTGCTTCCAAAAATAACTCACACCAGAAGATTTGCATGGAGGTTAGGTGGGTTTCTCAAGACATCATGATAAAAAATATCTGTCTGCCCTTTGTCCCAGTTAGCCATATGATTTTTATGGCACTGGCCCCTGGCTTGGCTGTTGAGCCATGGAAACTGTTTTTGCAGGACGTGAGGCGGTGGCCTGTGGCCATCAGTGGAAGGACAAAATCTCCACAGTGGTCTTCCTGTTTCAATTTGGAGCCACCTATATCACCTCTCGGACATTATTGTTGTCCTGGGCTCCGAATCGCCACCCCAGGTCTAGAAGGCACCTAACAGATCCACACTATTTGAATCAGGCTCTGGTTAGCCCCTATCGATCACTTGGTGACATGGGAGTCTGGACAATGGAGTACCTTTACTTTTCGGATCAGAAAACTAACTCAAAAAAACACAGGTGTTGACCCAGAGGCACACAACTGGTTAAAAACAAAGCCAAACTTACAACCATTTTCTGGAGCCAGAGTTCTGAGCCCCTCGTGGCTGTGCCCAGCCGAGCAGTCCCTCTCTCCTGGACACACCAAAGATCTGAGCAGATATTCCCCACAACCCCTCCCAAAGATTTTATTTCAGAGGATAGCATTGAATTTGCATCTCCTGGACAGAGACATTATCTGATCAGAGCACACAGAGATGAAGGGGAGAAGGGGAGAGTGGAGCACATCCTGTCCCACCAGACCTTGAGGATGATGTTCCCACTCAGAGAAGTCAGTTCACATAGACGACCACATGGCCAGCCCCACGACGAGACACAACGTCCCTCAAAGACCCATAGCCCTAGAGGGGACAACACTGGAGACACAGTGTGGGAATTACCCCCAAACTGATCTCGCTACACCGAGGCATAACACTAAGGGGGTACAGCAGAAGAGCAAGTAAAAGGAGCAGCAAGATCCCAAGGAAATGCTAAAGGTGGACTTTAGGGTCAGGGTTTGGCGCCCCAAAAGACTGGACTAGAAAACACTTCTAAAGGCCAACACATAGTCCTTAAACTATCTATGAGCTTTTCTATCTTGTTGACCTTTGTTTTCTTTTATTGTAATTGGATTTTTGTTGTTTTGTTTATTTTGCTGCTTGGTTTTGTTCTTTCTTGTTTTTGTGCATGTTATTGCCTCTACACGTCTGTCTAAATAAGATAGGCTGAACGAACAATCTGGAGGAGAAAAAAAAACGGAACTAGCACATCCTGGAGGACATGCGAGAGAGGGAGGTGGGAAGAAAGGTAGTGGTGTTAAGAATTCCAGAGACAAGGGAACAAAAAGTGATGGAAATCAGTGGTGAGGGGGATGCAGGAGGCCTGGTAGGGCGTGATCAAGGGTAATGTAACCAAGAGGAATTACTGAAACCCAAAGGAAGACTGAGCATGACAGTGGGCACAAGAGGAAAATCAAAGGGTATAGAAGAGTGAGCTGGGAAGCAAGGGCCAGTTATAGATGTCTAAATAAAGGATGTACATATATTTACAAAGGGGCATGGGGAAATAGATCTATGTCCATGTGTTTATAGATTTAGTATTAAGGTAGCAGATGGACATAGGGTCTCCGCTCAAGGACTCGTTCATTGCAAGAACATTGTTCTATTAAATTGGCATTAAACGATGCTCACCTTCCCTACACCATCACTGACCACAAAGCGGCTGCATAAGCAAATGTGATGAAGAAAGCCGATGGTGTCCAGCTACCAAAAGATATAGCGTGTGGGGTCTTAAAGGCTTGAAGGTAAAGAAGCAACCATCTAGCTCAGAAGCAACAGAGCCCACATGGAGGAAGCATACCAGCCTGTGTGATCACAAAGTTTCAAAGGGATAAGGCAACAGGCATCATGAGAACAAAAAAATCTTATCATGGAGAATGAGAGGGGACGGCCGGGTATAGACCCAAAACCTATTTGCAGTGCACTGGACATCCCCTTACAGAAGGATCTCAGAGAGGAGATAAAAGAATACAGGGTATGAGACAGCAAAGAAAAACACAACTTTCCTCAAGTTCTTTTTTTTTTTTGTTTTTTTTGCGCACCCCGCGGGCGCCCGGTGCCGCCCCCTCCCTGGTCCCGCGGCGGCGGCGGCGGCTCGGGGCCGGGGGGGGGCGCCAGGGGAGGGGGCAGACACCAGGGGCAGCGGTGGCGGCGGCGGCTCCCGGCGCCATCTTGGGCTGATCGATGAATTGAACAAAGAGGATCAATTTCCGATCAAGCGAGTTATCAATGGGGGCCGGGGAGTGAGAGGGACTTGTCCCTGAGTCGGCCCCGCTTTCCCCGGCACCCCCCTCCTCCCCTCCGCCGCGGCTCCCCGGCGGCAAGGCAGCCCGGCGCCCCCCCGGGGAGGCCGCGACCGCCCGCAGCCCCCACCCGCGAGCGAGAGGCCGAGAGAGAAGCCTGACCTGCAGCTGCTGTAAATCAAAGCGCTTCCAATATTGAAACATAGATCCCACATTGGCCGCCATCTTGAGACGTATTGAGACGGAGTGAGAGGCTGATAGAGAGGGGGCTGGAGTTCAGGAGCCGCCAGGAGGCAGCAGGCGGGCGGCGCCAAAACCCGGCCTGGAGCCGGCCGCCGCCGCCGCCACAGAGGAGCGCGGACTCCTCCTCACGGCGCCACCGCCGCCAGGGCGAGCCGAGCCGGAGTCGGAGTCTGAGCCCGAGGGCGTGGCGGCCGCTGGCCCGGCCTAGCGCGCGGCCGCCCGGCCACGCCCCCCGCCTGCGGCCGAACGAGCGACCCGCTCGTGACCCCCGCCCCTCCCAACCCCCAGCCCCGGCCGGCGGCCGCCCGGCTCGGCGCGGCCCGGCCCCTTGAGGGCGGCGAGAGGGGCGCTGGAGGGCGGCGAGAGGGGCGCTGGAGGGCGGCGAGAGGGGCGCTGGAGGGCGGCGAGAGGGGCGCTGGAGGGCGGCGAGAGGGGCGCTGGAGGGCGGCGAGAGGGGCGCTGGAGGGCGGCGAGAGGGCAGCCCCACCGCCCGCCGAGGCCCAGGCCGGGCTCACCTGGTGCGGGGGGGGGGGGGGGGCGCGGAAGGAGGGGGCCCTGGCGGCAGCGGAGCGCAGGCCCCCCGCCCGCCTCTACGCCTGGGCGCTGGGTGCCGGCGACGCGCCGGGGGTCGTCGGTCGTCCTGCTGGGCGCCCGCCCGCCCGCGGAGCCGCCGCGACCACCTGCTTGAGCCCAGACCCCCGCACGGCGCAGGCCTCAGCGCACCCGCGCTTGTGCCCGAAGCCTTGACCGTGGGCGGCCCCGCCAGCCGGGGCCTCAAGGACCCAGCACCCCAGAGCGCCCTTGCTGGGGGAGGGCAGGGGCATGGGGAGGCATCAGCCCCTGACCCTCTTGAACTTGCACCCGCCAGCGTCCAACGCTGGGGCCCCAGAGTCCCCTCTCAACACCACCCGGTGACCCAGGGCCCCCTAGCTGTCACCGCCGACTTGGTACTTAGGAGACATGCTCTCTGGAGGCGGTTGAGGCTTGTCTTGTGGCCAATAATCATCTCCTACGCCTTCCTTTCCAGTCACTAATTTGATGTCTTCACTTAAAGAAATGCCCATAAGTTGAGGTTTCAGAGGAGAGCTCCTTGAGCTCCCCAGACAACAAGGGGGCCGAGTGTCACCGTCATTATCCTGAGCTGGGAGGGAACACTAGTGTTCCAGAGGCTGGGAATCCGTCACTGCCTGCCCACAGCACAGACAGAGCAGGTGCTGGTTATAATTGTTTCTAGACGTCCTGCCATGCTCAGTTGAATGTCAAAGCCATAAACGTTGCCCGACTACAATCAAACTGGAGTACGCAGACATTTCTGCATCATTGCCGGGTGGAAATACACTGAGTGGAGTTGGATGAGATGGCAGCAAGTGCTTAAGGAGGGGGTGCTGTGGGAATACCAACAAGATGACTGCTAGTCTCCATTTCCTTCTCTCGTCTGCTTTGTGTTTTCTTTCAGGACCAGAAGAAATGATGCATATGTAAGGAAAAAAACTTTTCATTTCCAGAGGAGTTTTCCACCCCACAATCTACCCGCAGCCTCCTTTGAGCAAGCCAGTAAAAGCTTTTTTTTTTTAACCTGCCTTCTCACTATGACAATTTCCGGAGCTGCTATGTGGCTGTGTTTAAAAGTCCCCCTCGGGATCCAGAGTGCAATCCATATCACAAAGGCATCCTCCCAGTCCTAAATAGCAATGTGACCTCATTTCAGAAGGTTGTTCTTGTTTCCATAGACCCAGAATGGAGTTTAAGCTGTTGATCTTGACTGTGGTTGTCGACTCAGCCTCTCATGGGCACCTCATGGGCAGTGGAGCAAACTGTGCCAATCTGTGCTACCACCAGGACTGGGAGAGGAAGCCAACAGTGGTGGGCCATAGGTCAATGTGTGGATGGGGATGATCAGGTCTTTCTTCATTATTCTGTTTCAGTCTGGAAACACCACTGAAGCCTCAGTGTCGTAGCAACACACAAACCTTCACTGACAGTCTGGGGCACATTGGCTGCAAATCAAACCCGGGTCTTCCCGGTGAAAGACGATGAGAGGTCTACCACTGAAGCACCGTGGCCCTCACCTCAAACCAGGGCAGTCATTTCCGGAGTTCAAACCAGACCACAATGCAGGATGACTGAGATTGCCACCAGAATCTGATACTGATGCAGAAAAAAACCTAACTACCATTTTATTGACTCCCAA
Source organism: Tenrec ecaudatus (assembly GCF_050624435.1). NCBI lineage: Eukaryota > Metazoa > Chordata > Mammalia > Afrosoricida > Tenrecidae > Tenrec > Tenrec ecaudatus. The sequence goes on along the minus strand of NW_027457580.1, from coordinate 363,959 downwards.
TAGGACAAAGATCTGCCCCTTTGGGGTTTTGAGACTTTAAATCCTTACAGCAGGGGTCGCAACCTGTGGGTCGCGACCCCTTTGGGGATCAAATAACCCTTTAACAGGGGTCATCCAATTCATAACGATAGCAAAATTACAGTTATAAAGTAGCAATGAAAATAATTTTATGGTTGCAGGTGACCACAACATGAACTGTATTAAAGGGTGGCGGCATTCAGAAGGTTGAGAACCATTGCCTTACAGAAATAGACAACCTCATATTTCTCCCACGGAGGGGCTAGTCAGTTCAAACCCCTGACCTTGCGATTAGCAGGTTAATGCATAGTCCACTACACCACCAGGGCTCCTAATGATATAATAAGAGATACTATTGTTAGATCTCTCGTGGGAGAAATATACCTCAGTCCTTGGCTTCGCGTGAGAAAGAATTCACTCCGCAGCCTGGATTGTGATCCAAGTGAGTTTTTTGAGAGAAGAAGTTTCAGGTTTACACAGGCACCTCAGGGCCCCTCACCCCTGCACAGCTTGCCTAGAAGCTGCTGGAGAGAAAGTCACTACGTGGGCTCCAGGATCCTGCCTTTTCTTTCTTTTCTTAAATCGTTTTATTAGGGGCTCATACAATTCTTATCACAATCCATACATACATCAATTGTGTAAAGCACATTGTACACTCACTGCCCTCATTATTCTCAAAACATTTGCCTCCACTTAAGCCCCTGGCATCAATCAAGTCCTCATTTTTACCCCTTCCTCCCCCATCCCTCAAGAAACCTTGATAATTTGTGAGTGGTGATATTGGGAGGGTAGAGGGAGGGTGGATTGGAAAGAGGAAACCGATTACAAGTATCTACATGTGACCTCCTCCCTGGGGGACGGACAACAGAAAAGTGGGTGAAGGGAGACATCGGAGAGGTCAAGATCCTGCCTTTTCAATTCCTCCACAGGGAGGCATGGTTGATGGTCCTGGTCAACCCCATTGGCTGGATTGAATTCACCTGGCTCAGATGGGCCAATCCAGGTGTAACACCCACCTAGGTGTACCACCCCTTCCTGGCCGGAAGTTTGAATCTGAGCATATGTAATGGATGACCCACTCCCTATGCTAAGCTACCTAACAGTATTTGCAAGATGCCGAGCAATGTTCTAAGCTTTTTGTATATAATAATTCAATTATATCACTTAAGAAGCCTATGTGTGGACTCTATTCTTGCCTCATTTTACAGATGAAAAATCAGTGGCACAGGATGATAAAGCCATGAGCCTATGACCACACAGTGAGGAAGTGGAAAGGAGAGATTTGAACCCAGGCTGCAGAGTCCATGCCTTGGGTGCCTACAGCGCCACATAGGACACAGGAAAGCATGGAGCAGACTCGGCGTAAGACCTAGCATGTATGTGCTAGGACTGCATGAGAGTAGCTGCTACTCAGATCCAGAAGAGAATACAAGGCTATTGCAAAAATTATTTTTTCCAAGAGAGGGTGGAATTCTGCATCTTGTGCGAAATCCCCCAACCTGCACATGGCACAGCTACTTCAGAAGGTTCCCAACAATGTGTGCTGTGTGGCAAACCTAACTGAGCTCAGGGGGAGCTGGTCTGTGGGTTATGTTACCCAGAAGGTGAGCAGTTTGTACTCACCAGCCACCACTCCAAGGGAGAAAGAGAAGGCTTTCTGCTCCGATGGACTTACAGTCTTTGAAGTGGCAGGGAGCATTTCCATGCAGCCTATGATTAGGATCTAGGAGGGTGAGGGTGGATGGAGTTGGTTGAGACCTGGCTTCAGGGCATTTCCCAGAAGGGCTTCCTGCAGTGACTCTGCCTTCAGGAATGTCTGGTGACCCTGAGGGCAGCAAAGTCCTAAGCACACTCAGGCAGTGGTTCTCAACCTTCCTAATACAGGTCCTTTTGTTGTGGTGACCCCCCCCCCCCCGACCATTAAATGATTTTCTTGCTACTTCATCACTGTAATTTTGCTACAGTTATGAATTGGACGAGCCCTGTGAAAGGGTCATATGACTCCCAAAGGGGTCGCAACCCACAGGGTGAGAACCACTGCACTAAGGGTTCCCCTTCCGGGCAGCTCTACCAGTGTCTGATGTGCATAGTTCTGTGAGGTGAGAGAAATGAACTTAGTGTCTGCTTCTGGTGACAGTTGATGTGGGTGGGCTTTCTCCCTATGTCAAATCCCTCTCAAGCCATTTGTCACCACAACAGAGGGAGCCACACACATAAAGCAAGAAGAGGAGGCAGCATAGCAGGACGGTAAGCAGAACAAAGATTGAATAAGCACAATTCACTTCAATCATGAATCGGGTGCCCTTGAGATGTGAGGAAGACCCCAGTCTAGTGACATTAGATCAGGTTTAGGGATTGAGTGACGGGACCCTCTTGGCTCCCCTCAGCCCCTATCTTGCTTTCCCATTGACCCTGCCCCTTACATCGTGATTGGTCCTTATTCCAGCATGATGGTTGGTTTCATAATCACAACATGTGGGAATGTGTTAGTCGATAGGTTATACAGGCACAGTCTCTGGAATGGGTAAGTGAGGAGGTGTGACTGGTGACATGACTGGTGGAATGGATCATGTGAAGTGATTTGAGATCGTTGTTCAGACCTGATAGGTCATCCAGGCCTCTAGTTGATCCTGGCAGTACTCTAGTTTAAGGAAACAGAATGTTAGGCATTTAAGTCATATTTAAGCTTAAATTTTGAGCAATAGGCTGTGGCTCACAGTGAGAGTCTATGTGGAGACCCTAAATCCATTTTGAGGGGCCACACATTCAGCCACCATTGAGTTCTTTCCTACTGCTGACCGGCAGTGGAAAGCTTGCGTCCACTCCCCGGGCCAGACTCAGCGATATACGGTCGTGTGCACATCCCAATGAAGGTCCCGCTCATGCTCTCACAGGCCCTCCCGCAACTCCATGAATTGATCCGTCTTCAGGGACAGTTTTGTGACAAAGGTGTTTGTTTTCCATGTCTCATTTAAGCTTTCAGGAGCTCAGGTGGTGATGCTGGATAGTGTTGGACTATTAACAGCAAGATCGCTGGTTCGAAGCCACTAGTCATTCCACAGGAGAAAGATGAGGTTATTGCTTCCTGTAAAGGTAGCAACTTCAGGATCCCTACACAGAGTCACTATGAGTCAGAGTCAGCAGGACAGAATGAGTGTCATTTTATTTAAGTAACTGTGGCTGTGGGTCCTTCCGACACCATTGTGGCCTCATGCGGATGCTCTCCTTCATCCAGAACAGCGGTTTGTGTCTTTTTCTTGTGTAAAACATAGCAAAGGAGTTCCTAATAAAATAAAGTTGAATTGGGAGTCTTTTTTCCCTCAAACAAAGTAAATCCATAAATAGAAATGAGACTATGGTGCTAATAACCAGTTGGAGAGTTGAGAGAGCTGAACTCTCAATCCTGGTAGAAACCCATTGTGACTTTAAAAACTTGCTCAAGGTCATCCATAGCCTATGAGGTTGAGTTGAGCAGACACAAAACAGATGTGTTGGGGAGTAATTGTGTACATTAAGTAAACAATTTATCTTTCTAAAGATTCTGTCTAAAACTTACTTTAAATAGTAAGTTTTCCCCTGGGCTAGGGAAAGGTCAGGGAGCTTAACCCCCTAGTATCCACCCCCTCTCAGCATTCATCATGTTAGGCCAGAGGAGCCAAATCACACCCACTACCCAGGGAGCACTGCTTCCAAAAGCCCATTGCCTGTGCCGGGGCAGAGGGCAGGTACCCGGACCAGAAATGCTGACAGAGTGGAACCAGCGGGCTCAGCCCCCAGCTTCCTGAGAGAGCAGCTGTGATGGTTCACTTTTGGACAAATGTCAATGCATGACTTGGGCAGCACGAAAAGCAGATGTGCAGAGGTTGTTCGCTGTATTCCAGAAGTTCACACACTCCCCGCAGGCTCTTTGGTGGCTTCCACCTTCAATCCCAAAAGGCCACTGCCGTCCAGTGGATTCCAACCACAGTGACCCTATATGGAGTTTTCAAGACTGTAAATCTTCATGGGAGCCAGCAGTCTCATTGTCCCCCTTGGGACAGGGAGCTAGCAGCCCGTTTCACCTCCAGGACCCCTTCCTCTCTAATTCTGGATCCAGTCCCTCCAAATATCCTGCCCTGCCCTTGTCTAGGCTTCTTAAATGCGTTCCATGCTGCTTATGTTAGTCTGGGTGCCTTAGCGAAACAAATCCACAGAAACGCGTATGTATAAGAGAGAGTTTTATGTAAAGGGTGAGTGCACATCAGGAAAACATGCCCGCATTTGCTTATGCACCCGCTTTGTCTTCAGCGATCATGTCGAGATAGGCTGGTGGCTTCTTCCATGTGGGCTTTGTTGTTTCTTAGCTAGATGGCCCCTTGTTTATCTTCCAGTCTTTAAGACCCTGGACACTATATCTTTTGATAGCCGGGCCCAGGGTGCTTAACCACTACACCACAAGGGTTCATTAGCTTGTGACTTATCTCCTGCCATTCACACTAGATGCTCAAAATAGCAGGAAACCAGGTTTCTCCTTTGTGGCCACACCAGGTACTGACAGAACCAAGAACAGAGAAATGCTTAGTTATATATCTTGACTATCATTAGCATATTATATGCCTGGCAATATGTAAGCCTTCGCTCCCCTGACCTCTCACAGTCTCGGTAAAATGAAGCTAATAAAAGTAGTGCTCTCACAAGCTTGGTAGGAGATTAAACAACTCACATAAGGGTACACAGCCTATCAACGAGGAGGCGAGATGAGGCAGTGTGTGGCTGCTGAACCCACACCCTTCACAACACCTGCATTAAAATGACTGAGGGCTATGAGGAACCAGACAGAAGCAGGTTCACACCCCAGATTGAGTCAATTTAACTGCCTATTGTGCCTGACCCTTCTATCTCTGATCTTAGAAATGGGGTTAACAACAACAAAACACTGTAGAAGAAATGTCCAGCAGATGACAGGCACGCGATTAAACAACAAAAAATAAATCACTTAAGTTGAAATTCGAACTCCTGGAAACCCCTCAGACACGTGCAGAAAAGGATTGAGCCCCATGTGGTGTTTCCAGTGCCCCCGTCTTCCCCCCTAAAATGAGCATTTGATAAGGTAATGCCTGGATTGTTCCAAGCCCAAGACTGTGGAGAACTAAAGGAAAACCCAGCATTATGAATCTTTGAGCACAGCCCTGCTGGGAAACCGCCCTGCAGTCACTTGTTGATGACTGGAGGAGGGACAAGAGTAGGGAGAAGAACGAGGACTGAATGTGACACATAAGCAGGGATGGCCTACATTCCATAAAGGAAAAAACTCAAGGTCTGCTTTTCTGGTGCCGGAAAGTTAAAACCCATCTGGTGCAGTTGAAAAGGTGTGTGTGTGGAGTGGGGGGGGGGGTGTTAGGGAGGAGGGGCGATGAGTCCAAAGGATGAACTCCATCTGCAATTGTGTCCTCAACTGCTTTCCCCTGCTAGCCACACGATATTTGTGGCTGGCCTGCCCTGCTTTTGTTATCAAGCCCAGAGAGGGCAAGAGACTAGCTCGAAGCCACACTGCAAGTTGGCAGCAGAATCAGGCCGAGAACTCTGGATGCTTAGAAAGCTTCACACAGACCTGAGAAAGTACCAAGGGAAGACCTGTTCGCTAACTGGGCAGCACTCACTGCATGCCAGCGCTGTTCCAGTGCCCCAGCCAGGCATTGCTCCCTGTGTCTGTGTGTCTTCAGTGATGCACACAGGTGACGGATTGGCTTTTAATAGCATGCTTGGAAGGTTGAGGCCACCCAGCGGCACCTAGAAAGAAGGGCCTGCAAATCTACTTCAGACCAAGCAGCCTTTCCAGACCCTGGGGAGCACAGTTCTTCTTGGACACACAAGGAGGCCAGGAGTTGAAGTTGATTCCATGATGTAGTTGATTCCATGGTTCCCGGTTGTAGCTATACCTAGAGTCCCATCCACATTCATGTTTATATCTCTTCACTCCATGGGGTGCTCATGGCTCCAACTCTTCTGAAGCAGACCACCAGGATTTTGTTTAAGAGGCCTCTGGATAGGTTGGAACTGCCAACCTTTTAGTTTGTAGCTGAGTGCTAAACAACTTGTGCCATGCAGGGTGCTAAGCTCAGAAACTCAGTCGGTGCTTCATGATCTCAGTTGGAATTATAGAGAGGGTCAGTGATGATCCATTGACTGCTGGGTAATTGTTGATGTAGTCTCCCTGTGCAGACATATAAAGTACCTGAAAACTTAAAATCCAACTCATTGAGTGCATCATCCTGCCGTGCGCCAGCCCAGCAGCATGCTCTGCTGGGGACATTTGGCCATGCCTGGAGACATTCTGAAGAAGGGAGTCCCACTGCCATCTAGTGGGCTGAGACCAGGGATGCTCGCTTAGCATCCTGGTGCAGGGAACAACACAGCCCCACAAGAACGATGTTGGCCAAAATGTCAGCAGAGCTGCCACTGGGAAAATGGTCTAGTCCAAGCGCTGACCTTCGTAGAGGAAGAAAGCCAATCCAGAGCAGCTAAGTGACCTGCTGTGGGTTGCACAGCCTGATTCCAAGCCCAGTACTATACCCAAAGCTGTTACCACGCCCAAAATTAAACAGCAATAGCTGCCCAAAGGCCTCTTAGTTTGAGGACCAAGTAAGACAGTAAATGAGAAAGCCCTTTGACAAATGTGGCATGCTGCACAAACATGAGATGTTATTACCCAGGATCTTTTGATATATGTAAATAGATCTTGTACCAGGTCAGTTAATTTTCCAACTGCTCTATCTGAGCTTTCAGATGGCAGCACCTCTGTCCAACCCAGGAAAGGACTCCTGTGCAGGCTGAGCAGCCCTGGAAAGCCTCATGCCTGGCTTCTCCCACCCCTCAGCTAATCTCCAAATGATTAATAAGGGCTCTCACTATGTTGTGCCTCCCAGCTGACAGATACTAGGCTATCAAAGCATTCGTATCACCTCCTTGATGCCTGAGGAGGAATATAGTTTCATGTGTGAGAGTGCCCCAACCCGCGGGACTCAGTTATTCGAGGGGTTCCAAGGAGGACCCAGCCTGAAAGAGAAACGGGCGAGAGAGAGGAGCGAGACCAAGCAGATTCTTGTCAAGGTCTGAGTTTATTGCTACACAAGCCTCTCTATAAAGGGTGAGGCAAACAAGGGAGTTCAAAGGGGAGATAAAAAAAAGGAAGGGCGGGGGTGTAGAGCACACAGGGCAGGCGGCCGCAAGTCTGCAGTTGGAATGTCCGGTGCTGGAGCAGACAAGGGTGGGCCATCTGGTGTGTGTCAGGGTAAGATAAGGTTGAGGTGACGTGGCTTTAGCCCTGCTGGGCAGGCAATATGGCCTTGGTTTTGTCAGGCTGATTATGCCCGGTTCCCAACATGAGAGAAGCCAGGAATATCTCCTCTCACAACTGTGCAGCAAACGAGATCAGATCTCCCAATCTGATTTTCAGCCCTCCTGTCTTTCAAAGTGAAGTGGATGGTCCATTTCACATTGTCTCAAGTCTTTGCACATTGCATGCCAACATTGCGACACAGGGCGTGGCTGTGGGTCTTAGTAGACAAAGCCCCCACCCAGAACCCTGCCCTCAGAGCTCCTTGGTCACCCTGCACAACGCAGGTCCAGGCCGGGCTCCACACTGCAAGGCGATCAACCCTGACCCTCCAGTGTGGCCATCCTCACACGCTCCCACATCCACCTAGAAGGACTGGAGATGAGAGATTCCGGAAGCTCCCTGCCTCATCTGCCTCCCTCCCCAGAGCGACAGAGCAACTGTAACTGATTAGGCAGGATGCAGCCTCGTTCCCAGTCCCCACCCTCTCTGGGAAAGCAGGGATGTCTGGCACCTCATCCAAGGCCTTTCCCCTGTGATCTCATTACTAAGGAGCTGCTCCTCTACCGCCCACCTCCATCACCTCATCTACATATGGGGGAGATGAGTATGTCTTCTTTGCTGCTCCTTCCCTGAGTCCACCCCAGGAGCTCCCTGAACAGATCACCAATCACTTCTCATTACACCTGCAGCAGCCGTCAGATACTGCTGAACAGAGACAGGCGCCTCCCCTGCTGCTGCCAGGCTCCAGTGCACATGTGCACACACACGTGCACACACATTGTACAGGCACACTCACATGGACACACAAGCATGCACACCCATGTGCACAAACTTTGTTCAGAGGTGGGAATTCTGCCCATTTTAGCCTCTAATATTGCAATCAGAGAGTGATAGAACAATGAAAGATGAAGGTGGATGAAGGAAGATCTATTTATTCCCTTACTTGTTACATAACCATTCAGGGCTCTTTTTTTATCCGTACAAACACACCACCACACCATCAACAATCATCAAGTAGATGTCATGTATGCAGTGCTGCCCTATTCAAGGCGGTGCTGAGTATGTGAGGAGGATTCTCTCTAAAGCACAGCTCTGAGGAAGTCTGTCTCCTTCGCACTTTTACACACACAGGGTGAGGAGCCTGCAGGAGGCTCCGTGCGTTGGGTGAAGCCACACGATGAGTGAGGAGACCGAGTGTGTAGCCAGGGGAGTGAGAGCGCAGAGTTCACCACTTCACCACCATGCTGGTGTGCACAATCGATGAAAGGGTGGCTGCCAGCAGCAGGACAGAAAAAAAGTAAAGCATGTAACTTGTGGTTTTATCTCTGGCTTACTTCCAAAAGGAATTGTTTTTGTTGTTCTAAAAAGCTTTATACCGAGAAAAAAAAAGAAAGAAAGAAAGCTTTATACCTCTATAAAAACAAAAGGCTACTGCTGTCAAGCACCTTCAGACTCAAGCCAGAGGAGAGCTCTCCCAGTGGGCTTCCAAGCTGAAAATCTTCACAGAAACACAGTACCTCCTGTGGAGTAGCTGGTTGGTTCAAGCCAGCAACCTGGCAGTTAACAAGTACGTCCCTTGTACCTGTAATACCTGTATAAAGTGTATTAAATATGAACTACTCCTGGTGTGTAATTTTAAATTGAATTATTGTGCCTGGAACTTTTTTTTTAACAGCTAAGAATGGTGAAATGAGACTCCTTTAGATGTTATGATAAGAATACACACTACACAGGGCTTGGACCCAACCCAGCTTAATTCAAAGGAAGGCAGATTTATTTTCTTCTGCTTCCCAGAAGGTTCCCCAGCAGAACGTGTGTTAAACAAAATTGTTTAGCTATGGAAAAGAGCAATCTCCTCTTGGGAAGATCCTGGTAGAAGGGGGCTTTGGTTACATATCCAGCTCAACCCAGCCCCAGAGGCCTCGTCATGTTTTATTTTGTTTTGCCCTTGACACTGATTGTCTTGGGAACTGTGGCCCCCGAGCAATGGCCAGGAAGTCAGGTCTTCTTGATGTAAATCCTCTAATATCCCCTACAATGATTTTCAGTGCCAATGGTAAGGCCCGCCCAGTGGCTGCCACATGCCCCTGAGCAAACACGTCAGAGCAGATGAGAGCATGAGACAGCATTTAAGAGAACGGTAGGCTGGCCTTGACTTAGCTGTTTGGCCTCTCCTCAGAAGTCATTTGTGACACTGACTGTCATGGGTTTCATTAAGAACAAGTCTATCTCTACCAAAGAAAACTGCAAGGTAAGAGGACTTTCAGCTCCAGCTACATATGTCTCCAAACTTACTTACATATTGTCCTGTTTTCAGAAGAAAAAAAATTTACTCAGTGCCTCCCGGGCAAATAAAAACTTTGATACTACAACCTACAATCCCAGATAAAGTGTAGGTATCTGCTTTGGCAGCTCCCCTGGATCGAGCTGCTCCGGTAGCTCTCCACAAAAACCCTGTGAAGAGATGATCAGGCAGGATAGCCTAGTCTGTTCTGCAGAAAGAAGCTACCCCTGAAACCTCAGTGGCTTAAAATCTAGAAGTTTATTTCTTGTTCATGCAAATTCTGACGCTGGAAGGGCAATTCTACAGGGTGTTTGTCCTGTACACCGTCCGTCAGTGATTCGGGCTGCTTCACAAATATGGTGCCACCAGATCAAAAGGTGGATTCCAGGTCATCACAGAAGAGGAAGAGAGAAGTGGGGGTTGTGGATCAGTCTTTACATGCTTTGACACTTTAGTTGACATAGATCGCTGGATAGGGCTGCTTATATAAAGGTTATCAGTTCAAACCCACCTAGCTGTACCACAAAAGGAAGGGGTCATCTGCTTTCATAAAGGGTACAGCCTAGACAACCTCATGCAACAATTGTACTCTGTACCACAAGGGGTGAGCATGAGTCAGAACTGACTTGAAGGCAACAGGATTTGGGGTGTTTTTGTTTGTTTGGTTGGTTGGTTGATTGGTTTGGTTTGCTGAGTGGGAGGTGGTTCTACCTACAGCATATTAATCTGAAGTAGTCACTTTAGGTTTTTTTGTTTGTTTTTTGAGAGATGTGGAAAAGCTCATTGGCTTTAATGGGGAGTTAACTCTGCCGCAGACGGCCTCCTCAAAATTTCCCTCCCGCTTCATAAACTAGCAGAGATTTTCAATGAAGGAGCCTACAGGCACCCGCTGGACATCTCCTTGCAAGGTCAGTCCTTTGGAGCCACTGGGAGGGAGAAAAAAGAGGCTTCTATTCCTGTAAAGAATTCCAGCCCCAGAAATCCTCAGGGGGCAATTCTGCCCTGTCCTCTCGGGTCGCTATGAGTCCGAATTGAATTTATGGCTATGAGTTGAGTTTTAATTCCATTCACTTACTGCTATTGACAGGTTGCTAGATTAGGGCTTGTCTTCCCAAATGCCAGCACTAAACGAAAATGAGCTGTCCGGGCCACAACAAAGGGGTTGGAAATAAATCAGGCACACTCATTAGATACCTATGGCAAAATTCAGAACTGAGCATGCTCTGACCCAAGTCATGTAGACCCAGGTGGAAGGTCCACCTGGTCATACAGAATAGGACTTCACAAAAGTGCACCAAAATCAACCAGTACGATCGACCAATGCCCTCCAGTGGTGTTGGGAGGTGATAGAAGTAGGCCTGGGCTCCTTGTCGCCCTCCCTTGTTCACGTGCTCTGCAAGTGGAGGGTGAGGCCCTTGGGGGTTCCTGCCGTGGCTCCTCAGCTGGTTCTGCACTCCTGCTCAGGTATTCCTCCCATGAAACCGCCATATTCAGCTGCAAACTTTCCCCACCCCTGCCATGCAGCCCGGCGTGCTTTCCGGAGATAGTGGGGACTTTTGGGGACTGCGATACCTGAAACTTTCTTTCATAACATTCACTTGGATTTACAAAAGTGCTTCTGCCATATGAATTCTTTCAGCGTTGCTAAGCAAGAACTGAGGTCAACCACCCCAGAAACCTAACACTATCAAGTCGATTCTGACTTATATCAATCTAGGGGGTCCTCAAACTATGGCCTGCGGACCACATGGCCCTCAGAGGACATTTATTCAGCATGCCGGGTGTTTTTGCCCCTTTTTTTTTTTTTACTTCAAATTAGGTATGTGCAGTGCGCATAGGCATTTGTGCATAGTTTTATTTTTAAACTATAGTCCGGCCCTCCAGCGGGTTTGAGGGACAATGAACTGGCCTCCTGTTTAAAAAGTTTGAGGACCCCTGAAAGGACAACGTAGAACTATGCCTGTGGGTTCCCGAAGTTCTAAATCTTTACAGGAGCTGAGAACCGCATCTTTCTCTGTGAGCCATAGCGGATTCCAACTGGCTGGCCTCATGGTCACACACATTCCACCAGGCTCCTTGAGCCTTAACTTGATAATTTAATGAAACGATACTTCTCCAAGTCACACTGTATCAAGGTCTATAATCTTGCTATTCTAATATCAAATTTAAAATAAGGAATATAGTTAAGCTCCAAATCCATAAGCAATAAGATCATTGAATCTCTTTGGACACTATTACTTAAAAAAAGAAAAAACTCTGTCCAATTATTTTCAGCACAGAAAAGCTTCCAGTGTTTACAGCTTAGTATTTAATTGCTTTTTCTCTTCTTCTTTTGCATTGGTGAATCATTTTGAGCTTATAATAATGTCAAAATAAATAGTTTCCAGAGCCTCCAGGCATTCACTGTGTAATGATCATTTAAAAGATTTCTTGGTTAGAGGGTCCTCAAAAGAATAAAAAGCGTGTCCGCATCCCTGGTCATTTCTATATTCAAAAGAAGAAATTGCTCATCAAATGCTACAAGCCAATTTCTTTCTTCAGCCAAACTGCCCATTTTAGCATCACTGAATTAAGCAAATGGTTCTACATTTCAAAGTCAACAATGATACTCTTTTCCCTTTAACACGAGCATCTTAAACAGCTCAAAAAATAGTCGAGCTCTTTATTATGGCTTTTCCTGAGAAAGCTGTTTCGTTGTTTATTTTATTTATTCATCTAGACTTTCATGTTAAGATTTGTGTATTTTAAGTTCTGCTAGTCAGGATATTTTAAATGGAGCCAGATTTTTTTTTATACTGTGTCTTTTAAAATATAATGAGACTGAGCAGTACATCCGTTAATAAAATATAAAGTCTTCCTATTTCTGTTTGTTTGTAATTTCCCTAAGGATAACTCTTAATGTAGTAAAAACCAAAACCCGCCATAATGAATTACATTTGGTCTACTGGGGGTTGTGGCCAACCTTTTGATAGAAAAATCCAGAGACTCCCTTCTGCATCTCCTTTCCCAACCAAACCCCGTTGGCTGGAGGCTGGAAGGAAGAAAGAGGCTGGGCTGCTGGGGCAGGGTGGGGAAGGGGTAACCTTGCAGATTATTTCAAATTCTACTCTGAAGGCAGAAAGTTATCCAAATGAGATAGCTAGAGATTCACTTCCTTAGAAAAAGATTGAAATTAATGTGTCCCTTAGAAAAGCCAAAGGAAAAAAGTCGTTATTAATTTAGGCAATTGAAGAACTTTGAAAGCCATGTCTAGTACATAAAAACACCTGTCCCTAGAGCCCATCGGCCTAGGAAACTGAATTTTTATACCATGTAAAATAAAGGAAGGTCATTTCTTAGACTTGCTCAACAGAAGATTGTCATTTTAAACCGGTTACTGTAATGAGAAGCTGGGTTTTCGTAAAAAGGACTGAATGCTTGAGTCAGTGTGAAATGAAATTAAAGATGCATGTTCTGCGCATGGCGGCATTTCCGGAGGAGTCTGTGTTCCTGTGACTGCTCTCGATCTGTCTCGTGCCTTCTGGGAAACTCACAGCGTGGTGCCCACATCTAGTCTCTTGGACTTTCTTGCCAGCTTTGGAAAGGTGTTGAGTCTGTTGGATCTGCTGCACAGAGACAGCATGCAAGTGGACCCTTCCCACATTCCTCAGAGAGCAGCCCCCCAGTGTAAAGCTGTGGGTGAGGTTTGATGACCTTTGCCCCTTCATCATCCCGCATTCTTTGAGGGACCCAAGCGCTCCCCCGAGGCATTACCGGAGAAGCAGCTACCCCATAGTTTCCAGATGGTGGGTATCAGCCTGTGTGCTCATTGGGATCGCCAGAGAGCTGTCCAAAAGACATCTTTGTCCCATCTCCACTGAGTCCGATTTTATTGGCCTGCAATGCAGCCTAGGTGCTTGGATTTTTTTCTCTCTCATAAGTTTTTATTGTGAATTAGGTGAAGGTTTACCAAGATCATCAGTTTTTTATTCAACAATTCATACCCATTGTGTTTTATGCCACTTATTGCAATCTCCACAATATAATATGACTTGTTCCACTCCCTACTTATGTCTTCTGTTTCCCTTCCTCCTCTCTTCCTACCCTTCTGAACTTGGGCCTTGGATTAATACTGCCCTTTTGAGATCAAATGGTTTGCTGTTTTCAGGTTTGCGTGCCTCACTTGTGTAATTGCTCCCATTATAGACCAATCTATTATTTGGCTGAATATTGAACCACAGGTAGGAGTTCATTTTCAAACTTAGTGAATAAGGACCATCGTTTCAGAGGTTCTGTTAGTCCCTATCCAGCCAATAAGCCTGGTCTCTTTTATGACTGTGAATTTTGCTTCACTATCTAGGACCTTTGGATGTGATCCCTTTCAAAGAAGTTGGAATTGATAGTTGGAGATCATCTAGTTATTCTGTGCTCAGAGTCATGAAGTCTAATGTTCATGTGGTCCACTCACCACTCTTTCCTCCAGAGTGAGGGTGACAATACTTGCCACCTAGATGGCCACTTGTGAGCTTCTGAAATCCAGCTGCTACTCAACAGCATGGATGTCGAACATAGTCTTTACAGTCTAGGTAATGACAATTGTTCTTGGTGTCCTTCACAACTATAATCCCCAGCCCCCCAGCCCAATAAAGCACTCCCTCCAGTTGTTCGGTTATGCCTAAGGAGTTTTGATAACTTCATCTTCTGTGTGCTCCGGAATATTCAATTCCCTGGATGGTCAGAATGGTCAGTCAGGGCTCAGAATCTTGGTGTTAAGGCTTCTGGTGAGATCCTGGCACATCAGACACAGAGGTTGTGAGGCTAGAGGAGGGGCAGAAGGGGATCATACTGAGTCTAACAAGGAAAGAAAAGGAAATGAAGGATATAAGCAATTAAAAGCAAGCGCATAAATAGATACAAATACACAGATGGCCCTTGCAACATTATTCCCAATCTCGCAAACGTGTCAACGGTCTAAATACCCATCAATAGGTGAATGGATAAGTCAAACATGTTGCCTACGGTATATACAATGGACTACTACTCAGCCATAAAGAGAAATGAACTCTTGACACAGGCTACAAGAGGAATGAACCTCATAAGCATTATGCTGAGTGAAATAAATCAGCTTCAAAAAGGACACATTTTGCTTAATTCCACTTACAAAAAATATCTAGGCTAGGAAAATGAATAGAGACAAACATCTCCCAATTGTTTCCAGGGATAGGTAGGAAGGTAAGTATGGTTGTTACATAATGCCATGTCAATTGGACAAATAAGTGAGGTGGAGTCTTTCTTATACCTATATGAGTGTCCTTGGATTTATTTCTCTAGTCAACCCAGCCTAACCCAGTAGGGCCTGGAGGGGAAGTGCCATCCCTGAGACGATACTGAGCTTCCATAAGGGTGATGACATAATTTTGGAATGGGTAAGGATGATATATGAACAACATGCAGAATGCCACTTAATTATAATCTTGTAGAGCGTGGAAGTGACGAATGTTTTGATGCATGTATATTTAGTATGATTTTTAAAGAGTGTACGCAAAAGAGCAATATGGCAAGTCTGTGTTGCCATTTGCTGTTGCTCAGCTAAAAGCGATTCGGGCCTGTGTAGTTCAAAGGGAACCACAGAGGCTCAGGAGGAAAGCTGGTACCATCTCCAACTGAGACTTGTCTGACCAAATGCAGAGTCTCCCTTCAAGTAACTGACAGGTCAGAGGCAGCTCATCTCTGCTGCAGAAGCAATGATTTGTCTCAATTCCCAGACCACTGTCACAGCCATGTCTTGTTGCTCTCGGTGCCCCCCTTCCCCACCACAATAAGTCACTAGAAAGCCATGCTTCATTTAAAAACAAACAAATAAAACCCTTCTGCCTCCATCCTGGCACTGTTTCAGCTTATTTAGCATCATAACATATGTCATCTGTTTCCCTAAACAATCTAACATGGACATGGCACGATGGGACTGATGAGTTAGGCAAATGAGAACCAGCCTGCCCTCTGAACACACACGATGGCATTTGACTTGCTGTCAGTAGATGCTGTCGCGTTTCTTCTCCTCTTTCATGGAAAATAAATACAGAAAAGAATGAGGACATGAAAAGGGCTGCAAGATGTTTAGCTCTGGTCTTTCTAGAAAGTGTAGAAAAAAAGTATGTGACCCCTGCCTGCCTTTAGATGCCCCACTCCTCTGGCAAACAAGGATTGCACACTGACCATGGACAAGACATCTGGATCTGGGGGGAGGATATAACAATTGCCCCCACCAGCAAAGAGTTTCCAGATTTACGGGACTACACAGGCCAGGGAGCAGCTCATAAAAAGAACAAGAAGAATCACAAAGGAGGGTGTGCTCCAGCACCACTTCGTCCAGCTGCAGGCACATGAAGGCAAAGTTTCTTTTGCTTTCAGTCAAGTTTATGATTTCCGCTGCATCCCTTACCAACCAACACCTTCACGAAGATCTAGGTTCTTGGGTTGTTTCGCTCCAGGGCGGACATCTCCTTGGTAAAGCTTTATGGACAGCTCATGGTCCAAGAATTCCACCTATATGTTTTGAAAGGGGCCACGTTAAAACCCCTGGCTCAGACTTTCAGGACTGGGCACAATACAGCAAACCCACCATGGGGACAGCAGGATTTGGTAACACTCTCATCTCCATCACAACCTGAACCTGGCAAAGCTATTTTCTTCCACTCACCATCTTTCAATCAATATTTACTCAGCTATTAGTTGCTCCCCAGGCTCAGCATCAGAAAAGTGTTCAAACGTTACCGAATTGTCCATCTAATGGTAGAGGTCTGTGCAAGGGATATGAGAGCAAGAGGCTCAGAGATGATCAGTGGGTAACGAGAGAGGGATTCACCTTTATCATTTGTAGAAAGCCCCTGAGGCTTAGTCACATTGGCAGACTTTCCCTGGAGCAAGCAAATAAAGCTGCTCCCGGCTCAGCTCCATTCCTGATCTGGTCTTGCCATGAGACTATCCAGGCTTTGTCCCAACCCCACGTTCTGGAAACCACGAGTGGAAGGAGGTGAATCTTGGGGATACCATGGAAAAGAATGGGCATTGCACAACACTTCATTGTACTCATATGCAAAGGCCAAGAGATAGAACCAGGTGAGACTGTGAACAGGACAAGGTGATACTGCATGGTTTAAAATCAGAAAAGGTGTGCATCAGGGTTGTATCCTTTCACTGTTCTTATTCCATCTGTATGCTGAGCAATTTATACAAGAAGCTGGTCTCTGTGAAAAAGAACATGGCATCAGGATTAGACGAAGACCCATGTAATGTCATTGGGAACATTTTCTCACTAAAAATTTTAGGTCATGGCATCAAAAAAGTGTCATTTTAACCTAAATGGGTTTTTAGACCAGTGAAATAACAGCGAGAGTGAGTCAGCATTGTGCACAGAATTGAGCGATACTGGTTCTTTGGGAAATTCATAATCCAACACTGACACTGCTGAGTTAAAGGATGACAGTGAGGAAGATTCTACACCTGAGCTCTGTGATGGGCCAACGTGGTGCTCTACTCTCTTCAGGAATGGATGAGCCAGCTCCACCAAGATTCCCCTTTACTGGAGCACCTGCTATGTATGTAGACGTTGAACACAAGAACGCTTTGGCGTTCCTACAATGATTTCTGACCGATGAGGTCATCGAAAAATTGATTATGATAGCCCGGAGGTTTACTTTCAGGTTTTAACCCCTCTTCAGTTAATTTCTGTGCATGGGGGAAGGTTTGGGGCTTGCTTCATTTTCCTACATACGGTATCTCAGTTTGTCCAACACCATTTGTTGAGCAAGCAGAATTTGTCCCTTTGGATATTTCTGTGTCCTTTTTCGAAGGCTAGTTTCCTGTTGACTGGTGAATATATGTGTAGCTTTTCTGTTCGTATCCATTGATCTATATACCTCTCAGTGTACCAATACACTGCTCTCCCTTAGGGAAAAACAACAACAAAAGTTGTATGAGCCCCTATATAATGATTTTTTTTAATGGACGATGAACTATTTTCCAGGCCAGCACTATCCTATGTTTGAGCACATTGCTGCAGCCACTGTGTCAAACCATCATGCCTTATAGCCTGCGGTACTCATGTTCAGGTATAGTGTTCTGCCATTCACAAGGTTCACACTGGCCAGTTCTTTCAGAAGTGGAAGACCAGGTCCTCCTCCCTCGTCTCTGTCTGGAAACTGCTGAAGTCTACCTGCAGTGAGTGACCCAGCAGGCATTTGAACTACTGGCTGCAAAATTTCCACCATTACAGCCAAATGCAGGCCACCACAGTACAACAGACAGTAACAGCATCTTAACACCACACAAAGGCTCCTCCCTGGGGAGACCACGTGTTCAGGCAATTGCTGCTGTTACACATGTAAGTGGGGGCTACATGAAGTCGCACCATCTCCTGTGGCCCTTCCAGGAACAGGCCATTCTGCTGTTGTTTCTACTGGACTTAGGCTCAGCTGCCAACCTGCCCTCTGCACGCATTCTTCTCCTTACCCTTCCATGTCACCTTCTCTTTGCCCAAGTCAATACTGCTGGTCAGTCACCTACTGGTGGATGCTTGCTTCTGAAGTTTCTGAACCACATTTCCCCATGGTTATGAGACATTGCTGCTGCCACTGCGAGCATTTAACAGGTTACTTTACACCTTCAATGAGAAATCTAGGGGAATAGAAAGAAAGCTTCTTCTTTCTCCCAAGGAGTGGGTGGTGGTTTTGAACCGTTTCCCTTGAGGTTAGCAGCCCAATGTGTAACCCACTACACCAGTAGAGCCTTGGTGGCACTGTCCAGCAATTATTAGACTGCTAAATATGAGGTCAGGGTTTCAAACCTACCAACTTCTCCTTGGGAGAACGATAAAGCTGTTCCCATAAAAGACTGACAGCTCCAGAAGCCCTCTATAGGGTGGCTATGAGTTGGAATTTTGCGGTCATTTAGGGCTTTTTGGTGGCATGTGATTTTTTAGGGCTTTTAGGTTGTTTGTGGACGTTCAAGGTGTGTTTGGGGCATTCGGGTGGTTTGGGGTTTTTAGGGTGTTTTATAAGATTTTAGGGAGTGTTTAGGGATTTAGGGGTGGTTTTTTAGAGTGTATAGGTATTTTTCAGCACAATATGGTGTTTTTAGTGATGTTACAGAGTTCCTTAGGGATTTTAGGGCATTTTTCATATTATATGTGTTTTTTTCCCCCAGCATTTTAGGTTTTCTTAGGGCTTTCATGGTGTTTTCAGGGCATATATGGGGTTTAGGAATGTTTAGGGTTTGGGAATCTTCTAAGGATGATTTTTGGAAGTTTCACATGTTTGGGTGGGCATTTGGTGTTTTTTTGTGGCTTTAGAGTGTTTATGGGATCCTGTCAATTTGCAGCTTTAATTCCGCAAAGAAAAGTCAGACAGCAAGCCAGAAAGGAGCAGGAAATGAAGGGGAAGCCCAGGCCACATGTTACAGCTGCCATGTCCGGAGAACCTAGGTGTGGTCGTTGGCTACCTGGGACCGGGAGTGGGGCTGTGCTCCTGCCCAAGGGTGCTAGGGAGTAAACCAATCTCAGCTGGACGTTTGGCTTTTCTACTAATTAGCCGACTCCATGAACTTTCCCAGGGGCAGCTGGCGAATTGCCAGGGGAACCCAGCTAGACCCCCCACACAAAAGCACAGGGATGGTTACAGGAACAGGAGGTTTCACACAGTGGATGTGCAGGGCTTGGGGTCGGGATTGGGGGCCAAGGTGAGGAAGGGGCAGCAATAAGGCCTGGTCCCAAATAATCAGACACTGAGCAATAAAAGTACAAGGACTGCCAAGAGAACATGGGGACAAAGGATGGCTGGACTTCATTTGATATCTTTGGACGTGCTGTCAGGAGAGACCAGTCCCTGAAGGGACATCAAGTCCATGAAGGACATGATGCTTGGCAAAAAGTGGAGGACGGGCAATAAAACAGCTCGAACCAGTGGCTACATCAGTGGGCATAGTAACAATGGTGAGGATGGTTCGAGACCTGGCAGTGTTTTATTTTACTGCTTGTGTTTTTCTAGAACTGTCTTTCCTGGATGCACGAGGAAGGATAACTGTGCTTGTGGGAAGCAAATGCACAGTGGGCAGCGCTTTGGCCAACATAGGTACACCACCGGCACACAGTGCCCCCTTACTTGGCATCCAAAGTGACAGGATTTGTCTTTCCCCAGAGCTCTCCAGCCCTGGGGGAAGCGGCCCTGCCTTCGGCGCACCGCCAGGGGGCAGCACTGCTGCTCTCTCACTGGCTACATCTGTGAGGACCCAGAGAGCAGCTCCTTTCTGCTGCTCTCCTCTCAGACTTCTGCCAGAAGCCTTGGCTCGTCCTGGATCCTCCCTTGATTCCCACTCTGCACCTTTGGGGACGCCCAGCCCATTAACTCTCTCCCATCCTTCCTTGCTGCCTCTTGTCCAGATGCCTGAGCTGGGCTTCAAGTAGTTGTAATGTTATGCTTAGGTGAGATGTGTTCAGCTTGTTTACTGTCTGTATACAAGAAAAGAGTTCAGCCCAAGACATCCACCCTTTTGTTCCTCTATGGAAAGCCTGTTATGTGTCATAGTCTTCTCTCTGTGCAGTGCTTTCCTCTGCTGCTGATGCTTTTACATGAAATAGGACTCGGTGTGTCACCGCTACAGGAAATTATCTCTGAAAAAATAATATGCCCAGAACTCAGAAACAGTGTCAGCTTGCATCTGGCATCATGGAAGCATCATGGGTGTGTTTCCATTCATTCGCTCCTGAGTGTCACATGTTAAACTCAGTGCATAGCATAAACAGCAGCAGGCACAAACTGAGACAAAGCACACCCTTTGCTGTGAAGCACATTCCGACTCCTGGCTGCCCCTGTGCCACAGAGTAGAACTGCCCCGCAGGGGCTCCCTAGCTGTCATCTTTACAGAGGCACATGGCCACACCTCCCTTTTGGGAAGCCACTGGGTAGGTTTGAACTTCAGGGTTGTAGTAGTTGATATTGTAGAGCCCTGGAGTCAGTTCGGATTCATAGGGGCCTGTGCACTAGAGAGAGAAACAAAGCCCAGTCCTGCGCCATCCTCGCACTTGTTACTGTATTTGAGCCGATTCTCGCAGCCACGGTGTCAATCCACCTAAGTAAGGGTCTTCCTCTTGTTTGCTAACCCTCTGCCAAAAATGATGCCCTTCTTGCAGGACTGGTTCCACCATAGTAATATGTCCAAAGTACCTGAGACAACGTCTCCGCATCCTCTTTCAGATCTCCTGCCTTTAGTTTGTCAGCTCACTTCGATGGAGTCGATGCTGAGCCATAGCGACTCTATGAGATCAGAGCAGAACTATCTCTGTGGGTTTCCCAAAGGCTAACTCTATGGGAGTAGAACGCCTCATCCTTTTCTTCTGAGGACTGACTGGTGGTTCCCCACTGCTGACATTACAGTTGACACCCAAGGCATAAGGTACTATGCCACCAGAAGTCCCTTGCCCCTGTGCAATAACCAACACCACCTACACACAAAACCCACCCCTTCTCTGTCAGTTTGATGTATGGTGATGGCTTGAGTTGCTATGAAATTGGAAGCTACTAGGGGGAACCCGACAAAAACTACAATTTTTTCAAAACTATGCATTTAAATTTTTTATCCCCTTCATAGTACTCTCCATTACACTTCACACATTTGTCTAATCTGTGATTACATTCTTGGAAACATTTTTCAAACTCAGCAGTTTGGGTGACACCCTTGTTTTTTCCCCCCCTCTTCTGTGTTGTCAAACCACTGTCCTTCATTCATGGAAACAGAAAGAAGTCACATGGAGTGAGTTCAGGTGATTAGGATATGAGGGACAAGAGAGGCATGCTTTTTTGGGGGATGTTTTCATACTGTTATTTCTTTTCTCTTTTTTTATAGTCAATTTTTGGGGCCTCATACAACTCTTATCACAATTGATACATACATCATATTTGTACAATCATTGCCCTCATCATTCTGAAAACATTTGCTCCCCACTTAATCCGCTGGCATCAGCTGATAATTATTCCCCATCCCTCATGAACCCTGAATAATTTCTAAATTATTATTTTGTCTTATCTTACACTATACAATATCTCCCTTCAGCCACTTTTCTGTTGTCTGTCCCCCAGGGAGATGGTTATATGTAGATCCTTGTAATCGGTTTCCCCTTTCCATTCCTCCCTCCCTCTACCCTCCTCGTATCGCCACTCTCACCACTGGTCCTGAAGGGATCATCCGCCCTGGATTCCCTGTGTTTCCAGTTCCTATCTGTACCAGTGTACATCCTCAGGTCTAGCTAGATTTGTAAGGTAGAATGGGGATCATTTTAGTTGTGGGGGAAGAAGCATTTAGGAGCTAGAGGAAAGTTGTATGTTTCATTGTTGCTACAGTGCACCCTGACTGGCTCCTCTCCTCCCTGCTACCCTTCTGTAAGGGGATGTCCAATTATCTACAAATGAGCTTTGGGTTTTCACTCCACACTCCCCCGTATTCACAAAGATATGATTTTTTTGTTCCGATGATGTCTGATACCTGATTCTTCCGACACCTCGTGATCACACATGCTGGTGTGCTTCTTTCATGTGGGCTTTGTTGCTTCTCAGCTACATGACCACTTGTTTAACTTCAAGCTTTTAAGACCCCAGAATGTATAACTTTTGATAGCCGACCACCATCAACTTCAGTCACCACATTTGCTTATGCACCCATTTGCCTCCAGCAATTGTGTTGGGGAGGTGAGCATCCCGGAATGCCACTTTAATACAACAAAGTATTTTTGCATTGAGGGAGTACTTGAATGGAGGCCCAATGTACATCTGTTACCTTAATACTAAACCTATAAATATATGCATATAGATCTATTTCCCCATCGTTATACATAAATATATTTACATATGCACATGCCTTTATTTAGACCTCTATAAATGCCCTTTGCTTCCTACCTCTTTCCTTGATTTCCTTTTACTTTCCGATTGTCCCACTCTCATGTTCAGCCTTCATTTGTGTTTCAGTAATTCCTCTAGGTTACATTACTCTTGGTTACACTCTACCAAGCCTCCTACACCCTCCTCACCATCTATTTGGATCACTTGGTGTTCCCTTGTCCCTGGGTTTGTTAACAGCACTTCCTTTTTCCCTACACCCCCCTTTCCCATCTCCCTCCCCCAGTTGTCAGTCCCATTGTTTTCTCCTCCAGATTGTTCATCCAGCCTATCTCATTTAGACAGACCTGTGGAAATCATAGCATGCACAAAAACGAGACAGAGCAAACCCAAGCAACAAAATGAAACAAAAGAACAACACCACCACCAACAAGCCAATGACAAAAAGCAAAACAAAACACAAGAAAGAAAAGCTTTTAGTTAGTTCAAGGACTGTTTGTTGGCCTTTAGGAGTGTTTTCTCATAGAGTATGATGGGTCAGCTAGCCCAGGCCCCAAAGTCTATTTTTGGTATTCCCTGGGGACTTCGTTGCTCTGTTCCCCTTCCTGTTCTGTTGTACACCCTTAGTATTTTGCCTCGGTGTGCTGGGATCAGATCGGGCGATAGAGGCATGCTGTTTTTTTTGTGTGAGCAGGTGCACTGTCATGGTGGCAAAACCAGTCCCCTGTCTACCACTAATCAGTCCTTTTTATTTTAAATAAATCATTTTATTGGGGGATCTTACAGCTCTTGTAACAATTCATACACCAATTTGTATGAAGCACATTTGTACATACATTGCTATCATCATTTCCAAACATGTTCTTTCTCCTTGAGCTCCTTTTTTCCCCTCCTCCCACCCACGTGAACCACTGATACTTTATACATACTTTTTAGTTTTATATTTTACGCCTCTGCTGTATCCCTTCACCCAAACTTCTGCTGTTTGTTCCCCTGGGTGGTGGAGTGGGGCTGTATGTCCATCATTGAGATTGGTTTCCCCTTTCTTCTGCTTCTCCCCCCTACCTTCCCTCGTGGTGTTGCTACTCTCAGTATTGGTCCTGAGGGGTTTATCTGTCCTGGATTCTGTGTGTCGGAACTTCTATTCAATAGCAGTGTGCAAGCTCTGGTCTAGCCAGACAACTCAGACCTTCTTACACAATATCTTCAGAACCTCTATATAGGAAGCTTGATTAACAGTCTGACCTAGTGCAATGACTAAACTCCAAATGCACTATCACCCTCACATCAACAAAACCAAACAAATGAGCATCTTCTTGAAGTTTGAGTTCACTTGACGAGGTGTATTTGAGTGAGGTGATGATGGCGTCTTACACTGACTTGATTTATGTTTGCATTCTGGCTTGTGAGAAGAGCACAAGGTCTTGTCACCAGCAATGACCTTGGGAAAAAAGTGTGGGTGCACTAGCTCAGAGCAAGTTGCCAGATGCCTGCCCAAACAGGAGAATGTATATTTTGAAATGTGTACCCAGTGGAGCTTTGTACCGCTTGGTTTTTTGGCGGGGGTGGGGTGGGGGTGGGTGGAAGGCCGGCTACTCCTTTGTAGGTTAGATAATCTGAGATGTGCTATTTGAAATTTCCTGGGGCCAGTTTTAGACAAAACTAGAAAAGTTAATTTTGCTGTATGGAAAAATCTGACAGTCTGGAAGTATCTAATTTTCCTCACATGCCATCATTCCCCTAGTAGCATTATTCTTAGTTAAAGCTCTCCTCTGTTCCTCCTTAGGGTTTCCCCCACTACCTGATGTTCCTTTTCTCCTACTCATCATCAAGGGACTTGTGTCCAAAGTGAGGACAGCAAATAAGAGACCCTCCTGACTCTCTGTTAAGAAGGGTGCTCTGGTGCATGCGTGTGTTTATGTGTGCACATACAATCGCATTTGAATTTTGTTGGAAGAGGCTTCATAGAGACAGAGAGTGACATGGTTAGAGCTGCTGCACATGTAGAGCACTGTACTCTATGGTGTTCTAATTCAAATGCATGTAAGGTCCAAGAGAGGTAATAGAAGCAAGTGACCAGGGTCAGGGAAGGCAGTAGGAGGAACTGAGGGAGCCTGAATGCCTCACACCCTGCCAGTTTCACTGATTCTTGGATGGGAGAGTACCAACCTAGTGCTGTGAAATCTTCGCAGTTTTCAGAGGCTTGGGGGATTTAAATTTTGTATGTAAAAAATAGACATCTAAATGCTTGTAATTTATTGATTTCGATAAACACACTGAATGCCAGTACGCAAGTCAAACAAACCAAACTGACAGCCATCGATTCTTTGCCAACTCATAGTGACCCTATTAGACAGGGTAGAACTGCCCCTCAGTTCAGCTCCCAGCCCTGGAGGCCCACCAGTTCCTCGTTATTATCATGAGGAATACTATTTTCACAAGAGCATTACATACCCCTAGAGACTAAACCATAAAGCCATATAGGCTTTGACCATCAATTCTGATATGCTTTTTCCTCAAACTGATGGGTCATTTGATGGAATCCTTGTATTACTTCCCTAACATAAAAATTAATCAAGCAAAGGAGATTCAGTGCTCAGTACTACAGCCCCCTATTTAGAGATTAACTCTTAAAAACCACCACCACCACCACCACCACCACCACCACCACCACCGCCACCTTATCTATGTTGATAAAAACTTGAGTAGGCTGTATAAATATCTCAAGTATTTAGGATAAAATGGATTCTTATTCTACTGTCACATATTTAGTTTGAGTTATGTGTTTCCATCTGAACACAAATTAAATAGACCTCATTGACATCTTTTCAAAATGCCATAAAAATTAAATGATTACCTTAAAAGATACTCAGTATAATTAGGCATCAGAAAAATGTACATCAACACTAGAGCGAGATAGTGTTTCAACCCATCAAGATGACACTAGCCAAGAATATTAAAAATACCATTGAGTGCTGGAAGAATGAACAGATTTGTGTCAGAAGAACAGTCTGAAAGGTCCTTAGAAGCAAGCACGGGGAGACTTCACATGCTTTGGATATGTTATCAGGAGATGCCAGTCCCTGGAAAAGGCTGAAATGTTAGGTTCAAGTATAACAACAGTTTTGAAGATGGTGTAGGACTGCGCAGTGGTTCATTCTGCCTTGAGTTGGAACTGACTCAATAGCACCTAATGCTAAAAGCTAGATGCTTTTGATCCTAAATGAAAAGTGGATGGTCCAGCCTCCATACCAGCTACGTGGACAACTGCCCCTCCCCCCAGAAGAATTTACTTTAGAAGACGGCACTGAACCTGTAGCTAGGGGAGATGGACATGTCTGATCAGAGCACACAGGGGCAAATGAAGGGGGAGGAAGAGAGTGGAGCACACACTGGTCCACCAGGCTTGGAGGATGATTTTGGCACTCTGAACAGCCAATGTACAGAGTGGACCATATGGCTGATCCCACTATGAGACATGCCATCCCTTGCTGGCCCAGAGCACTATGGGGACAATACCGGAGACTCTGTGTTGGGACTGACCCGACTGGCCCTCCAACACGGAGGCAAATCACTAAAAGCATGCAGCAGAGCAACCATGAGAGCAGAGCGGGTAGCCCCTGAGGGAGTACAAAGGACAGACTCTGGGGCCAGAGCAAGATACGCCATCAGACCTGACTGAAGGACACACCTATAGAAAAAAAAAATCAGACCTTGATCTATTTACAGGTTTTTCTTTCTTAAAAAATTTTTTTGTCTTTTAATTAATTTACTCTTTTATTGATCATTGGTTTTCTGTTGTTGTTTTTTTGTCATCACAGTGTTCTCACCCATCGCCTATCTTGCTATGGTTTGATTTTTGGTGCATATTATTATCTCAACAGATCTATCTAGATAAGATAGGCTGGAAGAATAGTCTGGAGGAGAAAACAACAGGACCAATGGTTCCCGGGGACATGGGAGAGAGAGAGGAGGGGGTAAGGAGGTGATGCTGACCAATCCAGCGACAGGGGAGCAACAAGTAATCCAAAATCCGTCGCAAGGAGGGTGTGAGAAGCCTGGTAGGTATTCAGCAAGGGCAATGTAACCAAGAGAAATTACTCAAACCCAAGTGAAAGCTGAGCATGATAGTCGGACAAGAGGAAAGTAAAAGTAAATAGAGGAAAGAACTAGGTGACAAAGGGTATTTCTAGAGGTCTACATACTGGCATGTACATATGTAAATATATTTATACAGGAGGGTTCGTAAATAGATCAACGTGCATATATTTATAGACTTAGTATTAAGGCAGTAGATGGACATTGCCAAATACTTACTCAATGCAAGAAGACGTTATATTAAATTGGCATTCCATGATGAACACCTTTCCAACATGATGGTTGAAGAAAAATGTGTGCACTAGCAAATGTGGTGAAGAAAGCTGATGGTGCCTGGCTATCAAAAGTTATAGCATCTGGGATCTTACAGGCTTGAAAATAAAGAAGCGGCCATCTAGCTCAGAAGCAACAAAGCCCACATGGAGGAAGCACACCAGCCTGTGTGACCATGAACTGTTGAAGGGATCAGATATCAAGCATCAAAGAACACAAAAATCATGTCATTGTAAATGAGGGTGAGTGCAGAGTGGAGACTCAAAGCCCATTGGTAGGTAACTGGACACCCCCTTCCTGAAGGGATGTGGGGAGGAGATAAGCCAGTCAGGGTGCAGGGTAGCAACAATGAAACATGTTTCCTCTAGTTCCTAAATGCTTCCTCCCCCCACTATCATGATCCAAATTCTACTTTACAAATCTGGCTAGACAAGGGGATGTACAGAGAGATCGCCTTGGAGATTGGGTGGATGTTCCCACAGTAGCGTGGAGCCTCACAAGTGGTGGTCAGGCGTTTCCCCCAGTCACTTGTAGGACCTCAGGATTTAGGCTGGGGATGCCCCCACTTTTTATAGGGGAGAACAACCTGTGGCCTGGTGTGTGGGAGAGGACCAGCGTGAATTCCCCAGCTGCTTGCCACACCAATAAGTGGGGGGTGGGAGCTCCCTCAGTTGGGCCTTCAGGTTTGCCCTAGGCAGAGGGGAGTGGCCTGGAGACAGCTATTGTCTTGTGATGGGAAAGAGAGTGAAAGGAGAGGAAAAAGAGAGAAAGAGGAAGACACAGACTGGGGCAATAATGCCAACCAGACTGACAACCACTCACCCACACACAACTAAAATGCACAGAGTAAACAAAGGTGACAACAGTAAAAAAAAAAAAAAGAAAAGAAAACAACTAAAAAGGAGAACCAAATCTGTGGAGGCTGTGGTAGGAAGTAGAGAAGAGCTAGATGGAGCGGAGAAAAGCAGAAAACCTGTAAGAAGAGTCCAATAAAAGGAAAAAGAGAGAAGAGAAAAGGAAGGAGAAGGAGAGAGTATTTTTTAAATGGTTAAAGAAATAACTGACCCTGTGTTATGCTGTGTGTAGCTCTGACTCGTCCTGTGTGCAGTACTGTCTTAGGGGTCAGGCTGCCCACTAGGAGGACAGGGTTGCCCTAGGCAGAGTGTAGGGCTCTGGAAACCAGCAGTGGTATGTGCAAGCAATGAGAGGGAGCAGAGAGAATCGTACAAGCTAAGAGAGAGGTGAAGAAAGCAAAGACAGAAAGAGGAAAGAAAGAAAAAGAGAATAAAGAGAATGAAGGAAATAAATCCAACTGAGTTCACTAAGGTTGGCTGTGATGGTAAAGAGCAAGGAGAGAGAGAAGGAGGAAATAAAGTATAAAGTAGTAGCTGATCCCTGATTGCTTGGATGAGGGGCCAGAGGGGTTTAGACACTGCTCCAACATGGCAGGTCAGTGTGCCCTTTTAATGCCGGGACCCAGTGGTGCTGGGCAGAATTGCCCTAGTTGACGAGATCACCTTAGAGGCATGACGGAGGTTTCTTCAACGGTGCAGCGCACTGTAGGTGTTTGTCCCAGGTGCCTTGTGTGGTGTACAGCACTCCCACACAGGGCAGGCTGGAGTGCCTCCTGCTATTTGGGTTGATTTGCCCTAAGCGGAGGGAAGTGACCTGGAAGCCTTTAGTGGCATATGAGAGGAGAGAGTGGGAGAGAAGAGGAAAAAGAGGGGAAAAGGGGAAAAAAGAGGGATAAAGAAGAAAGCAAGTAAATAAAAGCCCAACACCAACCTGAGCACGTTGAAACTGAGTGCGGTGGAAAAGTTAGAAGGGCTAGTGAATAAAGTGAGAATAAGTAGAGCAGTGGGTAAGGAGGTAATGATACTTGATCACCTGTCCTTGAGGCCAGAGGAATTCCAACTCTTCCTCAAGGTCACGGGGTCATGGACTTGTAAGGTCTCTCTCTCTGGCCTAAATTCCAACCCCAGTCCTTGGCTCCCCGCGAGAAAAATTTCATGCGGAAGCCAGGCTCGTGATCCAAGTGAATTTAATGAGAGTTAAAAGAAGCTTCAGGTTTTACAAGGCACCCATAGGATTCCTTTGACCATGGGGCCTGGCAGAGACTGCCTCAGGTCATGCAAGGATCTCTCTCCTCCCAGGAAGACGACCAGACCACCCCTCTCCCTTCTGGTTCCTGCCTTTTCAAGGGTTCCCGGGGAGGCTGGTGAAGGACCCCAGGTCAATCCCATTGGCTGAACTGCAATCATCTGGCCCAGGTGGGCTGCTCCAGGTGCAACATCCATCGGAGCCCACGGGCAGGAAAATCCAGCTTTCCTATGCTGGCTCTCCTGGGCATGCGTTAATGGACTTTCCCATCCCTGATGTAGGGTTCCACAGATGCTGTGTGAGATTACTTCAAAAGCAAGATCGCGCCCGTGGCCAGGGGTCACTTGGGTGCTGGAGTACCTGCCTTGTGCTGCATGTAGCACTGCAGCAGGGGCTGGGAGGGGGCACTGGGGGGCTCCCTCAGCCCCGTCTAGGGCTCCAAGACCGGCAGGGCCTCCCCAGCTATGTGTAGAATCACTGAGAGGGAAGCTTGTTGTCCTATCTAGACTGCTGATGCTTCCTAGATCAGAGGATTTTCTTTTTTATCCCTCTGGCCAGCTAGAATGAAATTGTCTCCCACAGTCTCTGGGCTACAGCTCAGTGCTGTTTAAGGCTGACACTGCTACAGCGGGTCTTTGTTATGGTAAAAGCTGCCAGGCCCTGTGGCTGAGTTCTGGCATTCCTTAGCTAGGTTGCTTCTTATGCTGATTTATGTTAAGGGACTCCCCTATGTGGTGCTTGGAGCTGAGCAACCAGACTTGGGTTTGAGTTTTAAACCAATCATTTATGTTTCACCCTTAAAAAAAATTCTACTTGTGATGTGCTCAGATTTGGTGGCTGTCAAGCTGACCCCCAGAGGGGGAGATGCAGCTTATCAGGGGGGTTGTTTACTAGTCGGCCAATTGGAACTAAATTTGCTCCCTGGACTCCCGACTTTCTGCCTTTTTCTCCCACACCATGATCTTCCTAAGGTAATAATATATTTTTTCTTCTACTCTAAATTATGGCTACCCACCACCAACCCCTGACCGTGAGCTCAAGGCATCCAACCGCATGGAGAGCTCAGTGTGGGGTTCCCCTCGTGTCTGAGATTCTGCCCCCTCTCAGGGCGTCCACCTGCAGGGATCCCTGCTCCAGGCAAGGGCATATCTGGCACCTGCCACTTCGTCAAAATTATAGTGCTTTAAAGCATTCTTGGTTTGCTTTGTGAGTGGAAATCCCACAAAAGAAGGGGTTCAGGAGAAACCCTGTTACCCTAGTTCTAATTTCAGAACTCCACCTCCCCGTTTCCTTCACCTAATTTCCTATTTTTCTGGTCTGGCAGCAGGAGCTCCAGATAGATGGGTCCTATCTGGTCGCCATTTTCTCTGAATCCCTCCATCTATTTTTTTTACACTCTTAAAAAGTACAAAACATTTACTCTACAAGCGCAAACAGATTTTCAAAAGCAGGGAAAAACCTGAACGTTCAGTACATGGTTCAATCGTCTTTTCATCTCTGTGCCCTAACTATGCTGAGCTCCATGGAACTGCATGGAGGGGAGCTATTCTGGCGTCATCGAGCCAAGTGAGTGTTTTGAATTACCTCAAGTGAATATTTGACTGGAAAGCATAGGGTGTAAAAAAACCCTGAAATCAGTTGGTGCACATCCATCACAAAGAACAGGGCCTTGTACTTAAACCTTTTTTCTGAAAATAAGCAGCCATCTAAGTGAGATATCAACTAAGGCCGCCCAGAACAAGCAGCACAGCCAGTGTGATGCCAGGGTGATAAATAATAGAATCTCAATCTGCAGGTATGAACAAGAATCAGAGCTTAAGTTCGGAACACCCAGTTTGCAAAAGGACTCAAATGCACATGCTGGGTGAATTCCCTCTGACCACAGTCCATGGACATGAACAGATACAGTTAAGTTCAAATGTAACACCTGATCATTTGATCTCTTCAGACTAATTTTAATTTGGTTCCAGTTTTTAGTATTTTTCACTTTCTGTTCGATTGAGGTTTTTCTCTCTTTTATCATTGTTAGTTTTTCTTTTCTACTTGTTTCTTGATTTTGTTTTGTATTTTTTTTTAATACATATGAAATCCAGGAGAGGTAAATCCAGAGAGACACTAACAGAATTAACAATCACCTAGGGACAGGCAGGGAAGATTTGGGGGAGTGAGGGGGGGGCTAACAAAAATGAATATAAAAGAAGGAAATGATGTAAACCTGATTGTGGTGAGGATTACACAAATCTTAATATGACTGAAGTATTGAATGATATATGTGAATTATATGAGAATTAAAATAAAACAAAAGCTGAGGTCAGAGATAGGGCAGCAATTTAGCCCTGAATCTCTTGGTGAAGATTGAATGTCATTTTGTGCCAAGAGCCCATTTTTCCACTCATGAAGTTTGGGGAACCGGCCATGCTCCTTCATCACTTTTCTTACCTCAATAAATGGGTACAGTTCACTCTTCTCCCTTTTCTTCTCTGTCACATACTTTGCAGCAGTCAGGGGAACAGAACTTACAGTCCTGAAAGGGATCCATGAGTGTTAGTCCAGGTAGACTAGAGAAACAAATCCACACTCAGATGTGTATAGGAAAGACCTTTATATACAAGAACAGTTGTATATTGAGAAAGCATTCCAGCCCAACCAAGATCAAGTCCATAAGTCCAATATTAGCCCATGTCTGATATCAATCTATAATGTTCTCTTCAGACTCATGAAACACCTTCAATGACCCCAAATGCAGGAAGATCACAGGTCAGTAGTTGCAAAGTCTTCTGCATCCAGTGGTGGTAGAAGCATCTCAGCTTTGGCAGGGTCTCCATGTGGCTCCTCCAGTTCCCAGGGCATGGGTTCTATCAGTGTGGTGCCATGTGTCTTGTTAGTAGGACATCTCTCAGGGAATGAGCAGAAAGATAGTCTCCTGCCTCCAAGGAGGAAATACCAGATTTCCCAGAACCCTGACGGGAAGGCCAGGCCCACAAAGAGGCCTCATTGGCCATAACCCAATAGAGAGACTAGAGTCTACCCCTTCACTCTTAATCCTCTCAAGTCCCAAATTGACACCAGATTGTATAACTACAACAGACCACCCCTTGTCCATTTGACATTTTCACAAAATTCTTTAGCCGTATATAATTTCAAAACAATAATAGAATCATATCAGTATCTAACAGTATAATATGAAAATGCATACATTTCACTCCGTGCCACCCTCCTTTAAACATAATATTCTGTAAGTGA
Source organism: Tenrec ecaudatus (assembly GCF_050624435.1). NCBI lineage: Eukaryota > Metazoa > Chordata > Mammalia > Afrosoricida > Tenrecidae > Tenrec > Tenrec ecaudatus. Next base: position 331,762 of record NW_027457580.1, on the reverse strand, counting down.
TGAAACAAAAATATCCTATGCTTAACAATTGCAGGTAAGGTACACCCACATATTAATCCTATAATTCTATGAATATATTCCAGTATCTATGAAATCTTGCAAGCTAGCCACTTCACGCCTTTATCTGGCCCATTTTGGCTATCCAGTTTCTCTACTGCCTACTTACATCAACCCAGTGCTCTGAGGAGACAATCATATTCTTCAATATAAAGAGTCTTCATGCCAGTTGGAACCTTGTGAAGTCCACATCCACAAGAAAGTCAAAGCAGGACAGTTCGTCTATACAGTCTGCAGCAGTATATACCAGTGCACAGGCTCAACATTCTTCTCTTCATCTGGTCGGGTTCGGGTCAAGTCAATGTGGGCTCCCTCTCTTGGCCTCACCTCAGTGTCCATTGGTCGCATTGCCTTTAGGCCTTGGCCCCATCACCAATTCTCCACAACTCTAGTCCCCTCAGAGTAGGTCATGGACTTCAAACGAGTCAACCTGCTCTCATCTTCTTCTCTACTGCCTGTAAACCAGGTCCACGAGTGTCAGTGGTCAGAATGAACCCGCTGCTCTATTGCTGCTATTCTGCCACTTTCACTCAACAAGCAGATCCAGGTGGTCACCTAGCAATCATTTCAGGCTTCTACAGGCTCCCTTGAATGTTCAGTACTAGAAAGGAGTTTCTTCAGGCTTTGAGATTTTTTTCCAGTTTCTGACAAAAACCACTATTCAAAATTCAAATATTACAAAAGTTCCCTTTTAATGCACATGAAGCTCTTCCTCACAGTGGGAGCAGTGCACAGAAACGGACCTTGATGCTGGGCTGCTCTGTGCGTGCTTTGGTCAGTTGGGAGCTGCTGATTCACAGATTCACTTCACGTGGATGAAGATGCTTGTTTGCTTCCCCGTGAGTTTATCGCGCTTCAACAGAGAAGAACCCTGTTCTTGGGTTTTGCCTCTGCCTTGCTCCTAGCACCGCTGGAATAGAAAGATTACAAATGATTTTTTTGTTGTTGTTTTAAAAAACAGAAAAGAAATGCCGTGTACCTGTTAGGTAAGTAGAGGCAGAACTGAGGGTGGTCGCTGTGCATGCCAAACCTCCTCCCCATCACAGACAGTTGAAAGCTGCTTCAGGCTGGAAAGATGCACACATTTAGGTCCTTGTGACAGGAAGCAGGTCAACCTGGGCGGGACCCCATCTAGACCAGGTGGGCTTAATTCAGTCAATGGGGTCAAACAGTACCGTCAGCCATGCCTACCAACAGGGTATGGGTGGGGGCCTCCCACCAGCTGTCATGCAACCCAGCGCGCGTGGGCTGTCCAGTCCGCCCCCACCCCCCACGAGCATATTTGCCTCTTCTATCCTTTATAAAGTCACTTGGATCACAAACTAGGTTTCTGCGTCAATTGGTTCTTGTGTGAAGCCAAGGACAGAGGTACATTTCTCCCAGAGAGAGCCCTCACATAACCAAATCAGATTATAGCCTTCAGTGTTAGGGTTCCAACGAATTTTGGGGGAATATCTCAAGTGGTAGTGGTAAGGACACAACTCAATCCATATTATCTCTTTATTTTGCTCAGCCAGATGCTTGCCCTTTGAGCCTGAATTGTTGCAAGGCTTATTACCCCATCAAGTGTTCCCAGAGCAAGCCCTAAATGGGCAGTAGTCACACACAAGGAAGATTTGCAGGGGACACTGTTAAGAATGATTAATGCTTAAGTGTTCCTTGTCTCCCCAAATGTACCATCTGGCAGAAAATTTCTTAGATCTCTCTCCTGGGAGAGATATACCTCAGCTCTTGAATAACTCTCCTGGTCATAGAAGTCAAATTCCAAGCTTTTCATCCAACATTCATAAAGCTAAATAAATGTTACATAAACCTAAGTTCTCTATCTTGGATAAGACAAAGTAAAACCATGACTTGAGAAGGTTTTCATTGAGGACAGAGACAACTTCAGATATTCTAAGCCTATGAAATTGGTCATGATTCAGGCAACTTGCCAAGGAAGCAGGTAATACCTAGGTGGGAGGTGGAATGAATAAGAACTTGCACTAAGATTCCATTCCATCAGGTGCAGCTGGTGACTTTGGAGGCCCAGAGCAGGCAGTGGGAGAGAGAAGACCAGAGCAGGGGAGGGATGTGATGAGCTGGAGGGTAGAGGGAGGGATTATGTGTTGTTCTGCTGTCACCTCCCACCCCACTGTGACCCTTTAGTGATGTGGGCCCAGGTTTGTGATGCAAGTGGTTTTGAAGGCAGAGGGGACTCAGAGTGCTCAGTTGCCTGAGTGCAACCGCTGTATCCAGAAGATGGAGGAGATTCTCTTTCTGCTGGAACAGAAAAGTGCTTCCTGGCTGACCTACCAATACCCCACCTGGTTCACTGTTTTGACCTTGGGCATCCTGTATGGAGTGGGTTGCTTCTTCCTGGTCCTCCCCTTCCTTCCAAATACTCCACCTGTGCGACCACCCAGGAAAAGGATAAAGGTAAGAAATTCTCAACCCAGCCATAGGAGAGATTGATTTTTCCTTGTTTTATAAATTTTTCCTTTCGTAATTAATTTCCTGATAGGGGAAATCTCAAGAAAGAAGAGACCATCAGCCCTGGCTTTGGAATGTTGATGAGGGCTGGTGCGTCCTTACTCACTGTTAGGACTTTGTTCACTGCATTGGTATCATTTTATCCTTGCCGGCTTATGTTGATTTTCATTATTTCTGTTGGCTTTCCCTGTTTGTGAAGCACAGGAGGTGTGGATGCATCATGATCATGGACACAAGGGTTGACAGAGTTGCAGGTGGAGAGATCTCATGGCAGAGGGAGGGATTGTGAGATCAGCAGTGTGGAGAACTTCCCCATCGGGAAGCTAGGGAGTGAAGGGGGATTGATTTCAAGACGAAAAAATGAAGGAGGCCAGAGGGGACAGAGAGCTTTAGACCTGACTGTGATTACCCAACTCCTTTTGAAGGCAATTTAACCATGGAGGGGGGGGGTGTTGTTCTAAAATGGATATGGTAATCATTGATTGTACCATTGCCCTTGATCTGATTGAATGACTGAACTATTGACTCGTATGATATGTAAATCATTTGCCAGTAAGATGAGCATTCAAAAATATTTCTCTTTGAAGATCTCAGACCTCCCATCTCTAGTTGTTATAGAGGGCAATAGGTAAAAATCCCCAATATAGTGACGCAGTGGCTAAGGACTAGATGACTAGACATTTCAAAGGGCAGCTCTCATCACTGGGTCCTCAGTCTCTTTCCTTGAGCTCCAGTCTCTGGGCCAAGGCTCCTTTTCTGTCTGGGCTAATTGAGAAAGCATGGCTGACCCCGGGGAGGAAGTGGTCAAGGGCTGGCCCAGAGCTTCAGCCTCCATAATCAAAATCTTGCCCACCAGAACACTGAGTGCTGAGAGTGTGTGCTCTCCGTGAGCAGAGGAAGGCTGACGGAAGAAATGCACTCTAGGTCTCACACAGAAGCTGGTTTCTGGGCTTTAGTCATTCCATGGAGATTGTCATTCTTCTAATCACCAGTAAATGCCTGCAGTTTGTCACAAAGAACAGATGCAGGATTGGATTCCAGCCTGACTTCCTCTCTTGTGCCCCAGACTCAGGTGGAGACAAGGAGAAGCAGCAGGTCAAGGGACAAAGGTGACGCTCTGAAAGGTAAGGTTCTGCCCATTCAACCAAGCTCTGTAAGCTCTCCTGTCCCCTCCTCTGCAGGATGCCAGTGGCAACAGCCCGTCTCTCTCAGGTAATAATCCTGAACAAAAGGATACTGTGGATGGAAACAGAACCCAGATATTTCCCAGATGTACAGGAGGGGCCTAGGATGGGATGAAGGCTGGCCAAGGTAGGACCCAGTAGGGGGCAGTGGGGGTGTCAGGAGCAGATTCTGGTGGATTTGGAGGTGGAACATTGAGGGGTAACTGCGATAAGCTGTGTAACTTTGCCAAGGTTCAGATTGCTCACTGAGACCCCACAGACAATATTGGAAACCGATGCTCCTTGAAATGCCAAAGCACCTCCTGCCCGTGGGAGTAAGCTATCATTTGACCTTGAGCTCTGGAGAGTCCAACGTCCTAAGTGCACAGCCCGTGTGACATTCCTTTCGGTCCTCTGGGAGGGCTGCACCATAACGGTTCTCTTGATTTCCAGTTTTCCGAAGCTTCCTGCAAGAACTATATGGCGCTCAGAACCTGCGTTTGCGTCTTAGGCAGAAGTAAGTAACCTTCCTGCTTCACCGCGGGGTGCATCTTCCAACCAGGGTGCCTGTGTGGCCTCGGGCTGCAGAGCAGCTGGGATGCGCTGGTTTGGGGGACACTTTCAGGGATGGGCAGAGAATGACAGGAGTCCCGGGCAGTGGGGTGGGGCAGGAAGAGCAGGCCATCAAGGCTTGGGGAGGGGCTGAGCTTGCACCGACCCTTGCTAGCCTGCTAGGTCTCTTGCCCCTTCAGTCCTGGCTGTAATCTGGTCCTTCTGTCTCCTGCAGCCACTTGGGAAACCCACTTGACACTGGCAGCTTTGGTCAACAGAAAGCTCAAGCCCTCTCTGGTAGCTGGCGAAATAGAGGTACGGCTGAAGTCCACGTCGGTACGCGCGCCCCACACGGTTCTGCGGCTCATCCATTCCGGACACCTAGGTCTCAGAACTCCACCCTTCCACGGGCCCAGATGTGCATCTCAACTTCTCATGTCTTACCCGCCTTGAGTCAATCACCAGACTGCGCACATTCCCATGAACCTGACAGTCTTTCACCCACACCACTGGCTCTTCCCTCACCCAGTGCCAAACCCCCGGATTCAAAGGCCTACCTGCAGCCTCCAAGCACTCTCTGGGACTCACCAGCCCCGCACCCCACAGGGACTCGTTCTCAGAATGACTTGTTGGCAAGGCCCAGGCAGAGCCCATCTCCACACAACCGCTGCTCCACACCTGCCATGGCAGCCATCACAAGTCAGGATCCCACAGGCCTCCCTACTGCCTCCCCACCCCAGTGTTGGGCAGCTGCCAAGAACTTACAGCTTCCCTCCTTGGAATACTTTGGGTCTCTGAAAGAGCACTCTACCTGGCACCCCCAAGAAGACACCTTTCGGGAAGGACCCACAAAGAGGCAGGGGGAAGTAGGGAGGCCCACCTTGCTCAACCCCAATGTCCACAAGCTGCTGGAAATAGAAATCACAAAGGCAGAGAAATGGAATATTTGGGAAGAAAAAGGAAAGGGTGTATCAGAATACCATCTGCAGGCCTTAAATATGTTGAAGGCACTCGATGGGGAGCAGATCACTGCACCTCCCCAGCCCTTCTGGAATGCCAGCATCAAAGCAGAGCAGATACCCAGCGCTCAGAAGCATTTTCCACAAAAATTCAGTGAGTTTTTCTGGGGTCTACCTTTTCTGCACAGCGAGTCTCTGGCAGCTGCTCTCAGGGTCTCTGGATCCACCCTAGAGTTTCCCACTGTCTTATTTAATGAAATTCCTAATGCCTTACCAGCTCAAATGCAAGCTAAAGAGTACCCACTCTAGTTGCAACGTCACTCCTTGCCCTACACTGAAGGCCGATTCCAACTTTTACTTCCAACTGCATGCCAAGCCCAGGCCCCACCGCCGGCTACAGTCCTGACTCCGCCCGGTCCACAGCCCCGTGGCCCACTCGCAGTACCTTTTCCTCCTCCTCACAAGAGTCCCTGTGATGAATCCTGTCTTACCGTCCACACTAAGTCCCAATCACGCATTCCAAATTCACTTCAACAGCTGGAAAGCCATTTTTTAAAGAAACAACAGGAAAGTGAGAGTTCTTTACCCTTTATGATACCACCACCCCAGGAAGCTTTTTGTCTTCGCAAACCCACTCATCCCCAGGACAATCAGAAGGTCCAGACCCCAAAGACAGAACCCAAGCTTCCTGACTGCTTGAAGCAATCGGAGCTCCACCGCCAAGAGAACTTCCCTCAATTGCAGGGGCCCCTCGGCAATGGGACTCTTGAGTCTCTGACACTAAAGCAGCCTCAGGAAAAATGGCCAGGGACTTGTCTGGATATGAAGCAGCCCGAATGCTCCTGCTCAACACCTGGAGACAAGCAGGGGAAGAATGTAATGAAGACGGTGTCCCCAGGAAGATGCACACACCCTGGACCGTCGCTTGCGTGCTGCAGAGCCGGTGTCCAGCTGAGGAACAACTCGGTCAATGGACAAGGGAATTACTTGAGGAAAATATCCAAATGTAATCTATCTCTCTGTAGATCAGGAAACTACTGCCCAAAAGGAACTCCGGGAGCCGACTCAAAGGAGTTAAGTGATTTGAGGATACACAAGGGGATTAACGCAGGAACTTACACCCTAAGGGGTCCAAATAAAATCCTACTGGAAAACACCCTGAATGTCCACATGTGCAGGAAGGTGGAGCAGATTAGAAAGGATCAGATCCCTGGCATTGTTTGCCGTTCATGTCTTGCGACCACGCACGCTTTGTCTATTTCCCTGACCCACCCACATGTTGTCAATGTGGCCTCCTGGGGAGAGCTGGAAGATCTGAACACAACGCAGAGCCTTTCCTTTTTCAGCCCGGGCACTCAACAGGTGCTGGACTCGCATATCGTAAGGCTCCAAATGAGGCAGAGGTGGTGCATGCCCCTCAAAGTCCTTGAGCCCACAAACCTCTGTAGGACAAGAAAAGACAACGCAATGTCCTTTCCAAAGTCCACCTGCTTAGCCACCCCTAAGTATTGAACTAACCTAGTAACTGAGGCTGCCAAGGTCCTGGGAGAACCCTGTCAGGCAGACTGGGGAGAGAGAGTGACCACAAAGAAATCAAGCCCTACCCTGGAGAGTCCTTTTGCTGATTGCTCCCCTACAGAGGAGCCTGTTCAGGGAACCCCAGCCTACCCCCCACTTGATAATGACAGTGGATGCTCATTGGCCCTCAGGCAGCCGTTTCCAGCCTTCATGCCCAGTATCCTTGGCAGAACCTTCCAGAATGAAAGTGTCCAGAGAGAGAGAGCCTAGAGCAAACCTCAAATCCAGTACTGACCAGCAAGGGGTCAAGGAAAGAGGGTGCTAGTTGTGCCCCAGGAGGCCCCAGATTGGAAGTGAACTCTGAATGTCCATCTTCAAGAGCCAAAGAGACAGGGTTGGTGGTGGTCAAGAAGTCCTCTTCAATAGAGCTAGACGATAGAGACACTTTCAAAACCAGTGTGCTGGCAAAATCTCAAACCAATGATGTGGACCCGGGGGTGCTTCGAGGCTCTAGGATGTAGTAAAAGTTTCCTGCTACCTGGAAAGTGTGCTCCAGTTCCTGAAAAGCCAAGCCTTACAGCACGAGTGTGCAGTGAGATTAAGCTCCAGGTGGAGGTAGAGGCAGAGGATGGTTCTCCATGCTGTCCTGTTGACGGGCTCCTTCAGGACTGCACCACTGATGTGCTCACTGCCACCAATGTTTTGCCTTCTCAGGTGGTCCATTGCCGCCCCCAGCATTTGTTCACTGGGGATAAGCCAATATGTCAAGGGCCAAGTGGCTTCGTGGTGGCTAGAGCAAGTTACATGGGGCAGCAGAAGCTCAAAAGCCCCAACCTTCAGGACCCCTCGACAAGGAGAAGGAAGGATGCTGTTCCCACTGACAAGAGGGAGACTCATAAATGGCCCAATCCAGAAGAGCATGGAAAAGGATTAGCGGGAAGAGGCATCTCCCAAGTCTGTGGGTTAAGCCAGCCTGTGCAAGACAAGGCATTGGCTGAGTGCCTTGAGATCAAGTCCTCACAGCTCCCACCAGAGAAGGGACAGCTTCCTGCTGAGGGCCACAGCAAAAAATGGAGGAAGCACTTTGTCCAGTGGATTTGCTCCAGCAAAAAATCTACAGGACACGGTGATCCTTTGCAAAACGGAAAGCCCGTATTACCCTGTGGTCACAGCCTTGGGCCCCTTCAAAGACAACCAGTGTCTCCTAACAAGGTCACGGAGGCTCAGGTGCTCACGACAGATGTTGGCCAAGTCCTAGAGGGGACACCAGGCTGTCATCAGGAGTATCTTGCGTCAACGTTATGTCCACGAAAAGAAGCGCAGGCCTCAGTTAATGGATGTTCCTCCAGCTGCAGGGCTCCTTTCTTTGTAGAACACAGGAGAGTGGCAAGTGTGAGACCCTGCCTCCACCAGGCGATACCTGACTGCCAGAGCCTTCCCACCAAGAGCACCTGTATCAGGGATGTATTCACAAATTTCTGTCCGTTCAGGGGATTCAATATCAGAAGCCACACTCAGGCATTGCCCCCCAGGGTGTTTGTGTGCCCAGTCAGCTTGCAGCAGCAGAGGCGGAGGAGGTGGGCTTACTCCAGTTACCCTTACCACTGCCCACGTCACTGTCTTCGAGAATATGTCTTATCTGGCAAATTAGAAGACGCTTCTTCTGCTCTGATTAGTAGGAAAGTATCCATGCCAGCCACTTTAGCCTGTTCTGCACAGGCTAATGGCTTCTCTCAGCCATGATATTCATTGTTCCATAATAGAGATTTTCCCCCTCCTACATTAAAGTGTGACTTCTGTGCTGCATGGCGGGATCTAAAGGGGGTGTCATGTGTGTTAGTCTGTGTAGACTAGAGAAACAAAATTCATACACTCATATTTTATGAGTTTTATATAAAGGTTAAGTGAACATTGAAAAGCCTCCCAACCCAGTTCAATCTAAGACCACCAGTCCAATAGTATCCCATGTGTCTGACACCAATCTACAAAGTCCTCCTCACAATCCAAAAACACACGGGGAGACAATGACTGCAGGAGGAAATTGTAGTCCGTGCGCTGGCAGGTTCTCCATGAGGCTGCTGCAGAAACCAGGGCTGCAACAGGGTAGGTCCATGTGGCTTCTCCTCAGGGATCTCCCAGGAAATGAGTCTTTCCAGCTGCTTTAGGGACCTAACAAATGCATATCCACCCTGGTGGCACTATCAGAGAGCAAGAGACCAGAAAGGCTAGGCTCACAGAGCCATTGATCTCCCTGCCCTTCAATTAACCCCACATGAGTTCATTGACGAGGTTGGCATAATATACCTTTAACTATGTTAGATACTGCGTCTCCTTCTCTGAGTGCTAGCTCTGACTTCTCAAAGGGCAGGGCTCTGGAGGAGGTTTTCAGCAGTGTTTCCCACCCACTTCCATCCCAAGTTCTTCATTTTGCACCTCTTATGATTTATGGTAACACCCCTACTGTGAAAACCTCAGAAGGTCCCAACACAGTGAAGAATGTTCCCTGGTGCCATTACTTTGTCTTCAACGTTATGTGGCTGCAGTTGATAGGTTTTGAGAGGCGCAATCCAGCCAAGAAATTCCATCGAGGGTCCAGAAGAGGTTTAGACCAAAGTAGCGTCTCATGGTACCAAGCAGGCATGAGACATGTGGCGGCCTGTCTAAGTCCCACATGTGCATTTGATGAAGGCTGCCAAGTTTGGCATGGAGGTTCCGCCTCAATACACCTGTCACAAAATGTGAAATGACATCTTTTGCTACCTTTGCCTCTCTCCCAGCCTAGGGTAACCTCCAGGATGGAAGTCCCAGGTCTGACACATGTGGGTGGGAACTGCTAGGGAGGCTGCCAGCGGGGGACTCTGCTCACCCACTGCACCAAGGGAAAATCCGGTTCACAGCTCACATGCCTTCCTCTGTATATAAACCCGGAGAAGGAGCAACAGCTTAGGCTGAGTGGTACAGGATGAGCGTCTGTGTAATAACCACTAATGGTTAGGCACCATGGACACAGGGTAGGGAAGGATACAGTGAAGAAGAATATGAAGCGTTGGACGTAGCAAAGGGGGCCAAAGAGCATGAGGATCCCCAGAAATGACGCAAGACACAAGCGGAGCTAACACAGGCTTACAAAGGGGAATCGGCCAGGTGCTTCACCCCAGCTTTAGCTAGCTGCCCCCACAGCAGAACTTTATCTCCTACAGAGAGCACTGGGTTGGATAGCAAAGGCACAGCTTTCAAGCAGGGAAGGTTACTTTCTCAATACTATCTTTAGTGGGGCGACAAACTGTTATTTTACTTGATTTCCATCTCCTGACTGGGGGAAGGATGAGTTGATAGCCAGGGTGGGGTAGAGTGGGGATGAGTCAATAACAGAGTGCCAGGACTCAGGAAACATGACCCCAGGCTTTTGGGCTTCACACATGCATACACACACGCGTCCGCGCTCTAGGAATGTTCTCACGAAACATGACCCCAGGCTGGTGGTCTTCACATGCACACACACGCGTGCGCACACACACACATACATGCTCTAGGAATGTTCTCAGCAAACATGACCCCAGGCTGGTGGTCTTCACACACACACACACACACACACACACACACACACACACACGCACACACACACACACGCTCTAGGAATGTTCTCAGGAAACATGATCCCAGGCTGGTGGTTTTCACACACACACTCACGCGCACACTCTAGGAATGTTCTCAGGAAACATGACCCCAGGCTGGTGATCTTCACACACACGCACACACACACACACACACGCGTGCACGTGCTCTAGGAATGTTCTCCGGAGAGAGTGGCTTCTAAGGACTGAGTGCTGCAAAGAAAGTCACAACTGGGAGCAGCCTTCCCTTCCCCTAGAGACTCCTGGGAAATCAGGATGTGCACGGAGATTAGACATCACCTGTCTTGATAAGGGAAACCAGTTCAATAGTGGTCAGTGTTTCCTCTGTGCTTCTAACACAGGGTTTTATTTCCTGGGCACCAGATTATAGAAGAAGGCAGGAGGGCCCCCCAAAATATGATTAGTTGATCCGCTTGAGTAAATTCTCATGTGCTTAAAAGAACACCCCTGGTGGGCCAGGGTTTACTGTTTACTGAACTAAACAGTAAAGGATGGCGAGGAAGACATCCACTGAGCCTTGACCTCCATGCCTCAGTCAGGACACCAAGTGTGTGTGTGGGGTGGGTGGGGACTGACACCAGTGGTGGAGGAGGGAAGTGGACATAGGCCCCAGAGACTGCTGGTACAGCAGCATGATGTTGTTTCTGGAGTCCTGATTGTGCCAAGGCAGCCTCTGGAGTGACTGTGGCAGTAAAAAATCAGATTCTGGATCTGCAGAGCCTGGATCTGGGGCCTCTTGGGTAGCAGGTAGCTTGGGTGTGTTCCTAGAGAGAGTGAAGAGCTGGACACCGGACTCCCCGCTGCTGAACCCTACCGTTCGTGCTAGGTAAGTGCACGGAGATGGAGAGAAGACCCTGAAAGAACAGCAAGGGGTGCATGGACCAAGCCCCTTCCCTTTCCCCTGCCACCAGGTCCTCTTATATGGTGCTGTGAGGTCAAACAAAGGGAAGCCCACTCAGACCTGCAGAGACCTCAGCGAAACAACTGCCCCCCACCCCCCACAATTCAGCAGACATCTCACAAGGACACTCACACATACCCGAGAGAGAAACCTCACACACATACTTCCTTGGAGACTTCCAGAGAGACTCAGAGGCCTCGCACAGAGACTTCATATGAAGTTCTCAGCATCCTTTATGGAGACTTCTCAGAGACCCCACAGGGACCTCACACAAAGCCCTCCCACATAGCTCACTGCCAGCACGGGAGAATTAGCAGCCGCTGTCCACCCCTGAGCTCCTGGAAACTTTCACACATTGTCTGCAGTGCCCCCCATGCTTGTGCATCTTTGTCCTCATAGCCTTGCTTGGGAACAACAGAATCACAAACTGCACGTAGTTGTGTGCAAATTTTTTCCACTGAAACGTTTTCACTAGCCTGAACTCTGAAGTGTAGTTTACAATTGAAATACAAGTAAAACTGCCAACACCAAATGAGAGTGTGATTCTAGATGGTGTGCAGTCAAATGTCGTACGCCACACTTTTACTTTTGCTTCGGACAAATTCTCTAATTGGTGGGGAAGTGACTGACTACTTTGGAAGCAACAGAACAGTCCATCAAATGGGCTTCAGGACTCAAATATATAAATAGACATCTGATCTGAACTCAAACTCATTCCCCAAGGGGCTCATGAAACTAATTTTTTTGGAAGAGTGAAGGAACCCACATGAAAATAACAAAATGTACATCACATTGTGTCTGTCTGGCTTAATTTCTCAATGAAACAGCTGTCATATCTGAAGATATTCAGGGCAACATTCCTTTTATAGCTCTGTCGACATAATTAATATGATTTTTCTGTGAAATGTAATATTTCTAAGTTATGCAAAGTCCTAATGTTTATCTACCACAACAAACTGATAATATTTCGAAGGATGAAGAAATAGATCAAGAAATAATAATTACCAGGGCGTGGTGCCCCAACAGACTGGACTGGAAAACGCTCCTAAGGGCCAGCAAACGATCCCTGAACTAACTACAAGCTTTTCTCTTGTGAACTGTTTTATTCTGTTCTTTGTCAGTGGTTTGTTTTTGTTGTTTTGTTGTCTGGTTGTATACTGTTGCTTTGTTTTCCTCTGTCTAGTTTTCGTGCATGTTAGTGACTCCACAGGTCTGTCTGAATAGGACAGGCTGGATGAACTATCTGGAGGAAAAACAACGGGACCGACAGTTTTGGGGGGACTTGGGGTGGGGGGGTAAAGGGGGGGTAAGGAAGTGGTGTTAACAAACCCAGGGACAAGGGAAAAACATGGGACCCCAAATGGTAGAGAAGGGGGAGTGGCAGGCCTTGTGGGAAATGATCAAGGGTAAGGTTGCTTAGAGAAGAGGTATACTCTAGCCCAGGTGGCGATGAAGCATGGTAGTAGGGCAGGAGGAAAGTCAAGGGAGATGGAGGAAAGAGCTAGGAGTCAAAGGGCATTCATAGAGGTCTAGACAAAGACATGTACATGCAAATATATATAGGAGGATGGGGAAATAGATCTATGTGTCTATATTTATAGGTCAAGTATTAAGGTGGCGGAAGGACCTTGGGCCTCTACTCAAACACTCCCTCAATGCATGAATACCTTCTTTTATTAAATTGGAACTCTATGATGCTCACTCTCCCGACACAACGGCTGGAGCCAAAGTGAGTGAACAAGTAAATGTGGTGAAGAAAGCTGATGGTGCCCGGCTATCAAAAGAGATAGTGACTGGGGTCTTAAAGGCTTGAAGATAAACAAGCAGCCATCTAGCTCAGAAGCAACAAAGTCCACATGGAAGAACACACCAGCCTGAGTGAGCGAGTGGTCCCAAAGGGATCAGTTACCAGGCATCAAAGAACAAAAAATCATATCATTGACTGCACACCTCCATGATAGGATCGCTGAAGACAAATGGGTGAATAAGCAAATGTGGTGAAGAAAGCTGATGGTGCCCGGCTATCAAAAGAGATAGTGTCTGGGGTCTTAAAGGCTTGAAGGTGAACAAGCGGCCATCTAGCTCAGAAGCAAATAAGCCCACATGGAAGAAGCACACCGGCCAGTGCGATCACGAGGTGCCCAAGGGACCAGGTATAAGGCATCATGCAAAAAAAAAGATATAAGTGTGTGTATGTATGTGTATATATGTGTATATGTATATATGTATGTATATATATGTATATATATATCATATTAAATGAAGGGGGAAGTGCAGAGTGGAGACCCAAGGCCCAAGTGTCGACCAACGGAGATCCCCTCATAGAGGGGTTTAGGAGAGGAGATGGGTTAATTAGGGTGTGAGGTAGTATCGATGAAGAACACAGCTTTCCCCCGGATCCTGGATGCTTCCTCCCCCCAACTACCATGATCCGAATTCTACCTTGCAGGGCTGGATAGGACAGAGGCTGTACACTGGTGCATATGAGGGTTGGAGGTACAGGGAATCCAGGGTGGGTGATACCTTCAGGACCAAGGTGTGAGGGACGATGCTGGGAGAGTGGAGGGCGAGTGGGTTGGAAAGGGGGAACTGATTACAAGGATCCACATGTGACCTCTTCCCTGGGAGAGGGACAGCAGAGAAGGGGGAAGGGAGACTCCGGATAGGGCAAGATATGACAAAACAACGATGTATAAATTACCAAGGGCATATGAGGGAGGGGGGAAGGGGGAGGGAGGAGGGGAAAAAAAAGAGGACCTGATGCAAGGGGCTTAAGTGGAGAGCAAATGCCTTGAGAATGATTGGGGCAGGGAATGTATGGATGTGCTTTATACAGTTGATGTATGTATATGTGTGGATTGTGGTAAGAGTTGTATGAGTCCCTAATAAAATGTAAAAGAAGAAAAGAGAAAAAAATGATTAGGGCAAAGACTGTACAGATGTGCTTTATACAATTGATGTATGTATATATATGAACTGTGAAAAGAATTGTATGAGCCCCAATAAATTGTTAAAATTTAAAAAAAAAAAAAGAAATAATAATTAATGAAATACACATTTTCAGGTAGTACCATTTACAATAGCCAAGCGTAAATGAAAATATCTATATCTATACTTGAATAAAAAAACAACAGATTTATGTGAGGAAAACTACAGAAATTACAAGAAATCAAGTGTGACCTCAGCAAATGGGATAATATCCCATGCTCCTTGACCAGACGACTCAATGTAGTACAGTTATCAGTTCTACTCAAGGCACTAGACAAGTTTAATTCACTCCTGATAAAATTACCCTCATCTTTCTTCAAAGAATTGCAAAACCACTGATTACTAACTTCATATGGTAAGGGCATAGGTCAGGGGTTGAACCTACAAACTTCTCCTTGGTAGAAAGATAAAACTGTTCTCATAAAAGACTTGTAGGCTGGCTTTGAGTTGGAATTTTGGGGTCATTTAGGATTTTTTTGTGGCATGTGATTTTTAGGGCTTTAAGGTCATTTGGGGTCATTTAATTTTTTTGCGCATTAGGGTGGTTTGGGCTTTAAGGGTGTTTTATAAGGTTTAAGGGAGTTTTTAAGGGATTTAGGGGTGATTTTTTGGAGTGTATAGGTATTTTTTAGCAGGTAGGGGTGTTTTTAGTGATCTTACAGGGTTTCTTAGAGATTTTAGGGTATTTTAAAATATTTTATGTGTTTTTCCCCAGCATTTTATGTTTTGTTGGGGCTTTCATGTTGTCTTCAGGGCATTTATGTGGTTTTGGAAGTTCATGGTTTGGGAATCTTCTAGGGATATGATTTGGAAGTTCCACATGTTTTGGGAGGCATTTAGTGTGTTATTTGTGGCTTCAGAGTGTTATTTGAATTTTAGGGAATATTATGGCTTTTCAGACATTTTAAGGCTTTTAGGGTGATTTTAGTGTTTAAGGGTGTTTATTAGGCTTATATGTGTTTTTATGGCTTTTAGTGTTTTGTTAAAATTTTAGGGTGCTTCTTAAGGCATTAGAGTGTTTGGGGGGATTAGGTTTTGGTTTTCAGGGCTTTAGGGTTTTGTTGGATTATTTTTTGCTTTCATGGTGAATTCATGTCTATTAGGCTGTTGGACTTTTACAGGGTTTTATAGTGCTTCGGGTTGCTTTGTAGGGATGTTCTTGGGGTTTTAAAAGACTTTTAGCGTGTTTTTAGGGCTTCACGTGTTCTTTATTTTGCGTTTTAAGGCATTTGCATAATATTAGGGCATTTATTATGTTTTCGGGACGTAAGGAGTTTTTTTTAAGACTTATGGCGCATTAGGGTGTTTTAGAAAGCCTTTTACCATGTATTTAATGGTCTTAAGATGTTTTAGAGGGTCTTTAGGGGTGGTCTTAGCATTTTAGAAATATTTTAGACGTTTTAGGGTTTTTAAGGCATTTATAGTGTTTTTACGACTTTTAAGGTGTTTTTAGAACACGCCTGACAGGTACACACTATTTCAATCAGGCTCTGGTTAGTGCCTCTCAATCAATTGGTGACATGGGAGTCTGGATAATGGATTACCTTTACTCTGCAGATGAGAAAACTCACTCAAAAAGACACAGGTGTTGACCCACAGGCACACAACTGGTTAACAACAAAGACATATTCACAACCAGTGTTGGGAGCCAGAGCCCTAAGCCCCACATACCTGTCCCCAGCCGAACAGTCAATCTATCCTGAACCATCAAATGATCTGAGCAGATCCTCCCACCCAACTCACCTTCCCATGCCAAATATTTTATTTCAGAAGGTGGCAGTGAATCTGCAGCTCTGAGAGAGGGACATATCTGATCGGAGCACATGGAGCAGATGAAGGGGGAGGAGGGGAATGTGGAGCACATCCTGGCACACCAGGACTTGAGGATGATGTTCCCACTCAGAGGTAGGATTGGGGTCATGATGATTGGGAGGGGAGGAAGCGTTCAGGAACTAGAGGAAGGTTTTGAGTTTCATTGTTGCTACACTGAACCCTGAGTGGCCCATCTCCTCCTCACTACCCCTCTGGAAGGGGTGTCCAGCTGTCTACAGGTGGGCGTTGGGTCCCCATCATGCACTCCCCCTCTTTCACGGTGATGTGATTCTCACCACCACCCCACCTTTGATGTTGGAGACCTGGTCTCCTCTGTCCTTCATGATCACCTATGTTGGTGTGCTGCTTCCGTGTGGGCTCGGTTGCTTCTGGGCTAGATGGCTGCTTGTTTGCATTCAAGCCTTTAAGCCCCCAGACGCTATATCTCTCAGTAGCCGGGCACCATCCGCCTTCTTCACCACACTTGCTTATGCACACTTTCGTCTTCAGCCATTATGTAAGAGAGGTGATCACACAATGATTGATTTTGTTCCTTTGTATCTGCTACATGGTCCATTCAACACCTTGTATTCGCTTAGGCCGTGTGCTTCTTCTCTGTGGGTTTTGTTGCTTCTGAGCTAGATGGCCGCTTATTTGCCTTCAAGCCTTTAAGACCCCAGACGCTATATCTTTTTTTTGATAAGCCGGGCACCATCAGCTTTCTTCACCACATTTGCTTACACACACGGCTGTCTTCAGTGATCATGTCGGGAAGATGGGTATCCTGCAATGGCTGCTTAGCAGGGTGAGGTGCTATTGTATTGGGGGATTATGCATGAGGAGGCCCAATGTCCATCTGCTACCCTACTACTGAACCTATAAATATATGCATATAAATCTATTGCCCCCATAATCATAAATATGTTTACATATGTACATGTCTGTATTTAGGCTTCTCTGTATGCACTTTGCCTCCTACTCCTTTCCTCTATTTCCTTTCGCTTTCCTCCCGACCCATTACCATGTGTAGCCTTCATTCTGGATTCAGTAGTTCCTCTCAGTTACCTTGCTCTTGGTCACTCCCTTCCAGTCCTCCCCTCCCCTCCCTCCTCTGGTTTTGAACCATTCGCTGTTCCCTTGTCCCTGTGTTGGGCGACACCTCCTCCCTTCCCCTACCTCCCACGCTCTCATGTCCCTCCAGGACCGTTGGTCCTGTTGTTTTCTTCTCTCATTATTTGTCCAGCCTATCTTGTCTAGGTGGACCTGCTGACATAGTAATACGTGCATACAAATGGATATGACTTTGACTGCGCCCAAGTGGCCCATAAGAACATGGCTTTGACAGAAGCAACATCGACACGCTGATAAGCAGAAAAGCCACTAGCATACAAAATTTACTGGGTAAAAAAACAAAACAAATTTAAAAAGACTAAACAAAAAGATAGCAAATATTAAAAGAAAAAATTGCTAGTAGTTCAAGGTCCTTTCATTGGCCTTTAGGAGTGTTTTCTAGGTGTAGCTTGTGAGGTGCCACGTCCTGGCCCAGAAGACCATCCTTTCTACTCCCTCGGGCTCCCTTTGCTCTGCTTCCTCCGCTGCTCCATTGCATGTCCCCAGTGTTTGCCTCAGTGTGGTGGGGTCAGCTCAGTTGCCCATCCCCCATTGTGTCTCAGGTGCTGTCCCGTGTAGGGCCATGTGTTGGTGCAGGATGTCATATCTCGTAGTGTGGTCAGCTGAATGGTCCTCTCTGTATGATGGGCTCTTCTAGCTGGTCTATCGACTTTGGGCTTGGTGGACTCAGGTGTACTCCACTATGTCCTTTCTCCTTCTTTTGTTTCAGCTTCCTTCTGGATGTGGTGTGGTGGGTCAGTTCCTTTCCCACTCCAGACAATCTATTTTTGTTTTCTGTGGTATTCCCTTCGAGTGTGGGGGTCGGCCTAATTCTGGTTTGGGCCGGCTTGTCGTCCAGCCTCTTTGTGTAGACCTCTGTACTTTGCATTGTCCTCCTTGTTTGGTGTGTCGTGTTGGGGTCCGTATGCATGTTCCAAGTCTGTGGGGACATAACCGATACTCTCCCCCGGGTGGGTTAGTACCCTGCCCCCCCCCCATACCATCCATTCGGATTCTCCCCCTCCCGGTTCTCCCTCTCCCTACCCCACTACCCCTTCTTTATGCTGGGCTCTTATGTACCTCCCTAGGTGTGGCCTGTCCTCCCTCCAACTATCTATGCTTCCTCCCGTTTATTGTGGGATGGATGTTTATTCTTCTATTTCTGTCATGCTGATTGTACTTACCTCAGGGGACTCGTGTTGTACCTGTCCCTTTGGGTCTGGCTTACCT
Organism: Tenrec ecaudatus; assembly: GCF_050624435.1. Classification (NCBI taxonomy): domain Eukaryota; kingdom Metazoa; phylum Chordata; class Mammalia; order Afrosoricida; family Tenrecidae; genus Tenrec; species Tenrec ecaudatus. Next base: position 313,365 of record NW_027457580.1, on the reverse strand, counting down.
TGCTTAACATAATTCCTTCCAGCTCTTCCCATGAAATAACGTGTTTCATGTGCTCATCGGTGCTTTTCAGTGCTGCATAATACTCCATTGTGTGTATGTGCCAAAGTTTGCTAATCCACTCATCTGTCAATGGAAACTTAGGCTGTTTCAAAGTCTTTGCCATTGTGAATTGTGCCGCAATAAACATTGGAGCGCATATGACTGGTCGTGTTTTATTTGCTGCTTCAACCGGGTATATGCCCAGTAGAGGGATGGCTGGGTCATGAGGTAGATCAATTTCCATTTTCTTTAGGTATCGCCAGATTGCTTTCCACAGTGGCTGTACAAATGTACACGACCACCAGCAGTGGAGGAGGGTTCCTACTTCACCACAGCCCCTCCAACACTTGTTGCTCTCTGATTTACTGATCTGGGCTAGCCTCAGGGGTGTTAGGTGGTATCTCATGGTTGTTTTGATTTGCATTTCTCTTATGGCAAGGGACTTTGAGCACTTTCTCATATGTTTATTGGCCATATTGATCTCCTCTCTAGTGAAAGTTCTTCTCATTTCTTTTGCCCACTTCCTTAGGGGGTTAACTGTTTTCCTCTTTTTGCAGGTCACGATGGTGTTGTAGATTTTAGTAATGAGCCCTTTGTCTGATGTGTCATTACTAAAAATCTTCTCCCAGTCTGTGGGTTGCCTTGTCACCCTCTTGGCAAAGTCTTTCGAGGTGCACATGCATTTTATTCTTATTAGATCCCATTTGTCGATTTCCAATTCACCTGTGTGTGTCCCCTTCCCTGTTGCAGTGAGCCTATGTGCTCCCTGGGCCAGTACGCTGAGATTAGTCCCGATTCCCTCCTTAATGGTCCTGATGGTTTGGGGTTTGACTTCTAGATCTGTGATCCACCTTGAGTGTATTCTTGTGCATGGGGTGAGGTAGACGTCTTATTTCAACTTTCTACATGTGGATATCCATTGTTTCCAGCACCACTTATTAAAGAGGGCATCTGCTTCCCACTTGACATTTTTGGGACCCTTGTCGAAGATCAGTTGTCTATATGCTGATGATTTTACTCCTGGGCTTTCTATTCTTTTCCACTGGTCTGAGTGTCTATCATTGTGCCAGTACCATGCTGTTTTGACCACTGTAGCTGTGTAGTAGGCATTGAAATCAGGTAGGGCGAGTCCTCCAATTGTGTCCTTCTTCTTGAGGAGTTCTCTGCTAATTCTGGGTTTCTTCCCTCTCCATATGAAGTTGGTGGTCAGTTTTTCCAATTCTTTGAAGAAGGTTGAGGGTAATTGGATTGGTATAGCAGGCCAATACATTTCTAAGGGTTATGGATTCTACTTCAGAATCGTTCTCAATCTCAATCCCAGGGCCCTCTTCACCATTGCTGGCTAGACCTGTTCACCTCTTGCCATATATGTGTGTGTGTGTGTGTGTGTGTGTGTGTGTGTATCACACACACACACACACACATATGGGTTTATTGTAAGTCTGGGTCTGTAGGTTTCTCGGGTGGGAAATGTCTCGGTCCTTGGCTACACACTAGAAAGAAATTCACACCAAAGCCTGGTTGGTGATCCGAGTGGGTTTATATACAGGAGAGAAGAAGGTTCCGGCGTTACAGTTAACTGAACACGGGCACCCTCATGACACTGCACACCCAGCCCTGCTGAGCGGAAGGCAGAGAAGCAGCTGAAGGGAAGGTTCCAGCCTTTTAAGGGCTTTCAGCTGTGAGGCGTCAATTAAGCTCTCCTGGCTTGGCCTTGAATTGGTGCATGCCCTTTAGCCTGCATTGGCTTCCAACCTCCTGTAGGGGGCCCCCTAAGCATGGAGAGGAACAACCCCTTGTCTTGCTACCTAACAGGTCTACATTCATGTATGGTTACATTGAGATGGAAGTAGCCCCTTTAGACAGCCTGTGAGGTTCACCAGGAGCCACAGGCCCCAGCGTTCCCTGTTACCACCTTAAACCTTAAACTACTGTTGGAGTTTATATTATTTGTGTGGGTCTGTGGACATGGAATGTTTCCATGCCAGACCCTGAAGTTGCACAAATAAGCATCCAGAACAGAACTCATACAGGCTCTAATAAGATGCTCAGATGCTTCTTGCTAGGATGAGAATTCATCGAAGTTTGTGAGCAGTTCAGATCTTGTAAGGGAGAACAGGTCAGTAGTGTATCCAGAGAAGAGAGCAAAGGTCAGGGGAAAGGGAGGAGGCCCACAGACATCTGTGCTCTGTGTTTGGCCACAAGACAAGAAACCAGGTCTCCCTGAAAAAGAAAGCAGAACAGCAAGTCCCTCGGAACTAGGACATCTTTAAACCTGACCTATACAACACTCGGCTCAGGGAGGCGCCTTGGAAAACCGTAAAAGCCCGAAAAGAGGGACAAGGAGGAAGCCCAAGTCTTTGGTTTTCCCTGCTGTGCTTTCAGTGTTGAAATGTCTGTGCACGGAGCCTTTGAAATTTCAGAATCAGAGAGTGGATTCATAAGCCAAGCTCCTGCTTTATTCTTCAATGCATTTTAGCCCAACTCCTCCTTGGTGACACATGTAACAGAAATTCTAGACTTAGGAGCCACTTGGTCCTTGGACACTAGGAGATTACAGTGGAATCTGAAACAGGGCTCTAACCACCAACTGGACTGGCCTAGGAAGCCCAAGTATTCAGTCTCCCAAACACCAACCTCCCGTTGCTCTTCATCTGCCTCCACCTTGTTCAGCTTTAGTTGTCCGTGGAAGCATTTGGCACCCATCTGATGCTTCAGAACCCAGAAAGGAGGAAAGGTAAAACTGGGATTCAAATGAAACAAGATGTGCCCGGGCACACCAGGACTTGAGGATGATGTTCCCACTCAGAGAATCCAGTCCACATAGAAGACCACATGGCCAGCCCCACGATGAGACAAGACACCCCTCAAAGACCCATAGCCTTAGAGGGGACAACACTGAAGACACAGTGTGGGAAATGCGCCCGAACTAATCCTGCCACACCGAGGCATAACACTAAGGGGGTACAGCAGAAGAGCAAGAAAACGAAGCATCAAGGTCCCCAGGGAATGCCAAAGGATGACTTTGAGGCCAGTACTTGGTACACCAACAGACTGGACTGGAAAACACTCTTAAAGGCCAACAAACCAACCTTGAACTAACGATGAGCCACTTCTTTCTTGTTGAGTTGTTTTCATTCATTGTCATTGGATTTTGGTTGTTTTGTTGCTTTTAGTGCTTGGTTTTGCTCTGTCTTGTTTTGTGTATGTTATTACATCTACAGGTCTGTCTAAATAAGATAGGCTGGACGAACAATCTGGAGGAGAGAAAACAGGACCAACACTTCTGGGGAGACATGGGAGAGAGGGAGGTGTGGGGAAAGGTAGTGGTGTTAAGAAACCCAGAGAAAAGGGAAGAACAGGTGATGCAAATCGGTGGTGAGGGGGATGTAGGAGGCCTGGTAGGGAGTGATCAAGGGAAATGGAACCAATGGAACCAAGAGGAATTACTGAATTACTGAAGCACAAATGAAAAGTGAGCATGGCAGTGGGCCCAAGAGGCAAATCAAAGGGAATAGAAAAGCAAGCTAGGAAGCAAGGGTCAATTATAGAGGTTTAAAAAAAGGCATGTACATATTTAAATATATGAGCATGGGGAAATAGATCTATGTCCCTATATTTATAGGTTTTGTATTAAGGTAGCAGATGGACATTGGGCCACTGCTCAAGGACTCCCTCGTTGCAAAAATACTGTTCTATTAAATTGGCATTCTATGATGCTCACCTTCCCTACACGATCACTGAACACAAAGCAGGTACATAAGCAAATGTGGTGAAGAAAGCTAATGGTGCCCAGCTATCAAATATATAGCATGTGAGGTCTTAAAGGCTTTAAGGAAAACAAGCGCCCATCTAGCTCAGAAGAAACAAAGCCCACATGGAAGAAGCACACCAGCTTGTGTGATCATGAGGTTTTGAAAAGATTTGGTAGCAGGCATCATCAGAACAAAAAAAAATCTTATCATTGCGAATGAGCGGGGAGTGCTGGGTACAGACACAAAGCCCATTTACAGTCCTCTGGACATCCCTAACAGAAGGGTGTCAGGGAGGAGATAAACCAAGACAGGTACCAGATAATAACGATGAAACACAGCTTTCCCCTAGTTCCTACATGTTTCCTATCTCCCACTATCATGATCCCAATTCTAATTTACAAATCAGGCTAGACTAGAGAATGTACACTTGGACAGATAGGAACAGGAAACATGGGGAATCCAGGGTGGATGAGCCCTTGAGGACCAGTGTTATGAGTGCAGACTCGGGAAGGGTGGAGGGAGGGTAGGTTGGAAAACGGAAACCGTATACAGGGATCTACATTTAACCTCAACAGAAAAGTGGGTGAAGGAACATCAGACAGTGCAAGATATGAGAAAATAATTAGTAAATTATCAAGGGTAGCTCGAATGGAGGGGGAAAAATGAGGAGCTGAGGCCAGGGGCTTGGGTGGGGTGGAGAGTGGATATTTTGAGAATAATGAGGGCAATGAATGTACAAATGTGCTTTACACAACCGATGTATATATGCATTGTGGTTAGTGTTGCATGAACAATTTAAAAAAAGGTCTGGACAGAGGGCACATGCAAGGATGATCTCAGGCTGGATTAGATCAGCAAAATCACCTCCTGGAGTTGCCTCACCCTGTGTCTATTCCTGAGTCAGGCATGAAGCTTAGGGCCCATAGTCCCAGGAGCTGGACAGGGAGGGAGGCGGGGTTCTGAGGTCATTCCATAGGGGCAATGGCCCTCCTGTCCTGCCGGGCCCACCCTCCTTTGTAATCCTGCTGGCTGGAGCACGGCTTTCATGGAGTCCACACCATGGGAGCTCTACTACTCATGGGGGATTGGCAGGAAGCCTCTGCTTATGCGCACACACCGCCACCTAGCTGGAGGATCTCTGTGAACAAAGCCTGAGGCAGACAACAAGCCCACTAATTGATGCTGTAAGAGATACAATCAGCATCCAGAAACCTGCAACTGGGAGTAAGAGGCAGCATACTTGGCCCCAGCCACTCCCACTGCCATCTTCAAGGAGTGACATTCTAAAGCAGAGGGTTTTCAAAAGGCACTGCCAGGACTGTGGAATGAGCAGCTCATTTGTGGACATGGATACTGTGTGATCCAGAAGTATTACCTCTTCCTTTCCATTCAGGTGAGACAAAAAAAAGTTCCAAATAGAAAGCCATGCATCTAAACAGTATCCAATAGCCACTCATGTGCAGTGCTGCTGCCTCCAAAGAGCTTTCCTAGGTTTTTCTCTCTGTGGACAGATATACCTTGGTCCTTGGCTCTGCATGAGAAAGAATTCACGCCAAAGCCAGGTTTGTGATCCAATTGTGTTTTAGGAGAGATAGGGAGGCATGGTAGGCAACCCTGGTGGACCCCAGTGGCTGAATTGAATTTACTTGGCCTAGGTGGGTCAATGTGGGTGCAGCACCCACCCAGGTGTACCTGGCCTTCCTGACTGGAAACCTGGACCTCTGAGCACGCTCGGTGTGCCACTCTTTCCTGGGTGGCTAGCTTGGCCCTCTGAGCATGTATCATGGACAACCTAGTCCCTATGCTAGCTACCTAAAATTTACACCCTGAAGAGATATGGACCCAAATCTTTGGGGTACAAGGCGACGACATCTTTAGGTCCTTCCTGCTGGCAAAAGGGTGAAGTGGGGCTTTGGGTCCATACCCTTTCTACTCTGCTGGGAGGGGTTGTCCATTCAGGTCTAGGATGGATAAGGTTGAGGTGGTCCAGGAGATGGTGGTCCTAGAGGTGGCACACTTGGTTCAGAGGGCTTGGTAACTTGAGAACTTCTGGAAAAACAAACAAACGGACAAGAGGGTGAACAGTTTAACTGAGACAAGGCTAGGCTTGTGAGGTGGCAGTGCCCTTGAAATTAGGTGAGTGTCACAGGAAACAAAAAAAATCTTAGGATTATCAGGCATGTGTGTTTGTTCGTTCTAAGTATAGGCACGGGAGTAAAAGCATCCACAATTTCCCCAATGAGGGTACAGGGTTTGGGAACTACTGGGTGCACTGAGATCACTGTTTCATTTATGATCCTAATGTTTGGACCCTCTGCTAAGAACCATGCTTCTATTTAATCCTATTATCCCTCAATTATTAACTTTGGTCAAACAAATTTTGTTTTCATTAATTACTTTCATAGTTATCTATCTATCTATCTATACACACACATTTAATTGAATGGAATGAAAAGGTCATGCGTTATAGCGTTAAATTGTAATATTGGAATACTACAGCGGGAGTCAACAGGGATCAAAAGAAAGTAAGTGTCTGAGTCATTTTTAATTTTCTTGGCTTCAAATTGAATAAAAGACTTGTAAATTACCCAGAGACCAAATTCCCATGGTGCCTCCTACAACGGGTAGAATGTTCAGGGATGTTTCAGGGCTGGGAGATTAGTAACCCCTAAGTCCAGGATCCCTTAGGGCAGGGGTCCTCAAACTGTTTACACAGGGGGCCAGTTCACTGTCCCTCAGACCGTTGGAGCACCAGACTATAGTTAAAAAAAACCAAACTATGAACAAATTCCTATGCACATTGCACGAATCGGCTACTAAGTAGGACATGCAGAGGCAGCAAAAACACCCTGAGGGTGGGATAAATGTGGTCAGGCCACATGTGCCCCACGGGCCACAGTTTGAGGATGCCTGCCTTAGGGGGTTCCTGGGTGCACTGGGGATGAAGGTCTCTACTGCTCCTCAAAAGGAGAAATGCTGTAACTTCTGGCATTTCGGCCCACATTCCAATCACTTTACAAAACTGTTCCAGGTGAATCAGGGTTAGAAGGGAAAGTGTACCATTCTCTGGCCACCATTCTCCTTTCTCAAATAAAGTTGCATAGTGTATCAGCTTTTGTTTGTCTAGCCTCTGTGTCAACTCTATCCCAATTGGACAGGATTCATGCAAGGGGGCAATTCCTGAGTATGAAGCTGCTAAGTCCCATCTAGAAAGCACAAAAGAAGGCTATGTAGAGCTTGCTGCCTCAAGGTCAATAAACCCCACTTGAGAGCGAGCCCTTTATTGCCCTGAATCTGTTGCCTCAGGAAGATGCCCCAGCAAGAAGTAAGGGATCAAAGACAACTCACTGAGGTCGACTTTAAGTCCAACCATTATTCTAGACAAGCTAGGAGAACCACTGCTTGGAATGGCCCCACGGCCCTCCAAGATGCCTGCTGGCGGGAGCAGACTCTCAAATCTCTGAAGGGAAGGGGCATCTGGAAGCTCAGGGAACCTTAAGGGAATTGGAATTTCTGTCTGGAACATCGTGGCAGTGGAACTGTGTAGTAAGAGCTTTCCCCAAAAGTGCCTTAAGCAGCAACACTGAAAGCCTAAAGGTAACAGTTACACAGGAAGGGTTCCATATGCCATTGGCCTAAGCCTGGGCCACGGAAAACCAGCCTGTAACAAGGAACAAACCTACACTGGTAGAACACTAACACTATAACGCCTCAAGTTTTAAATTCAGGAAATAATTTTAAACATTTTTATTCTTTACTTTCATAGTTATCAATATGTATATATGGCATTCAAATATATAAAACGTGCAATGTTTTTGAAATGTAACCAAATTGTCACATTGATAATTTATAAGTTTGGTACTAGATAAGTTTCAATTAAATGTTATAAAAATGTTGTGCTGGGCATTATAGGGCTAAAGCAGCTTGTTTGAAAAGCCAGGAGAAAGGGAATGGAGGGGAAAAGGGAAATATTTGGCTCCCAGGACAAGGCAGGGCTAACTCCCAGGTCTATTCAACCAGCTCCCTAGGCAGTGCCCTTCCACATGTTTGGGCTGGTGGGCACCATCTTGGCCAGGGTCACAGGCCCCGTTTCCCCATGGCCACAATGGCGGCTATATAGGATCTCTGGGAAAAGCTTAAACAGCCTTGACAAGAGTGAAGCCATTATGAGCTGACAGAAGGCACCATGTAAAGTAAATAAAGTAGCTATGAACTGTAAATGAACTAGCTGATATAGGGGAGGTAGGCTGTGCAGATGTGCCCAAGGGAATGTCCCAAAGGATATGGATGCTCAGAAGATTCGCGAGAGCGACCAGAGCAGTCTTTGTTCAACTAAGAATGACTAACTGCAACACCCTGCTTCTCTACTCTGCCTGCTTGCACACCTGCACATTGCAAAAGTATAAAAACCTTTGGACAATTAGACTGGGGCTGCTCAGGAAAAAAAAACTTTTTCTGTTGAACTTGCCAGCGGTCGGAGTAGTTTTCTTTCTGGGAATGGAGAGTGGCTACAACATTTCGAGGTGCACCGAGATCCAATTGCCACTGTCTGGGCTTGCTTAGAAAGGAAACCTCCTTAACAGGAGTGCTCTCCCCAGAACTACGGATTTCTGATTTCTCTAGGCCAGGGGTCCTTAAACTCTTTAAACAGGGACCAGTTCACTGTCCCTCTGATCAGTTGGAGGGCCGAACTATCGTTTCAATAAAACTATGAACAAATTCCTATGCTTCCTGCACATACCTTATTTTGAAGTTTAAGAAAAACACACAAACAAACGGGGCACAAACACTCGGCGGACAGGATCAAGGTCCTCGGCTATCCGCATGTGGCTCACAGGCTATTGTTTGAGGACCCCTGCTCTAGGCGCTCACAAAGAGAATGTAGTTTCAGCCCTAAAGCCTGGAGACTCCGCAATTTGTTTAAAGGTGATTGGACAGAAGGAGTTCCTGATTTGCCCATGCAAGACTCGTTTTCCCTTCCCCTATTTCTCAGAGTTCATAGTTATGTTTATGGGGAACCGGGACATCCCTATCTGATCCCTAAAATTGATGCGTGGAATGACATTGCCACTAATAAGCCAGCATAAACAAAAGACTTACTTCCTCCTGCAACAGAAAGGGTTCTTGTTTCAAGATTTCAGGAAACATGGCAGGACCAGAAAAAAAATAGACCCAAGGTCCTAAAACCACTAAGGTGGAGGCTGCCCTTCCCCAACCCCTCCCCATACCCCTCTGTCTCGGCTTTATTCCTTTTTGCAGGAGGACTCTGGGAGTGGGAGAACTAGCTTACGACCCTTCATTATCACTGCCACCCTGTCAGGTGCATGGGGCTGGAGAGAGAGAAATACTCATAACTCCTTTCTGAGTCCACACCCCAACATACACTAGGGCTGGTATGGGATCTCGACCGCCCCACCCCCCAAGAAGGATGATTTGGCAGCAGCCATTCTACACTCAAGGCAAGCAGCCCCAACACCTGGGGAAGACCCCTGAGTCCCTTTTTGGGTATATATCCCCTTGTATTCCAGTGATTTGTATAATTGGAATCAACAAAATCCCTTTTTCTGACAAAGCAGGTCTGATTCCTTGATAGAAACGGTTTTCCATATGCATTAGCCCACCTCCAGAAATTGCCAGCAACTTCTCCAGGTGCTGTTCACAACACAGGTACAATAGCCCTGCCAGAGAGAGGCCCAGTAAGCAGTCAATGGACATGATGGTCAGACAGCAGGCACTCCCCATGTGAGGGAAACTCTTTTTGCCACTGCACGAAAAATGTGAGATCCAAACTCCTTGCAAGGCACAGAAGGCCTAACCAGGTATCACCAGTTTCTCTTGCAGGCCCTCAGTGGAACAGCTAGAAAACCTATGAATTTATCTAAGGTCAGTGAGAATTTTCAGGCTCTTACAAGAGAATGTCTGCGTGCCTTTTTAGAGTGACTGATGGAAGCCTACGGGCTTTATATCCCTAACGGCCTGGAGGCCCCGAGAACAGGAGGGCAATAAGTATTGCCTTTATTACTCAGTCTGCCTCAGACATGAAAAAGAAGTGGGAAGGGTTTGACGGGAAAAATCTTAGTGATTTGGTACAAGTGGCTCAGCGGGTGTGTAACAACAGAGATGATCCTACCACGACAGAGACAAAGAAACTAGTTAAAATACTAGTAATTGCCATGAGAGACCCCAGAGACTCAGGAAAAGGAGAGCATGGCCCACTTACGGAGAGACTGACCTGTGGGCACCGCCAAGCCATGGGGCAGGATCAATGTGCCTACTGCAGGAAAGAAGGACATTGGAAAAATCAGTGCCTTGAATACCCCAGGAGAAGCAGACAACCCTCCAATAGAGAGGACGGGCCTCATCCACACCTAGAAAATCCCAAGCAAGAGACAATAATGCTTGAAGAAGCTGAATGAAGGTGTCAGTGCTCTGTTTCACTTGGTCCCCAGGATCCCAGGCTAACTGTCCAAGTAGGAGGCCAGCCAGTCAATTTCTTAGTGGACACAGGGATTACCTTCTCAGGTTCAGAAAAGAGTACAGGCAAATTGTCAAAAGGAAAGATTTGAATTACTGTCAGCATATGATTGCTTCCAAAAATAACTCACACCAGAAGATTTGCATGGAGGTTAGGTGGGTTTCTCAAGACATCATGATAAAAAATATCTGTCTGCCCTTTGTCCCAGTTAGCCATATGATTTTTATGGCACTGGCCCCTGGCTTGGCTGTTGAGCCATGGAAACTGTTTTTGCAGGACGTGAGGCGGTGGCCTGTGGCCATCAGTGGAAGGACAAAATCTCCACAGTGGTCTTCCTGTTTCAATTTGGAGCCACCTATATCACCTCTCGGACATTATTGTTGTCCTGGGCTCCGAATCGCCACCCCAGGTCTAGAAGGCACCTAACAGATCCACACTATTTGAATCAGGCTCTGGTTAGCCCCTATCGATCACTTGGTGACATGGGAGTCTGGACAATGGAGTACCTTTACTTTTCGGATCAGAAAACTAACTCAAAAAAACACAGGTGTTGACCCAGAGGCACACAACTGGTTAAAAACAAAGCCAAACTTACAACCATTTTCTGGAGCCAGAGTTCTGAGCCCCTCGTGGCTGTGCCCAGCCGAGCAGTCCCTCTCTCCTGGACACACCAAAGATCTGAGCAGATATTCCCCACAACCCCTCCCAAAGATTTTATTTCAGAGGATAGCATTGAATTTGCATCTCCTGGACAGAGACATTATCTGATCAGAGCACACAGAGATGAAGGGGAGAAGGGGAGAGTGGAGCACATCCTGTCCCACCAGACCTTGAGGATGATGTTCCCACTCAGAGAAGTCAGTTCACATAGAAGACCACATGGCCAGCCCCACGACGAGACACAACGTCCCTCAAAGACCCATAGCCCTAGAGGGGACAACACTGGAGACACAGTGTGGGAATTACCCCCAAACTGATCTCGCTACACCGAGGCATAACACTAAGGGGGTACAGCAGAAGAGCAAGTAAAAGGAGCAGCAAGATCCCAAGGAAATGCTAAAGGTGGACTTTAGGGTCAGGGTTTGGTGCCCCAAAAGACTGGACTAGAAAACACTTCTAAAGGCCAACACATAGTCCTTAAACTATCTATGAGCTTTTCTATCTTGTTGACCTTTGTTTTCTTTTATTGTAATTGGATTTTTGTTGTTTTGTTTATTTTGCTGCTTGGTTTTGTTCTTTCTTGTTTTTGTGCATGTTATTGCCTCTACAGGTCTGTCTAAATAAGATAGGCTGAACGAACAATCTGGAGGAGAAAAAAAAACGGAACTAGCACATCCTGGAGGACATGCGAGAGAGGGAGGTGGGAAGAAAGGTAGTGGTGTTAAGAATTCCAGAGACAAGGGAACAAAAAGTGATGGAAATCAGTGGTGAGGGGGATGCAGGAGGCCTGGTAGGGCGTGATCAAGGGTAATGTAACCAAGAGGAATTACTGAAACCCAAAGGAAGACTGAGCATGACAGTGGGCACAAGAGGAAAATCAAAGGGTATAGAAGAGTGAGCTGGGAAGCAAGGGCCAGTTATAGATGTCTAAATAAAGGCATGTACATATATTTACAAAGGGGCATGGGGAAATAGATCTATGTCCATGTGTTTATAGATTTAGTATTAAGGTAGCAGATGGACATAGGGCCTCCGCTCAAGGACTCGTTCATTGCAAGAACATTGTTCTATTAAATTGGCATTAAACGATGCTCACCTTCCCTACACGATCACTGACCACAAAGCGGCTGCATAAGCAAATGTGATGAAGAAAGCCGATGGTGTCCAGCTACCAAAAGATATAGCGTGTGGGGTCTTAAAGGCTTGAAGGTAAAGAAGCAACCATCTAGCTCAGAAGCAACAGAGCCCACATGGAAGAAGCATACCAGCCTGTGTGATCACAAAGTTTCAAAGGGATAAGGCAACAGGCATCATGAGAACAAAAAAATCTTATCATGGAGAATGAGAGGGGACGGCCGGGTATAGACCCAAAACCTATTTGCAGTGCACTGGACATCCCCTTACAGAAGGATCTCAGAGAGGAGATAAAAGAATACAGGGTATGAGACAGCAAAGAAAAACACAACTTTCCTCAAGTTCTTTTTTTTGTTTGTTTTTTTTGCGCACCCCGCGGGCGCCCGGTGCTGCCCCCTCCCTGGTCCCGCGGCGGCGGCGGCGGCTCAGGGCCGGGGGGGGGGGGCGCCAGGGGAGGGGGCAGACACCAGGGGCAGCGGTGGCGGCGGCGGCTCCCGGCGCCATCTTGGGCTGATCGATGAATTGAACAAAGAGGATCAATTTCCGATCAAGCGAGTTATCAATGGGGGCCGGGGAGTGAGAGGGACTTGTCCCTGAGTCGGCCCCGCTTTCCCCGGCACCCCCCTCCTCCCCTCCGCCGCGGCTCCCCGGCGGCAAGGCAGCCCGGCGCCCCCCCCGGGGAGGCCGCGACCGCCCGCAGCCCCCACCCGCGAGCGAGAGGCCGAGAGAGAAGCCTGACCTGCAGCTGCTGTAAATCAAAGCGCTTCCAATATTGAAACATAGATCCCACATTGGCCGCCATCTTGAGACGTATTGAGACGGAGTGAGAGGCTGATAGAGAGGGGGCTGGAGTTCAGGAGCCGCCAGGAGGCAGCAGGCGGGCGGCGCCAAAACCCGGCCTGGAGCCGGCCGCCGCCGCCGCCACAGAGGAGCGCGGACTCCTCCTCATGGCGCCACCGCCGCCAGGGCGAGCCGAGCCGGAGTCGGAGTCTGAGCCCGAGGGCGTGGCGGCCGCTGGCCCGGCCTAGCGCGCGGCCGCCCGGCCACGCCCCCCGCCTGCGGCCGAACGAGCGACCCGCTCGTGACCCCCGCCCCTCCCAACCCCCAGCCCCGGCCGGCGGCCGCCCGGCTCGGCGCGGCCCGGCCCCTTGAAGGCGGCGAGAGGGGCGCTGGAGGGCGGCGAGAGGGCAGCCCCACCGCCCGCCGAGGCCCAGGCAGCCTCCTTTGAGCAAGCCAGTAAAAGCTTTTTTTTTTTTTTTTTTTTTTTTTAACCTGCCTTCTCACTATGACAATTTCCGGAGC